>NW_027327469.1:0-300000 GCF_047675955.1 Chlorocebus sabaeus
GCTTCTTGAAGGGAAAGATGTAACTCTGTGAGATGAATTAACAGAACACAGAGCAGTTTGTCAGAAAGCTTCTTTCCAGTTTTGAACGGAAGATATTTCCTTTTTTACCATAGCCCTCTGTGGGCTTCCAAATATCCCTTTGCCAATTCCACAAGAACAGCCTTAGCGAAAGGCTTCTTGAAGGGAAAGATGTAACTCTGTGAGATGAATTAACAGAACACAGAGCAGTTTCTCAGAAAGCTTCTTTCCAGTTTTGAACGGAAGATATTTCCTTTTTCACCATAGCCCTCTATGGGCTTCCAAATATCCCTTTGCCAATTCCCCAAGAACAGCCTTAGCGAAAGGCTTCTTGAAGGGAAAGATGTAACTCTGTGAGATGAATAAACAGAACACAGAGCAGTTTCTTAGAAAGTTTCTTTCCAGTTTTGAACGGAAGATATTTCCTTTTTCACCATAGCCCTCTATGGGCTTCCAAATATCCCTTTGCCAATTCCACAAGAACAGCCTTAGCGAAAGGCTTCTTGAAGGGAAAGATGAAACTCTGTGAGATGAATTAACAGAACACAGAGCAGGTTCTCAGAAAGCTTCTTTCCAGTTTTGAACGGAAGATATTTCCTTTTTCACCATAGCCCTCTATGGGCTTCCAAATATCCCTTTGCCAATTCCACAAGAACAGCCTTAGCGAAAGGCTTCTTGAAGGGAAAGATGTAACTCTGTGAGATGAATTAACAGAACACAGAGCAGTTTCTCAGAAAGCTTGTTTCCGGTTTTGAACGGAAGATATTTCCTTTTTCACCATAGCCCTCTATGGGCTTCCAAATATCCCTTTGCCAATTCCAGAAGAACGGCCTTAGCGAAAGGCTTCTTGAAGGGAAAGATGTAACTCTGTGAGATGAATTAACAGAACACAGAGCAGTTTCTCAGAAACCTTCTTTCCAGTTTTGAACGGAAGATATTTCCTTTTTCACCATAGCCCTCTATGGGCTTCCAAATATCCCTTTGCCAATTCCACAAGAACAGCCTTAGCGAAAGGCTTCTTGAAGGGAAAGATGTAACTCTGTGAGATGAATAAACAGAACACAGAGCAGTTTCTCAGAAAGCTTCTTTCCAGTTTTGAACGGAAGATATTTCCGTTTTCACCATAGCCCTCTATGGGCTTCCAAATATCCCTTTGCCAATTCCACAAGAACAGCCTTACCGAACGACTTCTTGAAGGGAAAGATGTAACTCTGTGAGATGAATTAACAGAACACAGAGCAGTTTCTCAGAAAGCTTCTTTCCAGTTTTGAACGGAAGATATTTCCTTTTTCACCATAGCCCTCTATGGGCTTCCAAATATCCCTTTGCCAATTCCACAAGAACAGCCTTAGCGAAAGGCTTCTTGAAGGGAAAGATGTAACTCTGTGAGATGAAGAAACAGAACACAGAGCAGTTTGTCCGAAAGCTTCTTTCCAGTTTTGAACGGAAGATATTTCCTTTTTCACCATAGCCCTCTAGGGGTTCCAAATATCCCTTTGCCAATTCCACAAGAACAGCCTTAGCGAAAGGCTTCTTGAAGGGAAAGATGTAACTCTGTGAGATGATTTAACAGAACACAGAGCAGTTTCTCAGAAAGCTTGTTTCCATTTTTGAACGGAAGATATTTCCTTTTTCACCATAGCCCTCTATGGGCTTCCAAATATCCCTTTACCAATTCCACAAGAACAGCCTTAGCGAAAGGCTTCTTGAAGGGAAAGATGTAACTCTGTGAGATGAATAAACAGAACACAGAGCAGTTTCTCAGAAAGCTTCTTTCCAGTTTTTGAACAGAAGATATTTCCTTTTTCACCATAGCCCTCTCTGGGCTTCCAAATATCCCTTTGCCAATTCCACAAGAACAGCCTTAGAGAAAGGCTTCTTGAAGGGAAAGATGTATCTCTGTGAGATGAATTAACAGAACACAGAGCAGTTTCTCAGAAAGCTTCTTTCCAGCTTTGAACGGAAGATATTTCCTTTTTCACCATAGCCCTCTATGGGCTTCCAAATATCCCTTTGCCAATTGCACAAGAACAGCCTTAGCGAAAGGCTTCTTGAAGGGAAAGATGTAACTCTGTGAGATGAATTAACAGAACACAGAGCAGTTTCTCAGAAAGCTTGTTTCCGGTTTTGAACGGAAGATATTTCCTTTTTCACCATAGCCCTCTATGGGCTTCCAAATATCCCTTTGCCAATTCCACAAGAACAGCCTTAGCGAAAGGCTTCTTGAAGGGAAAGATGTAACTCTGTGAGATGAATTAACAGAACACAGAGCAGTTTCTCAGAAAGCTTCTTTCCAGTTTTGAACGGAAGATATTTCCTTTTTCACCATAGCCCTCTATGGGCTTCCAAATATCCCTTTGCCAATTCCACAAGAACAGCCTTAGCGAAAGGCTTCTTGAAGGGAAAGATGTAACTCTGTGAGATGAATAAACAGAACACAGAGCAGTTTCTCAGAAAGCTTGTTTCCAGTTTTGAACGGAAGATATTTCCTTTTTCACCATAGCCCTCTATCGGCTTCCAAATATCCCTTTGCCAATTCCACAAGAACAGCCTTAGCGAACGACTTCTTGAAGGAAAGATGTAACTCTGTGAGATGAATTAACAGAACACAGAGCAGTTTCTCAGAAAGCTTCTTTCCAGTTTTGAACGGAAGATATTTCCTTTTTCACCATAGCCCTCTATGGGCTTCCAAATATCCCTTTGCCAATTCCACAAGAACAGCCTTAGCGAAAGGCTTCTTGAAGGGAAAGATGTAACTCTGTGAGATGAATTAACAGAACACAGAGCAGTTTCTCAGAAAGCTTCTTTAAAGTTTTGAACGGAAGATATTTCCTTTTTCACCATAGCCCTCTATGGGCTTCCAAATATCCCTTTGCCAATTCCACAAGAACAGCCTTAGCGAAAGGCTTCTTGAAGGGAAAGATGTAACTCTGTGAGATGAATTAACAGAACACAGAGCAGTTTCTCAGAAAGCTTCTTTCAGGTTTTGAACGGAAGATATTTCCTTTTTCACCATAGCCCTCTAAGGGCTTCCAAATATCCCTTTGCCAATTGGACAAGAACAGCCTTAGCGAAAGGCTTCTTGAAGGGAAAGATGTAACTCTGTGAGATGAATAAACAGAACACAGAGCAGTTTCTCAGAAAGCTTCTTTCCAGTTTTGAACGGAAGATATTTCCTTTTTCACCATAGCCCTCTATGGGCTTCCAAATATCCCTTTGCCAATTCCACAAGAACAGCCTTAGCGAAAGGCTTCTTGAAGGGAAAGATGTAACTCTGTGAGATGAATTAACAGAACACAGAGCAGTTTCTCAGAAAGCTTCTTTCCAGTTTTGAACGGAAGATATTTCCTTTTTCACCATAGCCCTCTATGAGCTTCCAAATATCCCTTTGCCAATTCCACAAGAACAGCCTTAGCGAAAGGCTTCTTGAAGGGAAAGATGTAACACTGTGAGATGAATTTACAGAACACAGAGCATTTTCACAGAAAGCTTGTTTCCAGTTTTGAACGGAAGATATTTCCTTTTTCACCATAGCCCTCTATGGGCTTCCAAATATCCCTTTGCCAATTGCACAAGAACAGCCTTAGCGAAAGGCCTCTTGAAGGGAAAGATGTAACTCTGTGAGGTGAATTAACAGAACACAGAGCAGTTTCTCAGAAGGCTTCTTTCCAGTTTTGAACGGAAGATATTTCCTTTTTCACCATAGCCCTCTATGGGCTTCCAAATATCCCTTTGCCAATTCCACAAGAACAGCCTTAGCGAAAGACTTCTTGAAGGGAAAGATGTAACTCTGTGAGATGAATTAACAGAACACAGAGCAGTTTCTCAGAAAGCTTCTTTCCAGTTTTGAACGGAAGATATTTCCTTTTTCACCATAGCCCTCTATGGGCTTCTAAATATCCCTTTGCCAATTCCACAAGAACAGCCTTAGCGAAAGGCTTCTTGAAGGGAAAGATGTAACTCTGTGGGATGAATTAACAGAACACAGAGCAGTTTCTCAGAAAGCTTCTTTCCAGTTTTGAACGGAAGATATTTCCTTTTTAACCATAGCCCTCTATGGGCTTCCAAATATCCCTTTGCCAATTCCGCGAGAACAGCCTTAGCGAAAGGCTTCTTGAAGGGAAAGATGTAACTCTGTGAGATAAATTAACAGTACACAGAGCAGTTTCTCAGAAAGCTTCTTTCCAGTTTTGAACGGAAGATATTTCCTTTTTCACCATAGCCCTCTATGTGCTTCCAAATATCCCTTTGCCAATTGCACAAGAACAGCCTTAGCGAAAGGCTTCTTGAAGGGATAGATGTAACTCTGTGAGATGAATTTACAGAACACAGAGCAGTTTCTCAGAAAGCTTCTTTCCAGTTTTGAACGGAAGATATTTCCTTTTTCACCATAGCCCTCTATGGGCTTCCAAATATCCCTTTACCAATTCCACAAGAACAGCCTTAGCGAAAGGCTTCTTGAAGGGAAAGATGTAACTCTGTGAGATGAATTAACAGAACACAGAGCAGTTTCTCAGAAAGCTTCTTTCCAGTTTTGAACGGAAGATATTTCCTTTTTTACCATAGCCCTCTGTGGGCTTCCAAATATCCCTTTGCCAATTCCACAAGAACAGCCTTAGCGAAAGGCTTCTTGAAGGGCAAGATGTAACTCTGTGAGATGAATTAACAGAACACAGAGCAGTTTCTCAGAAAGCTTCTTTCCAGTTTTGAACGGAAGATATTTCCTTTTTCACCATAGCCCTCTATGGGCTTCCAAATATCCCTTTGCCAATTCCACAAGAACAGCCTTAGCGAAAGGCTTCTTGAAGGGAAAGATGTAACTCTGTGAGATGAATAAACAGAACACAGAGCAGTTTCTCAGAAAGCTTCTTTCCAGTTTTGAACGGAAGATATTTCCTTTTTTACCATAGCCCTCTATGGGCTTCCAAATATCCCTTTGCCAATTTCGCGAGAACAGCCTTAGCGAAAGGCTTCTTGAAGGCAAAGATGTAACTCTGTGAGATGAATTAAGAGAACACAGAGCAGTTTCTTAGAAAGCTTCTTTCCAGTTTTGAACGGAAGATATTTCCTTTTTCACCATAGCCCTCTATGGGCTTCCAAATATCCCTTTGCCAATTCCACAAGAACAGCCTTAGCGAAAGGCTTCTTGAAGGGAAAGATGAAACTCTGTGAGATGAATTAACAGAACACAGAGCAGGTTCTCAGAAAGCTTCTTTCCAGTTTTGAACGGAAGATATTTCCTTTTTCACCATAGCCCTCTATGGGCTTCCAAATATCCCTTTGCCAATTCCACAAGAACAGCCTTAGCGAAAGGCTTCTTGAAGGGAAAGATGTAACTCTGTGAGATGAATTAACAGAACACAGAGCAGTTTCTCAGAAAGCTTGTTTCCGGTTTTGAACGGAAGATATTTCCTTTTTCACCATAGCCCTCTATGGGCTTCCAAATATCCCTTTGCCAATTCCAGAAGAACGGCCTTAGCGAAAGGCTTCTTGAAGGGAAAGATGTAACTCTGTGAGATGAATTAACAGAACACAGAGCAGTTTCTCAGAAAGCTTCTTTCCAGTTTTGAACGGAAGATATTTCCTTTTTCACCATAGCCCTCTATGGGCTTCCAAATATCCCTTTGCCAATTCCACAAGAACAGCCTTAGCGAAAGGCTTCTTGAAGGGAAAGATGTAACTCTGTGAGATGAATAAACAGAACACAGAGGAGTTTCTCAGAAAGCTTCTTTCCAGTTTTGAACGGAAGATATTTCCGTTTTCACCATAGCCCTCTATGGGCTTCGAAATATCCCTTTGCCAATTCCACAAGAACAGCCTTACCGAACGACTTCTTGAAGGGAAAGATGTAACTCTGTGAGATGAATTAACAGAACACAGAGCAGTTTCTCAGAAAGCTTGTTTTGGGTTTTGAAAGGAAGATATTTCCTTTTTCACCATAGTCCTCTATGGGCTTACAAATATCCCTTTGCCAATTCCACAAGAACAGCCTTAGCGAGAGGCTTCTTGAAGGGAAAGATGTAACTCAGTGAGATGAATTAACAGAACACAGAGCTGTTTCTCAGAAAGCTTCTTTCCAGTTTTGAACGGAAGATATTTCCTTTTTCACCATAGCCCTCTATGGGCTTCCAAATATCCCTTTGCCAATTCCACAAGAACAGCCTTAGCGAAAGGCTTCTTGAAGGGAAAGATGTAACTCTGTGAGATGAATTAACAGAACACAGAGCAGTTTCTCAGAAAGCTTCTTTCCAGTTTTGAACGGAAGATATTTCCTTTTTCACCTTAGCCCTCTATGAGCTTCCAAATATCCCTTTGCCAATTCCACAAGAACAGCCTTAGCGAAAGGCTTCTTGAAGGGAAAGATGTAACACTGTGAGATGAATTTACAGAACACAGAGCAGTTTCACAGAAAGCTTGTTTCCAGTTTTGAACGGAAGATATTTCCTTTTTCACCATAGCCCTCTATGGGCTTCCAAATATCCCTTTGCCAATTGAACAAGAACAGCCTTAGCGAAAGGCTTCTTGAAGGGAAAGATGTAACTCTGTGAGATGAATAAACAGAACACAGAGCAGTTTCTCAGAAAGCTTCTTTCCAGTTTTGAACGGAAGATATTTCCTTTTTCACCATAGCCCTCTATGGGCTTCCAAATATCCCTTTGCCAATTGCACAAGAACAGCCTTAGCGAAAGGCTTCTTTAAGGGAAAGATGTAACTCTGTGAGGTGAATTAACAGAACACAGAGCAGTTTCTCAGAAGGCTTCTTTCCAGTTTTGAACGGAAGATATTTCCTTTTTCACCATAGCCCTCTATGGGCTTCTAAATATCCCTTTGCCAAATCCACAAGAACAGCCTTAGCGAAAGACTTCTTGAAGGGAAAGATGTAACTCTGTGAGATGAATTAACAGAACACAGAGCAGTTTCTCAGAAAGCTTCTTTCCAGTTTTGAACGGAAGATATTTCCTTTTTCACCATAGCCCTCTATGGGCTTCTAAATATCCCTTTGCCAATTCCACAAGAACAGCCTTAGCGAAAGGCTTCTTGAAGGGAAAGATGTAACTCTGTGGGATGAATTAACAGAACACAGAGCAGTTTCTCAGAAAGCTTCTTTCCAGTTTTGAACGGAAGATATTTCCTTTTTCACCATAGCCCCCTATGGGCTTCCAAATATCCCTTTGCCAATTCCGCGAGAACAGCCTTAGCGAAAGGCTTCTTGAAGGGAAAGATGTAACTCTGTGAGATGAATTAACAGAACACAGAGCAGTTTCTCAGAAAGCTTCTTTCCAGTTTTGAACGGAAGATATTTCCTTTTTCACCATAGCCCTCTATGGGCTTCCAAATATCCCTTTGCCAATTCCACAAGAACAGCCTTAGCGAAAGGCTTCTTGAAGGGAAAGATGTAACTCTGTGAGATGAATTAACAGAACACAGAGCAGTTTCTCAGAAAGCTTCTTTCCAGTTTTGAACGGAAGATATTTCCTTTTTCACCATAGCCCTCTATGGGCTTCCAAATATCCCTTTGCCAATTCCACAAGAACAGCCTTAGCGAAAGGCTTCTTGAAGGGAAAGATGTAACACTGTGAGATGAATTTACAGAACACAGAGCAGTTCCTCAAAAAGCTTGTTTCCAGTTTTGAACGGAAGATATTTCCTTTTTCACCATAGCCCTCTATGGGCTTCCAAATATCCCTTTGCCAATTCCACAAGAACAGCCTTAGCGAAAGGCTTCTTGAAGGGAAAGATGTAACTCTGTGAGATGAATTAACAGAACACAGAGCAGTTTCTCAGAAAGCTTCTTTCCAGTTTTGAACGGAAGATATTTCCTTTTTTACCATAGCCCTCTGTGGGCTTCCAAATATCCCTTTGCCAATTCCACAAGAACAGCCTTAGCGAAAGGCTTTTTGAAGGGAAAGATGTAACTCTGTGAGATGAATAAACAGAACACAGAGCAGTTTCTCAGAAAGCTTCTTTCCAGTTTTGAACGGAAGATATTTCCTTTTTCACCATAGCCCTCTATGGGCTTCCAAATATCCCTTTGCCAATTCCGCGAGAACAGCCTTAGCGAAAGGCTTCTTGAAGGGAAAGATGTAACTCTGTGAGATGAATTAACAGAACACAGAGCAGTTTCTCAGAAAGCTTCTTTCCAGTTTTGAACGGAAGATATTTCCTTTTTCACCATAGCCCTCTATGGGCTTCCAAATAACCCTTTGCCAATTCCACAAGAACTGCCTTAGCGAAAGGCTTCCTGAAGGGAAAGATGTAACACTGTGAGATGAATTTACAGAAAACAGAGTAGTTCCTCAGAAAGCTTGTTTCCATTTTTGAACGGAAAATATTTCCTTTTTCACCATAGCCCTCTATGGGCTTCCAAATATCCCTTTGCCAATTCCACAAGAACAGCCTTAGCGAAAGGCTTCTTGAAGGGAAAGATGTAACTCTGTGAGATGAATTAACAGAACACAGAGCAGTTTCTCAGAAAGCTTCTTTCCAGTTTTGAACGGAAGATATTTCCTTTTTCACCATAGCCCTCTATGGGCTTCCAAATATCCCTTTGCCAATTGCACAAGAACAGCCTTAGCGAAAGGCTTCTTGAAGGGATAGATGTAACTCTGTGAGATGAATTTACAGAACACAGAGCAGTTTCTTAGAAACCTTCTTTCCAGTTTTGAACGGAAGATATTTCCTTTTTCACCATAGCCCTCTATGGGCTTCCAAATATCCCTTTGCCAATTGCACAAGAACAGCCTTAGCGAAAGGCTTCTTGAAGGGATAGATGTAACTCTGTGAGATGAATTTACAGAACACAGAGCAGTTTCTTAGGAACCTTCTTTCCAGTTTTGAACGGAAGATATTTCCTTTTTCACCATAGCCCTCTATGGGCTTCCAAATATCCCTTTGCCAATTCCACAAGAACAGCCTTAGCGAAAGGCTTCTTGAAGGGAAAGATGTAACTCTGTGAGATGAATTAACAGAACACAGAGCAGTTTCTCAGAAAGCTTCTTTCCAGTTTTGAACGGAAGATATTTCCTTTTTCACCATAGCCCTCTATGGGCTTCCAAATATCCCTTTGCCAATTCCACAAGAACAGACTTAGCGAAAGGCTTCTTGAAGGGAAAGATGTATCTCTGTGAGATGAATAAACAGAACACAGAGGAGTTTCTCAGAAAGCTTCTTTCCAGTTTTGAACGGAAGATATTTCCTTTTTCACCATAGCCCTCTATGGGCTTCCAAATATCCCTTTGCCAATTCCACAAGAACAGCCTTACCGAACGACTTCTTGAAGGGAAAGATGTAACTCTGTGAGATGAATTAACAGAACACAGAGCAGTTTCTCAGAAAGCTTCTTTCCAGTTTTGAACGGAAGATATTTCCTTTTTCACCATAGCCCTCTATGGGCTTCCAAATATCCCTTTGCCAATTCCACAAGAACAGCCTTAGCGAAAGGCTTCTTGAAGGGAAAGATGTAACTCTGTGAGATGAATTAACAGAACACAGAGCAGTTTCTCAGAAAGCTTCTTTCCAGTTTTGAACGGAAGATATTTCCTTTTTCACCATAGCCCTCTATGGGCTTCCAAATATCCCTTTGCCAATTCCACAAGAACAGCCTTAGCGAAAGGCTTCTTGAAGGGAAAGATGTAACTCTGTGGGATGAATTAACAGAACACAGAGCAGTTTCTCAGAAAGCTTCCTTCCAGTTTTGAACGGAAGATATTTCCTTTTTCACCATAGCCCTCTATGGGCTTCCAAATATCCCTTTGCCAATTCCACAAGAACAGCCTTAGCGAAAGGCTTCTTGAAGGCAAAGATGTAACTCTGTGAGATGAATTAACAGAACACAGAGCAGTTTCTCAGAAAGCTTCTTTCCAGTTTTGAACGGAAGATATTTCCTTTTTCACCATAGCCCTCTATGGGCTTCAAAATATCCCTTTGCCAATTCCACAAGAACAGCCTTAGCGAAAGGCTTCTTGAAGGGAAAGATGTAACTCTGTGAGATGAATTAACAGAACACAGAGCAGTTTGTCAGAAAGCTTCTTTCCAGTTTTGAACGGAAGATATTTCCTTTTTTACCATAGCCCTCTGTGGGCTTCCAAATATCCCTTTGCCAATTCCACAAGAACAGCCTTAGCGAAAGGCTTCTTGAAGGGAAAGATGTAACTCTGTGAGATGAATTAACAGAACACAGAGCAGTTTCTCAGAAAGCTTCTTTCCAGTTTTGAACGGAAGATATTTCCTTTTTCACCATAGCCCTCTATGGGCTTCCAAATATCCCTTTGCCAATTCCCCAAGAACAGCCTTAGCGAAAGGCTTCTTGAAGGGAAAGATGTAACTCTGTGAGATGAATAAACAGAACACAGAGCAGTTTCTTAGAAAGTTTCTTTCCAGTTTTGAACGGAAGATATTTCCTTTTTCACCATAGCCCTCTATGGGCTTCCAAATATCCCTTTGCCAATTCCACAAGAACAGCCTTAGCGAAAGGCTTCTTGAAGGGAAAGATGAAACTCTGTGAGATGAATTAACAGAACACAGAGCAGGTTCTCAGAAAGCTTCTTTCCAGTTTTGAACGGAAGATATTTCCTTTTTCACCATAGCCCTCTATGGGCTTCCAAATATCCCTTTGCCAATTCCACAAGAACAGCCTTAGCGAAAGGCTTCTTGAAGGGAAAGATGTAACTCTGTGAGATGAATTAACAGAACACAGAGCAGTTTCTCAGAAAGCTTGTTTCCGGTTTTGAACGGAAGATATTTCCTTTTTCACCATAGCCCTCTATGGGCTTCCAAATATCCCTTTGCCAATTCCAGAAGAACGGCCTTAGCGAAAGGCTTCTTGAAGGGAAAGATGTAACTCTGTGAGATGAATTAACAGAACACAGAGCAGTTTCTCAGAAACCTTCTTTCCAGTTTTGAACGGAAGATATTTCCTTTTTCACCATAGCCCTCTATGGGCTTCCAAATATCCCTTTGCCAATTCCACAAGAACAGCCTTAGCGAAAGGCTTCTTGAAGGGAAAGATGTAACTCTGTGAGATGAATAAACAGAACACAGAGCAGTTTCTCAGAAAGCTTCTTTCCAGTTTTGAACGGAAGATATTTCCGTTTTCACCATAGCCCTCTATGGGCTTCCAAATATCCCTTTGCCAATTCCACAAGAACAGCCTTACCGAACGACTTCTTGAAGGGAAAGATGTAACTCTGTGAGATGAATTAACAGAACACAGAGCAGTTTCTCAGAAAGCTTCTTTCCAGTTTTGAACGGAAGATATTTCCTTTTTCACCATAGCCCTCTATGGGCTTCCAAATATCCCTTTGCCAATTCCACAAGAACAGCCTTAGCGAAAGGCTTCTTGAAGGGAAAGATGTAACTCTGTGAGATGAAGAAACAGAACACAGAGCAGTTTGTCCGAAAGCTTCTTTCCAGTTTTGAACGGAAGATATTTCCTTTTTCACCATAGCCCTCTAGGGGTTCCAAATATCCCTTTGCCAATTCCACAAGAACAGCCTTAGCGAAAGGCTTCTTGAAGGGAAAGATGTAACTCTGTGAGATGATTTAACAGAACACAGAGCAGTTTCTCAGAAAGCTTGTTTCCATTTTTGAACGGAAGATATTTCCTTTTTCACCATAGCCCTCTATGGGCTTCCAAATATCCCTTTACCAATTCCACAAGAACAGCCTTAGCGAAAGGCTTCTTGAAGGGAAAGATGTAACTCTGTGAGATGAATAAACAGAACACAGAGCAGTTTCTCAGAAAGCTTCTTTCCAGTTTTTGAACAGAAGATATTTCCTTTTTCACCATAGCCCTCTCTGGGCTTCCAAATATCCCTTTGCCAATTCCACAAGAACAGCCTTAGAGAAAGGCTTCTTGAAGGGAAAGATGTATCTCTGTGAGATGAATTAACAGAACACAGAGCAGTTTCTCAGAAAGCTTCTTTCCAGCTTTGAACGGAAGATATTTCCTTTTTCACCATAGCCCTCTATGGGCTTCCAAATATCCCTTTGCCAATTGCACAAGAACAGCCTTAGCGAAAGGCTTCTTGAAGGGAAAGATGTAACTCTGTGAGATGAATTAACAGAACACAGAGCAGTTTCTCAGAAAGCTTGTTTCCGGTTTTGAACGGAAGATATTTCCTTTTTCACCATAGCCCTCTATGGGCTTCCAAATATCCCTTTGCCAATTCCACAAGAACAGCCTTAGCGAAAGGCTTCTTGAAGGGAAAGATGTAACTCTGTGAGATGAATTAACAGAACACAGAGCAGTTTCTCAGAAAGCTTCTTTCCAGTTTTGAACGGAAGATATTTCCTTTTTCACCATAGCCCTCTATGGGCTTCCAAATATCCCTTTGCCAATTCCACAAGAACAGCCTTAGCGAAAGGCTTCTTGAAGGGAAAGATGTAACTCTGTGAGATGAATAAACAGAACACAGAGCAGTTTCTCAGAAAGCTTGTTTCCAGTTTTGAACGGAAGATATTTCCTTTTTCACCATAGCCCTCTATCGGCTTCCAAATATCCCTTTGCCAATTCCACAAGAACAGCCTTAGCGAACGACTTCTTGAAGGAAAGATGTAACTCTGTGAGATGAATTAACAGAACACAGAGCAGTTTCTCAGAAAGCTTCTTTCCAGTTTTGAACGGAAGATATTTCCTTTTTCACCATAGCCCTCTATGGGCTTCCAAATATCCCTTTGCCAATTCCACAAGAACAGCCTTAGCGAAAGGCTTCTTGAAGGGAAAGATGTAACTCTGTGAGATGAATTAACAGAACACAGAGCAGTTTCTCAGAAAGCTTCTTTAAAGTTTTGAACGGAAGATATTTCCTTTTTCACCATAGCCCTCTATGGGCTTCCAAATATCCCTTTGCCAATTCCACAAGAACAGCCTTAGCGAAAGGCTTCTTGAAGGGAAAGATGTAACTCTGTGAGATGAATTAACAGAACACAGAGCAGTTTCTCAGAAAGCTTCTTTCAGGTTTTGAACGGAAGATATTTCCTTTTTCACCATAGCCCTCTAAGGGCTTCCAAATATCCCTTTGCCAATTGGACAAGAACAGCCTTAGCGAAAGGCTTCTTGAAGGGAAAGATGTAACTCTGTGAGATGAATAAACAGAACACAGAGCAGTTTCTCAGAAAGCTTCTTTCCAGTTTTGAACGGAAGATATTTCCTTTTTCACCATAGCCCTCTATGGGCTTCCAAATATCCCTTTGCCAATTCCACAAGAACAGCCTTAGCGAAAGGCTTCTTGAAGGGAAAGATGTAACTCTGTGAGATGAATTAACAGAACACAGAGCAGTTTCTCAGAAAGCTTCTTTCCAGTTTTGAACGGAAGATATTTCCTTTTTCACCATAGCCCTCTATGAGCTTCCAAATATCCCTTTGCCAATTCCACAAGAACAGCCTTAGCGAAAGGCTTCTTGAAGGGAAAGATGTAACACTGTGAGATGAATTTACAGAACACAGAGCATTTTCACAGAAAGCTTCTTTCCAGTTTTGAACGGAAGATATTTCCTTTTTCACCATAGCCCTCTATGGGCTTCCAAATATCCCTTTGCCAATTGCACAAGAACAGCCTTAGCGAAAGGCCTCTTGAAGGGAAAGATGTAACTCTGTGAGGTGAATTAACAGAACACAGAGCAGTTTCTCAGAAGGCTTCTTTCCAGTTTTGAACGGAAGATATTTCCTTTTTCACCATAGCCCTCTATGGGCTTCCAAATATCCCTTTGCCAATTCCACAAGAACAGCCTTAGCGAAAGACTTCTTGAAGGGAAAGATGTAACTCTGTGAGATGAATTAACAGAACACAGAGCAGTTTCTCAGAAAGCTTCTTTCCAGTTTTGAACGGAAGATATTTCCTTTTTCACCATAGCCCTCTATGGGCTTCTAAATATCCCTTTGCCAATTCCACAAGAACAGCCTTAGCGAAAGGCTTCTTGAAGGGAAAGATGTAACTCTGTGGGATGAATTAACAGAACACAGAGCAGTTTCTCAGAAAGCTTCTTTCCAGTTTTGAACGGAAGATATTTCCTTTTTAACCATAGCCCTCTATGGGCTTCCAAATATCCCTTTGCCAATTCCGCGAGAACAGCCTTAGCGAAAGGCTTCTTGAAGGGAAAGATGTAACTCTGTGAGATAAATTAACAGTACACAGAGCAGTTTCTCAGAAAGCTTCTTTCCAGTTTTGAACGGAAGATATTTCCTTTTTCACCATAGCCCTCTATGTGCTTCCAAATATCCCTTTGCCAATTGCACAAGAACAGCCTTAGCGAAAGGCTTCTTGAAGGGATAGATGTAACTCTGTGAGATGAATTTACAGAACACAGAGCAGTTTCTCAGAAAGCTTCTTTCCAGTTTTGAACGGAAGATATTTCCTTTTTCACCATAGCCCTCTATGGGCTTCCAAATATCCCTTTACCAATTCCACAAGAACAGCCTTAGCGAAAGGCTTCTTGAAGGGAAAGATGTAACTCTGTGAGATGAATTAACAGAACACAGAGCAGTTTCTCAGAAAGCTTCTTTCCAGTTTTGAACGGAAGATATTTCCTTTTTTACCATAGCCCTCTGTGGGCTTCCAAATATCCCTTTGCCAATTCCACAAGAACAGCCTTAGCGAAAGGCTTCTTGAAGGGCAAGATGTAACTCTGTGAGATGAATTAACAGAACACAGAGCAGTTTCTCAGAAAGCTTCTTTCCAGTTTTGAACGGAAGATATTTCCTTTTTCACCATAGCCCTCTATGGGCTTCCAAATATCCCTTTGCCAATTCCACAAGAACAGCCTTAGCGAAAGGCTTCTTGAAGGGAAAGATGTAACTCTGTGAGATGAATAAACAGAACACAGAGCAGTTTCTCAGAAAGCTTCTTTCCAGTTTTGAACGGAAGATATTTCCTTTTTTACCATAGCCCTCTATGGGCTTCCAAATATCCCTTTGCCAATTTCGCGAGAACAGCCTTAGCGAAAGGCTTCTTGAAGGCAAAGATGTAACTCTGTGAGATGAATTAAGAGAACACAGAGCAGTTTCTTAGAAAGCTTCTTTCCAGTTTTGAACGGAAGATATTTCCTTTTTCACCATAGCCCTCTATGGGCTTCCAAATATCCCTTTGCCAATTCCACAAGAACAGCCTTAGCGAAAGGCTTCTTGAAGGGAAAGATGAAACTCTGTGAGATGAATTAACAGAACACAGAGCAGGTTCTCAGAAAGCTTCTTTCCAGTTTTGAACGGAAGATATTTCCTTTTTCACCATAGCCCTCTATGGGCTTCCAAATATCCCTTTGCCAATTCCACAAGAACAGCCTTAGCGAAAGGCTTCTTGAAGGGAAAGATGTAACTCTGTGAGATGAATTAACAGAACACAGAGCAGTTTCTCAGAAAGCTTGTTTCCGGTTTTGAACGGAAGATATTTCCTTTTTCACCATAGCCCTCTATGGGCTTCCAAATATCCCTTTGCCAATTCCAGAAGAACGGCCTTAGCGAAAGGCTTCTTGAAGGGAAAGATGTAACTCTGTGAGATGAATTAACAGAACACAGAGCAGTTTCTCAGAAAGCTTCTTTCCAGTTTTGAACGGAAGATATTTCCTTTTTCACCATAGCCCTCTATGGGCTTCCAAATATCCCTTTGCCAATTCCACAAGAACAGCCTTAGCGAAAGGCTTCTTGAAGGGAAAGATGTAACTCTGTGAGATGAATAAACAGAACACAGAGGAGTTTCTCAGAAAGCTTCTTTCCAGTTTTGAACGGAAGATATTTCCGTTTTCACCATAGCCCTCTATGGGCTTCGAAATATCCCTTTGCCAATTCCACAAGAACAGCCTTACCGAACGACTTCTTGAAGGGAAAGATGTAACTCTGTGAGATGAATTAACAGAACACAGAGCAGTTTCTCAGAAAGCTTGTTTTGGGTTTTGAAAGGAAGATATTTCCTTTTTCACCATAGTCCTCTATGGGCTTACAAATATCCCTTTGCCAATTCCACAAGAACAGCCTTAGCGAGAGGCTTCTTGAAGGGAAAGATGTAACTCAGTGAGATGAATTAACAGAACACAGAGCTGTTTCTCAGAAAGCTTCTTTCCAGTTTTGAACGGAAGATATTTCCTTTTTCACCATAGCCCTCTATGGGCTTCCAAATATCCCTTTGCCAATTCCACAAGAACAGCCTTAGCGAAAGGCTTCTTGAAGGGAAAGATGTAACTCTGTGAGATGAATTAACAGAACACAGAGCAGTTTCTCAGAAAGCTTCTTTCCAGTTTTGAACGGAAGATATTTCCTTTTTCACCTTAGCCCTCTATGAGCTTCCAAATATCCCTTTGCCAATTCCACAAGAACAGCCTTAGCGAAAGGCTTCTTGAAGGGAAAGATGTAACACTGTGAGATGAATTTACAGAACACAGAGCAGTTTCACAGAAAGCTTGTTTCCAGTTTTGAACGGAAGATATTTCCTTTTTCACCATAGCCCTCTATGGGCTTCCAAATATCCCTTTGCCAATTGAACAAGAACAGCCTTAGCGAAAGGCTTCTTGAAGGGAAAGATGTAACTCTGTGAGATGAATAAACAGAACACAGAGCAGTTTCTCAGAAAGCTTCTTTCCAGTTTTGAACGGAAGATATTTCCTTTTTCACCATAGCCCTCTATGGGCTTCCAAATATCCCTTTGCCAATTGCACAAGAACAGCCTTAGCGAAAGGCTTCTTTAAGGGAAAGATGTAACTCTGTGAGGTGAATTAACAGAACACAGAGCAGTTTCTCAGAAGGCTTCTTTCCAGTTTTGAACGGAAGATATTTCCTTTTTCACCATAGCCCTCTATGGGCTTCTAAATATCCCTTTGCCAAATCCACAAGAACAGCCTTAGCGAAAGACTTCTTGAAGGGAAAGATGTAACTCTGTGAGATGAATTAACAGAACACAGAGCAGTTTCTCAGAAAGCTTCTTTCCAGTTTTGAACGGAAGATATTTCCTTTTTCACCATAGCCCTCTATGGGCTTCTAAATATCCCTTTGCCAATTCCACAAGAACAGCCTTAGCGAAAGGCTTCTTGAAGGGAAAGATGTAACTCTGTGGGATGAATTAACAGAACACAGAGCAGTTTCTCAGAAAGCTTCTTTCCAGTTTTGAACGGAAGATATTTCCTTTTTCACCATAGCCCCCTATGGGCTTCCAAATATCCCTTTGCCAATTCCGCGAGAACAGCCTTAGCGAAAGGCTTCTTGAAGGGAAAGATGTAACTCTGTGAGATGAATTAACAGAACACAGAGCAGTTTCTCAGAAAGCTTCTTTCCAGTTTTGAACGGAAGATATTTCCTTTTTCACCATAGCCCTCTATGGGCTTCCAAATATCCCTTTGCCAATTCCACAAGAACAGCCTTAGCGAAAGGCTTCTTGAAGGGAAAGATGTAACTCTGTGAGATGAATTAACAGAACACAGAGCAGTTTCTCAGAAAGCTTCTTTCCAGTTTTGAACGGAAGATATTTCCTTTTTCACCATAGCCCTCTATGGGCTTCCAAATATCCCTTTGCCAATTCCACAAGAACAGCCTTAGCGAAAGGCTTCTTGAAGGGAAAGATGTAACACTGTGAGATGAATTTACAGAACACAGAGCAGTTCCTCAAAAAGCTTGTTTCCAGTTTTGAACGGAAGATATTTCCTTTTTCACCATAGCCCTCTATGGGCTTCCAAATATCCCTTTGCCAATTCCACAAGAACAGCCTTAGCGAAAGGCTTCTTGAAGGGAAAGATGTAACTCTGTGAGATGAATTAACAGAACACAGAGCAGTTTCTCAGAAAGCTTCTTTCCAGTTTTGAACGGAAGATATTTCCTTTTTTACCATAGCCCTCTGTGGGCTTCCAAATATCCCTTTGCCAATTCCACAAGAACAGCCTTAGCGAAAGGCTTTTTGAAGGGAAAGATGTAACTCTGTGAGATGAATAAACAGAACACAGAGCAGTTTCTCAGAAAGCTTCTTTCCAGTTTTGAACGGAAGATATTTCCTTTTTCACCATAGCCCTCTATGGGCTTCCAAATATCCCTTTGCCAATTTCGCGAGAACAGCCTTAGCGAAAGGCTTCTTGAAGGCAAAGATGTAACTCTGTGAGATGAATTAAGAGAACACAGAGCAGTTTCTTAGAAAGCTTCTTTCCAGTTTTGAACGGAAGATATTTCCTTTTTCACCATAGCCCTCTATGGGCTTCCAAATATCCCTTTGCCAATTCCACAAGAACAGCCTTAGGGAAAGGCTTCTTGAAGGGAAAGATGAAACTCTGTGAGATGAATTAACAGAACACAGAGCAGGTTCTCAGAAAGCTTCTTTCCAGTTTTGAACGGAAGATATTTCCGTTTTCACCATAGCCCTCTATGGGCTTCCAAATATCCCTTTGCCAATTCAACAAGAACAGCCTTACCGAACGACTTCTTGAAGGGAAAGATGTAACTCTGTGAGATGAATTAACAGAACACAGAGCAGTTTCTCAGAAAGCTTGTTTCGGGTTTTGAAAGGAAGATATTTCCTTTTTCACCATAGTCCTCTAGGGGCTTACAAATATCCCTTTGCCAATTCCACAAGAACAGCCTTAGCGAGAGGCTTCTTGAAGGGAAAGATATAACTCTGTGAGATGAATTAACAGAACACAGAGCAGTTTCTCAGAAAGCTTCTTTCCAGTATTGAACGGAAGTTATTTCCTTTTTCACCATAGCCCTCTATGGGCTTCCAAATATCCCTTTGCCAATTCCGCGAGAACAGCCTTAGCGAAAGGCTTCTTGAAGGGAAAGATGTAACTCTGTGAGATGAATTAACAGAACACAGAGCAGTTTCTCAGAAAGCTTCTTTCCAGTTTTGAACGGAAGATATTTCCTTTTTCACCATAGCCCTCTATGGGCTTCCAAATATCCCTTTGCCAATTCCACAAGAACAGCCTTAGCGAAAGGCTTCTTGAAGGGAAAGATGTAACTCTGTGAGATGAATTAACAGAACACAGAGCAGTTTCTCAGAAAGCTTCTTTCCAGTTTTGAACGGAAGATATTTCCTTTTTCACCATAGCCCTCTAAGGGCTTCCAAATATCCCTTTGCCAATTCCACAAGAACAGCCTTAGCGAAAGGCTTCTTGAAGGGAAAGATGTAACACTGTGAGATGAATTTACAGAACACAGAGCAGTTCCTCAGAAAGCTTGTTTCCATTTTTGAACGGAAGATATTTCCTTTTTCACCATAGCCCTCTATGGGCTTCCAAATATCCCTTTGCCAATTCCACAAGAACAGCCTTAGCGAAAGGCTTCTTGAAGGGAAAGATGTAACTCTGTGAGATGAATTAACAGAACACAGAGCAGTTTCTCAGAAAGCTTCTTTCCAGTTTTGAACTGAAGATATTTCCATTTTCACCATAGCCCTCTATGGGCTTCCAAATATCCCTTTGCCAATTGCACAAGAACAGCCTTAGCGAAAGGCTTCTTGAAGGGATAGATGTAACTCTGTGAGATGAATTTACAGAACACAGAGCAGTTTCTTAGAAACCTTCTTTCCAGTTTTGAACGGAAGATATTTCCTTTTTCACCATAGCCCTCTATGGGCTTCCAAATATCCCTTTACCAATTCCACAAGAACAGCCTTAGCGAAAGGCTTCTTGAAGGGAAAGATGTAACTCTGTGAGATGAATTAACAGAACACAGAGCAGTTTCTCAGAAAGCTTCTTTCCAGTTTTGAACGGAAGATATTTCCTTTTTTACCATAGCCCTCTATGGGCTTCCAAATATCCCTTTGCCAATTGCACAAGAACAGCCTTAGCGAAAGGCTTCTTGAAGGGAAAGATGTAACTCTGTGAGATGAATTAACAGAACACAGAGCAGTTTCTCAGAAAGCTTCTTTCCAGTTTTGAACGGAAGATATTTCCTTTTTCACCATAGTCCTCTATGGGCTTCCAAATATCTTTTTGCCAATTCCACAAGAACAGCCTTAGCGAAAGGCTTCTTGAAGGGAAAGATGTATCTCTGTGAGATGAATAAACAGAACACAGAGGAGTTTCTCAGAAAGCTTCTTTCCAGTTTTGAACGGAAGATATTTCCTTTTTCACCATAGCCCTCTATGGGCTTCCAAATATCCCTTTGCCAATTCCACAAGAACAGCCTTACCGAACGACTTCTTGAAGGGAAAGATGTAACTCTGTGAGATGAATTAATAGAACACAGAGCAGTTTCTCAGAAAGCTTCTTTCCAGTTTTGAACGGAAGATATTTCCTTTTTCACCATAGCCCTCTATGGGCTTCCAAATATCCCTTTGCCAATTCCACAAGAACAGCCTTAGCGAAAGGCTTCTTGAAGGGAAAGATGTAACTCTGTGAGATGAATAAACAGAACACAGAGCAGTTTCTCAGAAAGCTTCTTTCCAGTTTTGAACGGAAGATATTTCCTTTTTCACCATAGCCCTCTATGGGCTTCCCAATATCCCTTTGCCAATTCCACAAGAACAGCCTTAGCGAAAGGCTTCTTGAAGGGAAAGACGTATCTCTGTGAGATGAATTAACAGAACACAGAGCAGTTTGTCAGAAAGCTTCTTTCCAGTTTTGAATGGAAGATATTTCCTTTTTCACCATAGCCCTCTATGGGCTTCCAAATATCCCTTTACCAATTCCACAAAACAGCCTTAGCGAAAGGCTTCTTGAAGGGAAAGATGTAACTCTGTGAGATGAATTAACAGAACACAGAGCAGTTTCTCAGAAAGCTTCTTTCCAGTTTTGAACGGAAGATATTTCCTTTTTCACCATAGCCCTCTATGGGCTTCCAAATATCCCTTTGACAATTCCGCGAGAACAGCCTTAGAGAAAGGCTTCTTGAAGGCAAAGATGTAACTCTGTGAGATGAATTTACAGAACACAGAGCAGTTTCTTAGAAAGCTTCTTTCCAGTTTTGAACGGAAGATATTTCCTTTTTCACCATAGCCCTCTATGGGCTTCCAAATATCCCTTTGCCAATTCCACAAGAACAGCCTTAGCGAAAGGCTTCTTGAAGGGAAAGATGAAACTCTGTGAGATGAATTAACAGAACACAGAGCAGGTTCTCAGAAAGCTTCTTTCCAGTTTTGAACGGAAGATATTTCCTTTTTCACCATAGCCCTCTATGGGCTTCCAAATATCCCTTTGCCAATTTCGCGAGAACAGCCTTAGCGAAAGGCTTCTTGAAGGGAAAGATGTAACTCTGTGAGATGAATTAACAGAACACAGAGCAGTTTCTCAGAAAGCTTGTTTCCGGTTTTGAACGGAAGATATTTCCTTTTTCACCATAGCCCTCTATGGGCTTCCAAATATCCCTTTGCCAATTCCAGAAGAACGGCCTTAGCGAAAGGCTTCTTGAAGGCAAAGATGTAACTCTGTGAGATGAATTAACAGAACACAGAGCAGTTTCTCAGAAAGCTTGTTTCCAGTTTTGAACGGAAGATATTTCCTTTTTCACCATAGCCCTCTATGGGCTTCCAAATATCCCTTTGCCAATTCCGCGAGAACAGCCTTAGCGAAAGGCTTCTTGAAGGCAAAGATGTAACTCTGTGAGATGAATTAACAGAACACAGAGCAGTTTCTCAGAAAGCTTCTTTCCAGTTTTGAACGGAAGATATTTCCTTTTTCACCATAGCCCTCTATGGGCTTCCAAATATCCCTTTGCCAATTCCACAAGAACAGACTTAGCGAAAGGCTTCTTGAAGGGAAACATGTAACTCTGTGAGATGAATTAACAGAACACAGAGCAGTTTCTCAGAAAGCTTCTTTCCAGTTTTGAACGGAAGATATTTCCTTTTTCACCATAGCCCTCTATGGGCTTCCAAATATCCCTTTACCAATTCCACAAGAACAGCCTTAGCGAAAGGCTTCTTGAAGGGAAAGATGTAACTCTGTGAGATGAATAAACAGAACACAGAGCAGTTTCTCAGAAAGCTTCTTTCCAGTTTTGAACAGAAGATATTTCCTTTTTCACCATAGCCCTCTCTGGGCTTCCAAATATCCCTTTGCCAATTCCACAAGAACAGCCTTAGCGAAAGGCTTCTTGAAGGGAAAGATGTATCTCTGTGAGATGAATTAACAGAACACAGAGCAGTTTCTCAGAAAGCTTCTTTCCAGTTTTGAACGGAAGATATTTCCTTTTTCACCATAGCCCTCTATGGGCTTCCAAATATCCCTTTGCCAATTCCACAAGAACAGCCTTAGCGAAAGGCTTCTTGAAGGGAAAGATGTAACTCTGTGAGATGAATTAACAGAACACAGAGCAGTTTCTCAGAAAGCTTGTTTCCGGTTTTGAACGGAAGATATTTCCTTTTTCACCATAGTCCTCTATGGGCTTACAAAATATCCCTTTGCCAATTCCACAAGAACAGCCTTAGCGAAAGGCTTCTTGAAGGGAAAGATGTAACACTGTGAGATGAATTTACAGAACACAGAGCAGTTCCTCAGAAAGCTTGTTTCCAGTTTTGAACGGAAGATATTTCCTTTTTCACCATAGCCCTCTATGGGCTTCCAAATATCCCTTTGCCAATTGCACAAGAACAGCCTTAGCGAAAGGCTTCTTGAAGGGAAAGATGTAACTCTGTGAGGTGAATTAACAGAACACAGAGCAGTTTCTCAGAAAGCTTCTTTCCAGTTTTGAACGGAAGATATTTCCTTTTTCACCATAGCCCTCTATGGGCTTCCAAATATCCCTTTGCCAATTCCACAAGAACAGCCTTAGCGAAAGACTTCTTGAAGGGAAAGATGTAACTCTGTGTGATGAATTAACAGTACACAGAGCAGTTTCTCAGAAAGCTTCTTTCCAGTTTTGAACGGAAGATATTTCCTTTTTCACCATAGCCCTCTATGGGCTTCCAAATATCCCTTTGCCAATTCCACAAGAACAGCCTTAGCGAAAGGCTTCTTGAAGGGAAAGATGTATCTCTGTGGGATGAATTAACAGAACACAGAGCAGTTTCTCAGAAAGCTTCTTTCCAGTTTTGAACGGAAGATATTTCCTTTTTCACCATAGCCCTCTATGGGCTTCCAAATATCCCTTTGCCAATTCCGCGAGAACAGCCTTAGCGAAAGGCTTCTTGAAGGGAAAGATGTAACTCTGTGAGATGAATTAACAGAACACAGAGCAGTTTCTCAGAAAGCTTCTTTCCAGTTTTGAACGGAAGATATTTCCTTTTTCACCATAGCCCTCTATGGGCTTCCAAATATCCCTTTGCCAATTCCACAAGAACAGCCTTAGCCAAAGGCTTCTTGAAGGCAAAGATGTAACTCTGTGAGATGAATTAACAGAACACAGAGCAGTTTCTCAGAGAGCTTCTTTCCAGTTTTGAACGGAAGATATTTCCTTTTTCACCATAGCCCTCTATGGGCTTCCAAATATCCCTTTGCCAATTCCACAAGAACAGCCTTAGCGAAAGGCTTCTTGAAGGGAAAGATGTAACACTGTGAGATGAATTAACAGAACACAGAGCAGTTTCTCAGAAAGCTTCTTTCCAGTTTTGAACGGAAGATATTTCCTTTTTCACCATAGCCCTCTACGGGCTTCCAAATATCCCTTTGCCAATTGCACAAGAACAGCCTTAGCGAAAGGCTTCTCGAAGGGAAAGATGTAACTCTGTGAGATGAATTTACAGAACACAGAGCAGTTTCTCAGAAAGCTTCTTTCCAGTTTTGAACGGAAGATATTTCCTTTTTCACCATAGCCCTCTATGGGCTTCCAAATATCCCTTTACCAATTCCACAAGAACAGCCTAAGCGAAAGGCTTCTTGAAGGGAAAGATGTAACTCTGTGAGATGAATTAACAGAACACAGAGCAGTTTCTCAGAAAGCTTCTTTCCAGTTTTGAACGGAAGATATTTCCTTTTTTACCATAGCCCTCTGTGGGCTTCCAAATATCCCTTTGCCAATTCCACAAGAACAGCCTTAGCGAAAGGCTTCTTGAAGGGAAAGATGTAACTCTGTGAGATGAATTAACAGAACACAGAGCAGTTTCTCAGAAAGCTTCTTTCCAGTTTTGAACGGAAGATATTTCCTTTTTCACCATAGCCCTCTATGGGCTTCCAAATATCCCTTTGCCAATTCCACAAGAACAGCCGTAGCGAAAGGCTTCTTGAAGGGAAAGATGTAACTCTGTGAGATGAATAAACAGAACACAGAGCAGTTTCTCAGAAAGCTTCTTTCCAGTTTTGAACGGAAGATATTTCCTTTTTCACCATAGCCCTCTATGGGCTTCCAAATATCCCTTTGCCAATTTCGCGAGAACAGCCTTAGCGAAAGGCTTCTTGAAGGCAAAGATGTAACTCTGTGAGATGAATTAACAGAACACAGAGCAGTTTCTTAGAAAGCTTCTTTCCAGTTTTGAACGGAAGATATTTCCTTTTTCACCATAGCCCTCTATGGGCTTCCAAATATCCCTTTGCCAATTCCACAAGAACAGCCTTAGCGAAAGGCTTCTTGAAGGGAAAGATGTAACTCTGTGAGATGAATAAACAGAACACAGAGCAGTTTCTCAGAAAGCTTCTTTCCAGTTTTGAACGGAAGATATTTCCTTTTTCACCATAGCCCTCTACGGGCTTCCAAATATCCCTTTGCCAATTCAACAAGAACAGCCTTACCGAACGACTTCTTGAAGGGAAAGATGTAACTCTGTGAGATGAATTAACAGAACACAGAGCAGTTTCTCAGAAAGCTTGTTTCGGATTTTGAAAGGAAGATATTTCCTTTTTCACCATAGCCCTCTATGGGCTTACAAATATCCCTTTGCCAATTCCACAAGAACAGCCTTAGCGAGAGGCTTCTTGAAGGGAAAGATGTAACTCTGTGAGATGAATTAACAGAACACAGAGCAGTTTCTCAGAAAGCTTCTTTCCAGTTTTGAACGGAAGTTATTTCCTTTTTTACCATAGCCCTCTATGGGCTTCCAAATATCCCTTTGCCAATTCCACAAGAACAGCCTTAGCGAAAGGCTTCTTGAAGGGAAAGATGTAACTCTGTGAGATGAATTAACAGAACACAGAGCAGTTTCTCAGAAAGCTTCTTTCCAGTTTTGAACGGAAGATATTTCCTTTTTCACCATAGCCCTCTATGAGCTTCCAAATATCCCTTTGCCAATTCCACAAGAACAGCCTTAGCGAAAGGCTTCTTGAAGGGAAAGATGTAACACTGTGAGATGAATTTACAGAACACAGAGCATTTTCACAGAAAGCTTGTTTCCAGTTTTGAACGGAAGATATTTCCTTTTTCACCATAGCCCTCTATGGGCTTCCAAATATCCCTTTGCCAATTCCACAAGAACAGCCTTAGCGAAAGGCTTCTTGAAGGGAAAGATGTAACTCTGTGAGATGAATTAACAGAACACAGAGCAGTTTCTCAGAAAGCTTGTTTCCGGTTTTGAACGGAAGATATTTCCTTTTTCACCATAGCCCTCTATGGGCTTCCAAATATCCCTTTGCCAATTCCAGAAGAACGGCCTTAGCGAAAGGCTTCTTGAAGGGAAAGATGTAACTCTGTGAGATGAATTAACAGAACACAGAGCAGTTTCTCAGAAAGCTTCTTTCCAGTTTTGAACGGAAGATATTTCCTTTTTCACCATAGCCCTCTATGGGCTTCCAAATATCCCTTTGCCAATTCCACAAGAACAGCCTTAGCGAAAGGCTTCTTGAAGGGAAAGATGTAACTCTGTGAGATGAATAAACAGAACACAGAGGAGTTTCTCAGAAAGCTTCTTTCCAGTTTTGAACGGAAGATATTTCCGTTTTCACCATAGCCCTCTATGGGCTTCGAAATATCCCTTTGCCAATTCCACAAGAACAGCCTTACCGAACGACTTCTTGAAGGGAAAGATGTAACTCTGTGAGATGAATTAACAGAACACAGAGCAGTTTCTCAGAAAGCTTGTTTTGGGTTTTGAAAGGAAGATATTTCCTTTTTCACCATAGTCCTCTATGGGCTTACAAATATCCCTTTGCCAATTCCACAAGAACAGCCTTAGCGAGAGGCTTCTTGAAGGGAAAGATGTAACTCAGTGAGATGAATTAACAGAACACAGAGCTGTTTCTCAGAAAGCTTCTTTCCAGTTTTGAACGGAAGATATTTCCTTTTTCACCATAGCCCTCTATGGGCTTCCAAATATCCCTTTGCCAATTCCACAAGAACAGCCTTAGCGAAAGGCTTCTTGAAGGGAAAGATGTAACTCTGTGAGATGAATTAACAGAACACAGAGCAGTTTCTCAGAAAGCTTCTTTCCAGTTTTGAACGGAAGATATTTCCTTTCACCTTAGCCCTCTATGAGCTTCCAAATATCCCTTTGCCAATTCCACAAGAACAGCCTTAGCGAAAGGCTTCTTGAAGGGAAAGATGTAACACTGTGAGATGAATTTACAGAACACAGAGCAGTTTCACAGAAAGCTTGTTTCCAGTTTTGAACGGAAGATATTTCCTTTTTCACCATAGCCCTCTATGGGCTTCCAAATATCCCTTTGCCAATTGAACAAGAACAGCCTTAGCGAAAGGCTTCTTGAAGGGAAAGATGTAACACTGTGAGATGAATTTACAGAACACAGAGCATTTTCACAGAAAGCTTGTTTCCAGTTTTGAACGGAAGATATTTCCTTTTTCACCATAGCCCTCTATGGGCTTCCAAATATCCCTTTGCCAATTGCACAAGAACAGCCTTAGCGAAAGGCCTCTTGAAGGGAAAGATGTAACTCTGTGAGGTGAATTAACAGAACACAGAGCAGTTTCTCAGAAGGCTTCTTTCCAGTTTTGAACGGAAGATATTTCCTTTTTCACCATAGCCCTCTATGGGCTTCCAAATATCCCTTTGCCAATTCCACAAGAACAGCCTTAGCGAAAGGCTTCTTGAAGGGAAAGATGTAACTCTGTGAGATGAATTAACAGAACACAGAGCAGTTTCTCAGAAAGCTTCTTTCCAGTTTTGAACGGAAGATATTTCCTTTTTCACCATAGCCCTCTATGGGCTTCTAAATATCCCTTTGCCAATTCCACAAGAACAGCCTTAGCGAAAGGCTTCTTGAAGGGAAAGATGTAACTCTGTGGGATGAATTAACAGAACACAGAGCAGTTTCTCAGAAAGCTTCTTTCCAGTTTTGAACGGAAGATATTTCCTTTTTAACCATAGCCCTCTATGGGCTTCCAAATATCCCTTTGCCAATTCCGCGAGAACAGCCTTAGCGAAAGGCTTCTTGAAGGGAAAGATGTAACTCTGTGAGATAAATTAACAGTACACAGAGCAGTTTCTCAGAAAGCTTCTTTCCAGTTTTGAACGGAAGATATTTCCTTTTTCACCATAGCCCTCTATGTGCTTCCAAATATCCCTTTGCCAATTGCACAAGAACAGCCTTAGCGAAAGGCTTCTTGAAGGGATAGATGTAACTCTGTGAGATGAATTTACAGAACACAGAGCAGTTTCTCAGAAAGCTTCTTTCCAGTTTTGAACGGAAGATATTTCCTTTTTCACCATAGCCCTCTATGGGCTTCCAAATATCCCTTTACCAATTCCACAAGAACAGCCTTAGCGAAAGGCTTCTTGAAGGGAAAGATGTAACTCTGTGAGATGAATTAACAGAACACAGAGCAGTTTCTCAGAAAGCTTCTTTCCAGTTTTGAACGGAAGATATTTCCTTTTTTACCATAGCCCTCTGTGGGCTTCCAAATATCCCTTTGCCAATTCCACAAGAACAGCCTTAGCGAAAGGCTTCTTGAAGGGCAAGATGTAACTCTGTGAGATGAATTAACAGAACACAGAGCAGTTTCTCAGAAAGCTTCTTTCCAGTTTTGAACGGAAGATATTTCCTTTTTCACCATAGCCCTCTATGGGCTTCCAAATATCCCTTTGCCAATTCCACAAGAACAGCCTTAGCGAAAGGCTTCTTGAAGGGAAAGATGTAACTCTGTGAGATGAATAAACAGAACACAGAGCAGTTTCTCAGAAAGCTTCTTTCCAGTTTTGAACGGAAGATATTTCCTTTTTTACCATAGCCCTCTATGGGCTTCCAAATATCCCTTTGCCAATTTCGCGAGAACAGCCTTAGCGAAAGGCTTCTTGAAGGCAAAGATGTAACTCTGTGAGATGAATTAAGAGAACACAGAGCAGTTTCTCAGAAAGCTTCTTTCCAGTTTTGAACGGAAGATATTTCCTTTTTCACCATAGCCCTCTATGGGCTTCCAAATATCCCTTTGCCAATTCCACAAGAACAGCCTTAGCGAAAGGCTTCTTGAAGGGAAAGATGAAACTCTGTGAGATGAATTAACAGAACACAGAGCAGGTTCTCAGAAAGCTTCTTTCCAGTTTTGAACGGAAGATATTTCCTTTTTCACCATAGCCCTCTATGGGCTTCCAAATATCCCTTTGCCAATTCCACAAGAACAGCCTTAGCGAAAGGCTTCTTGAAGGGAAAGATGTAACTCTGTGAGATGAATTAACAGAACACAGAGCAGTTTCTCAGAAAGCTTGTTTCCGGTTTTGAACGGAAGATATTTCCTTTTTCACCATAGCCCTCTATGGGCTTCCAAATATCCCTTTGCCAATTCCAGAAGAACGGCCTTAGCGAAAGGCTTCTTGAAGGGAAAGATGTAACTCTGTGAGATGAATTAACAGAACACAGAGCAGTTTCTCAGAAAGCTTCTTTCCAGTTTTGAACGGAAGATATTTCCTTTTTCACCATAGCCCTCTATGGGCTTCCAAATATCCCTTTGCCAATTCCACAAGAACAGCCTTAGCGAAAGGCTTCTTGAAGGGAAAGATGTAACTCTGTGAGATGAATAAACAGAACACAGAGGAGTTTCTCAGAAAGCTTCTTTCCAGTTTTGAACGGAAGATATTTCCGTTTTCACCATAGCCCTCTATGGGCTTCGAAATATCCCTTTGCCAATTCCACAAGAACAGCCTTACCGAACGACTTCTTGAAGGGAAAGATGTAACTCTGTGAGATGAATTAACAGAACACAGAGCAGTTTCTCAGAAAGCTTGTTTTGGGTTTTGAAAGGAAGATATTTCCTTTTTCACCATAGTCCTCTATGGGCTTACAAATATCCCTTTGCCAATTCCACAAGAACAGCCTTAGCGAGAGGCTTCTTGAAGGGAAAGATGTAACTCAGTGAGATGAATTAACAGAACACAGAGCTGTTTCTCAGAAAGCTTCTTTCCAGTTTTGAACGGAAGATATTTCCTTTTTCACCATAGCCCTCTATGGGCTTCCAAATATCCCTTTGCCAATTCCACAAGAACAGCCTTAGCGAAAGGCTTCTTGAAGGGAAAGATGTAACTCTGTGAGATGAATTAACAGAACACAGAGCAGTTTCTCAGAAAGCTTGTTTCGGGTTTTGAAAGGAAGATATTTCCTTTTTCACCATAGTCCTCTAGGGGCTTACAAATATCCCTTTGCCAATTCCACAAGAACAGCCTTAGCGAGAGGCTTCTTGAAGGGAAAGATATAACTCTGTGAGATGAATTAACAGAACACAGAGCAGTTTCTCAGAAAGCTTCTTTCCAGTTTTGAACGGAAGTTATTTCCTTTTTCACCATAGCCCTCTATGGGCTTCCAAATATCCCTTTGCCAATTCCACAAGAACAGCCTTAGCGAAAGGCTTCTTGAAGGGAAAGATGTAACTCTGTGAGATGAATTAACAGAACACAGAGCAGTTTCTCAGAAAGCTTCTTTCCAGTTTTGAACGGAAGATATTTCCTTTTTCACTATAGCCCTCTATGAGCTTCCAAATATCCCTTTGCCAATTCCACAAGAACAGCCTTAGCGAAAGGCTTCTTGAAGGGAAAGATGTAACACTGTGAGATGAATTTACAGAACACAGAGCAATTTCTCAAAAAGCTTCTTTCCAGTTTTGAACGGAAGATATTTCCTTTTTCACCATATCCCTCTATGGGCTTCCAAATATCCCTTTGCCAATTCCACAAGAACAGCCTTAGCGAAAGACTTCTTGAAGGGAAAGATGTAACTCTGTGAGATGAATTAACAGAACACAGAGCAGTTTCTCAGAAAGCTTCTTTCCAGTTTTGAACGGAAGATATTTCCTTTTTCACCATAGACCTCTATGGGCTTCCAAATATCCCTTTGCCAATTCCACAAGAACAGCCTTAGCGATAGGCTTCTTGAAGGGAAAGATGTAACTCTGTGGGATGAATTAACAGAACACAGAGCAGTTTCTCAGAAAGCTTCTTTCCAGTTTTGAACGGAAGATATTTCCTTTTTCACCATAGCCCTCTATGGGCTTCCAAATATCCCTTTGCCAATTCCGCGAGAACAGCCTTAGCGAAAGGCTTCTTGAAGGGAAAGATGTAACTCTGTGAGATGAATTAACAGAACACAGAGCAGTTTCTCAGAAAGCTTCTTTCCAGTTTTGAACGGAAGATATTTCCTTTTTCACCATAGCCCTCTATGGGCTTCCAAATATCCCTTTGCCAATTCCACAAGAACAGCCTTAGCGAAAGGCTTCTTGAAGGGAAAGATGTAACTCTGTGAGATGAATTAACAGAACACAGAGCAGTTTCTCAGAAAGCTTCTTTCCAGTTTTGAACGGAAGATATTTCCTTTTTCACCATAGCCCTCTATGGGCTTCCAAATATCCCTTTGCCAATTCCACAAGAACAGCCTTAGCGAAAGGCTTCTTGAAGGGAAAGATGTAACACTGTGAGATGAATTTACAGAACACAGAGCAGTTCCTCAGAAAGCTTGTTTCCATTTTTGAACGGAAGATATTTTCTTTTTCACCATAGCCCTCTATGGGCTTCCAAATATCCCTTTGCCAATTCCACAAGAACAGCCTTAGCGAAAGGCTTCTTGAAGGGAAAGATGTAACTCTGTGAGATGAATTAACAGAACACAGAGCAGTTTCTCAGAAAGCTTCTTTCCAGTTTTGAACTGAAGATATTTCCATTTTCACCATAGCCCTCTATGGGCTTCCAAATATCCCTTTGCCAATTGCACAAGAACAGCCTTAGCGAAAGGCTTCTTGAAGGGATAGATGTAACTCTGTGAGATGAATTTACAGAACACAGAGCAGTTTCTTAGAAACCTTCTTTCCAGTTTTGAACGGAAGATATTTCCTTTTTCACCATAGCCCTCTATGGGCTTCCAAATATCCCTTTACCAATTCCACAAGAACAGCCTTAGCGAAAGGCTTCTTGAAGGGAAAGATGTAACTCTGTGAGATGAATTAACAGAACACAGAGCAGTTTCTCAGAAAGCTTCTTTCCAGTTTTGAACGGAAGATATTTCCTTTTTTACCATAGCCCTCTATGGGCTTCCAAATATCCCTTTGCCAATTGCACAAGAACAGCCTTAGCGAAAGGCTTCTTGAAGGGAAAGATGTAACTCTGTGAGATGAATTAACAGAACACAGAGCAGTTTCTCAGAAAGCTTCTTTCCAGTTTTGAACGGAAGATATTTCCTTTTTCACCATAGTCCTCTATGGGCTTCCAAATATCTTTTTGCCAATTCCACAAGAACAGCCTTAGCGAAAGGCTTCTTGAAGGGAAAGATGTATCTCTGTGAGATGAATAAACAGAACACAGAGGAGTTTCTCAGAAAGCTTCTTTCCAGTTTTGAACGGAAGATATTTCCTTTTTCACCATAGCCCTCTATGGGCTTCCAAATATCCCTTTGCCAATTCCACAAGAACAGCCTTACCGAACGACTTCTTGAAGGGAAAGATGTAACTCTGTGAGATGAATTAATAGAACACAGAGCAGTTTCTCAGAAAGCTTCTTTCCAGTTTTGAACGGAAGATATTTCCTTTTTCACCATAGCCCTCTATGGGCTTCCAAATATCCCTTTGCCAATTCCACAAGAACAGCCTTAGCGAAAGGCTTCTTGAAGGGAAAGATGTAACTCTGTGAGATGAATAAACAGAACACAGAGCAGTTTCTCAGAAAGCTTCTTTCCAGTTTTGAACGGAAGATATTTCCTTTTTCACCATAGCCCTCTATGGGCTTCCCAATATCCCTTTGCCAATTCCACAAGAACAGCCTTAGCGAAAGGCTTCTTGAAGGGAAAGACGTAACTCTGTGAGATGAATTAACAGAACACAGAGCAGTTTGTCAGAAAGCTTCTTTCCAGTTTTGAATGGAAGATATTTCCTTTTTCACCATAGCCCTCTATGGGCTTCCAAATATCCCTTTACCAATTCCACAAAACAGCCTTAGCGAAAGGCTTCTTGAAGGGAAAGATGTAACTCTGTGAGATGAATTAACAGAACACAGAGCAGTTTCTCAGAAAGCTTCTTTCCAGTTTTGAACGGAAGATATTTCCTTTTTCACCATAGCCCTCTATGGGCTTCCAAATATCCCTTTGACAATTCCGCGAGAACAGCCTTAGAGAAAGGCTTCTTGAAGGAAAAGATGTAACTCTGTGAGATGAATTAACAGAACAGAGAGCAGTTTCTTAGAAGGCTTCCTTCCAGTTTTGAACGGAAGATATTTCCTTTTTCACCATAGCCCTCTATGGGCTTCCAAATATCCCTTTGCCAATTCCACAAGAACAGCCTTAGCGAAAGGCTTCTTGAAGGGAAAGATGTAACTCTGTGAGATGAATTAACAGAACACAGAGCAGTTTCTCAGAAAGCTTGTTTCCGGTTTTGAACGGAAGATATTTCCTTCTTCACCATAGCCCTCTATGGGCTTCCAAATATCCCTTTGCCAATTCCACAAGAACAGCCTTAGCGAAAGGCTTCTTGAAGGGAAAGATGTAACTCTGTGAGATGAATTAACAGAACACAGAGCAGTTTCTCAGAAAGCTTCTTTCCAGTTTTGAACGGAAGATATTTCCTTTTTCATCATAGACCTCTATGGGCTTCCAAATATCCCTTTGCCAATTCCACAAGAACAGCCTTAGCGAAAGGCTTCTTGAAGGGAGAGATGTAACTCTGTGAGATGAATTAACAGAACACAGAGCAGTTTCTCAGAAAGCTTCTTTCCAGTTTTGAACGGAAGATATTTCCTTTTTCACCATAGCCCTCTATGGGCTTCCAAATATCCCTTTGCCAATTCCACAAGAACAGCCTTAGCGAAAGGCTTCTTGAAGGGAAAGATGTAACTCTGTGGGATGAATTAACAGAACACAGAGCAGTTTCTCAGAAAGCTTCTTTCCAGTTTTGAACGGAAGATATTTCCTTTTTCACCATAGCCCTCTATGGGCTTCCAAATATCCCTTTGCCAATTCCGCGAGAACAGCCTTAGCGAAAGGCTTCTTGAAGGCAAAGATGTAACTCTGTGAGATGAATTAACAGAACACAGAGCAGTTTCTCAGAAAGCTTCTTTCCAGTTTTGAACGGAAGATATTTCCTTTTTCACCATAGCCCTCTATGGGCTTCCAAATATCCCTTTGCCAATTCCACAAGAACAGCCTTAGCGAAAGGCTTCTTGAAGGGAAAGATGTAACTCTGTGAGATGAATTAACAGAACATAGAGCAGTTTCTCAGAAAGCTTCTTTCCAGTTTTGAACGGAAGATATTTCCTTTTTCACCATAGACCTCTATGGGCTTCCAAATATCCCTTTGCCAATTCCACAAGAACAGCCTTAGCGAAAGGCTTCTTGAAGGGAAAGATGTAACTCTGTGAGATGAATTAATAGAACACAGAGCTGTTTCTCAGAAAGCTTGTTTCCAGTTTTGAACGGAAGATATTTCCTTTTTCACCATAGCCCTCTATGGGCTTCCAAATATCCCTTTACCAATTCCACAAGAACAGCCTTAGCGAAAGGCTTCTTGAAGGGAAAGATGTAACTCTGTGAGATGAATTAACAGAACACAGAGCAGTTTCTCAGAAAGCTTCTTTCCAGTTTTGAACGGAAGATATTTCCTTTTTCACCATAGCCCTCTATGGGCTTCCAAATATCCCTTTGCCAATTTCGCGAGAACAGCCTTAGCGAAAGGCTTCTTGAAGGCAAAGATGTAACTCTGTGAGATGAATTAACAGAACACAGAGCAGTTTCTTAGAAAGCTTCTTTCCAGTTTTGAACGGAAGATATTTCCTTTTTCACCATAGCCCTCTATGGGCTTCCAAATATCCCTTTGCCAATTCCACAAGAACAGCCTTAGCGAAAGGCTTCTTGAAGGGAAAGTTGAAACTCTGTGAGATGAATTAACAGAACACAGAGCAGTTTCTCAGAAAGCTTCTTTCCAGTTTTGAACGGAAGATATTTCCTTTTTCACCATAGCCCTCTATGGGCTTCCAAATATCCCTTTGCCAATTCCACAAGAACAGACTTAGCGAAAGGCTTCTTGAAGGGAAAGATGTAACTCTGTGAGATGAATTAACAGAACACAGAGCAGTTTCTCAGAAAGCTTCTTTCCAGTTTTGAACGGAAGATATTTCCTTTTTCACCATAGCCCTCTATGGGCTTCCAAATATCCCTTTACCAATTCCACAAGAACAGCCTTAGCGAAAGGCTTCTTGAAGGGAAAGATGTAACTCTGTGAGATGAATAAACAGAACACAGAGCAGTTTCTCAGAAAGCTTCTTTCCAGTTTTGAACAGAAGATATTTCCTTTTTCACCATAGCCCTCTCTGGGCTTCCAAATATCCCTTTGCCAATTCCACAAGAACAGCCTTAGAGAAAGGCTTCTTGAAGGGAAAGATGTATCTCTGTGAGATGAATTAACAGAACACAGAGCAGTTTCTCAGAAAGCTTCTTTCCAGTTTTGAACGGAAGATATTTCCTTTTTCACCATAGCCCTCTATGGGCTTCCAAATATCCCTTTGCCAATTCCACAAGAACAGCCTTAGCGAAAGGCTTCTTGAAGGGAAAGATGTAACTCTGTGAGATGAATTAACAGAACACAGAGCAGTTTCTCAGAAAGCTTGTTTCCGGTTTTGAACGGAAGATATTTACTTTTTCACCATAGTCCTCTATGGGCTTACAAAATATCCCTTTGCCAATTCCACAAGAACAGCCTTAGCGAAAGGCTTCTTGAAGGGAAAGATGTAACACTGTGAGATGAATTTACAGAACACAGAGCAGTTCCTCAGAAAGCTTGTTTCCAGTTTTGAACGGAAGATATTTCCTTTTTCACCATAGCCCTCTATGGGCTTCCAAATATCCCTTTGCCAATTGCACAAGAACAGCCTTAGCGAAAGGCTTCTTGAAGGGAAAGATGTAACTCTGTGAGGTGAATTAACAGAACACAGAGCAGTTTCTCAGAAAGCTTCTTTCCAGTTTTGAACGGAAGATATTTCCTTTTTCACCATAGCCCTCTATGGGCTTCCAAATATCCCTTTGCCAATTCCACAAGAACAGCCTTAGCGAAAGACTTCTTGAAGGGAAAGATGTAACTCTGTGTGATGAATTAACAGTACACAGAGCAGTTTCTCAGAAAGCTTCTTTCCAGTTTTGAACGGAAGATATTTCCTTTTTCACCATAGCCCTCTATGGGCTTCCAAATATCCCTTTGCCAATTCCACAAGAACAGCCTTAGCGAAAGGCTTCTTGAAGGGAAAGATGTATCTCTGTGGGATGAATTAACAGAACACAGAGCAGTTTCTCAGAAAGCTTCTTTCCAGTTTTGAACGGAAGATATTTCCTTTTTCACCATAGCCCTCTATGGGCTTCCAAATATCCCTTTGCCAATTCCGCGAGAACAGCCTTAGCGAAAGGCTTCTTGAAGGGAAAGATGTAACTCTGTGAGATGAATTAACAGAACACAGAGCAGTTTCTCAGAAAGCTTCTTTCCAGTTTGGAACGGAAGATATTTCCTTTTTCACCATAGCCCTCTATGGGCTTCCAAATATCCCTTTGCCAATTCCACAAGAACAGCCTTAGCCAAAGGCTTCTTGAAGGCAAAGATGTAACTCTGTGAGATGAATTAACAGAACACAGAGCAGTTTCTCAGAAAGCTTCTTTCCAGTTTTGAACGGAAGATATTTCCTTTTTCACCATAGCCCTCTATGGGCTTCCAAATATCCCTTTGCCAATTCCACAAGAACAGCCTTAGCGAAAGGCTTCTTGAAGGGAAAGATGTAACACTGTGAGATGAATTAACAGAACACAGAGCAGTTTCTCAGAAAGCTTCTTTCCAGTTTTGAACGGAAGATATTTCCTTTTTCACCATAGCCCTCTACGGGCTTCCAAATATCCCTTTGCCAATTGCACAAGAACAGCCTTAGCGAAAGGCTTCTCGAAGGGAAAGATGTAACTCTGTGAGATGAATTTACAGAACACAGAGCAGTTTCTCAGAAAGTTTCTTTCCAGTTTTGAACGGAAGATATTTCCTTTTTCACCATAGCCCTCTATGGGCTTCCAAATATCCCTTTACCAATTCCACAAGAACAGCCTAAGCGAAAGGCTTCTTGAAGGGAAAGATGTAACTCTGTGAGATGAATTAACAGAACACAGAGCAGTTTCTCAGAAAGCTTCTTTCCAGTTTTGAACGGAAGATATTTCCTTTTTTACCATAGCCCTCTGTGGGCTTCCAAATATCCCTTTGCCAATTCCACAAGAACAGCCTTAGCGAAAGGCTTCTTGAAGGGAAAGATGTAACTCTGTGAGATGAATTAACAGAACACAGAGCAGTTTCTCAGAAAGCTTCTTTCCAGTTTTGAACGGAAGATATTTCCTTTTTCACCATAGCCCTCTATGGGCTTCCAAATATCCCTTTGCCAATTCCACAAGAACAGCCGTAGCGAAAGGCTTCTTGAAGGGAAAGATGTAACTCTGTGAGATGAATAAACAGAACACAGAGCAGTTTCTCAGAAAGCTTCTTTCCAGTTTTGAACGGAAGATATTTCCTTTTTCACCATAGCCCTCTATGGGCTTCCAAATATCCCTTTGCCAATTTCGCGAGAACAGCCTTAGCGAAAGGCTTCTTGAAGGCAAAGATGTAACTCTGTGAGATGAATTAACAGAACACAGAGCAGTTTCTTAGAAAGCTTCTTTCCAGTTTTGAACGGAAGATATTTCCTTTTTCACCATAGCCCTCTATGGGCTTCCAAATATCCCTTTGCCAATTCCACAAGAACAGCCTTAGCGAAAGGCTTCTTGAAGGGAAAGATGTAACTCTGTGAGATGAATAAACAGAACACAGAGCAGTTTCTCAGAAAGCTTCTTTCCAGTTTTGAACGGAAGATATTTCCTTTTTCACCATAGCCCTCTATGGGCTTCCAAATATCCCTTTGCCAATTCAACAAGAACAGCCTTACCGAACGACTTCTTGAAGGGAAAGATGTAACTCTGTGAGATGAATTAACAGAACACAGAGCAGTTTCTCAGAAAGCTTGTTTCGGATTTTGAAAGGAAGATATTTCCTTTTTCACCATAGTCCTCTATGGGCTTACAAATATCCCTTTGCCAATTCCACAAGAACAGCCTTAGCGAGAGGCTTCTTGAAGGGAAAGATGTAACTCTGTGAGATGAATTAACAGAACACAGAGCAGTTTCTCAGAAAGCTTCTTTCCAGTTTTGAACGGAAGTTATTTCCTTTTTTACCATAGCCCTCTATGGGCTTCCAAATATCCCTTTGCCAATTCCACAAGAACAGCCTTAGCGAAAGGCTTCTTGAAGGGAAAGATGTAACTCTGTGAGATGAATTAACAGAACACAGAGCAGTTTCTCAGAAAGCTTCTTTCCAGTTTTGAACGGAAGATATTTCCTTTTTCACCATAGCCCTCTATGAGCTTCCAAATATCCCTTTGCCAATTCCACAAGAACAGCCTTAGCGAAAGGCTTCTTGAAGGGAAAGATGTAACACTGTGAGATGAATTTACAGAACACAGAGCAGTTTCACAGAAAGCTTGTTTCTAGTTTTGAACGGAAGATATTTCCTTTTTCACCATAGCCCTCTATGGGCTTCCAAATATCCCTTTGCCAATTGCACAAGAACAGCCTTAGCGAAAGGCTTCTTGAAGGGAAAGATGTAACTCTGTGAGGTGAATTAACAGAACACAGAGCAATTTCTCAGAAAGCTTCTTTCCAGTTTTGAACGGAAGATATTTCCTTTTTCACCATATCCCTCTATGGGCTTCCAAATATCCCTTTGCCAATTCCACAAGAACAGCCTTAGCGAAAGACTTCTTGAAGGGAAAGATGTAACTCTGTGAGATGAATTAACAGAACACAGAGCAGTTTCTCAGAAAGCTTCTTTCCAGTTTTGAACGGAAGATATTTCCTTTTTCACCATAGCCCTCTATGGGCTTCCAAATATCCCTTTGCCAATTCCACAAGAACAGCCTTAGCGATAGGCTTCTTGAAGGGAAAGATGTAACTCTGTGGGATGAATTAACAGAACACAGAGCAGTTTCTCAGAAAGCTTCTTTCCAGTTTTGAACGGAAGATATTTCCTTTTTCACCATAGCCCTCTATGGGCTTCCAAATATCCCTTTGCCAATTCCGCGAGAACAGCCTTAGCGAAAGGCTTCTTGAAGGGAAAGATGTAACTCTGTGAGATGAATTAACAGAACACAGAGCAGTTTCTCAGAAAGCTTCTTTCCAGTTTTGAACGGAAGATATTTCCTTTTTCACCATAGCCCTCTATGGGCTTCCAAATATCCCTTTGCCAATTCCACAAGAACAGCCTTAGCGAAAGGCTTCTTGAAGGGAAAGATGTAACACTGTGAGATGAATTTACAGAACACAGAACAGTTCCTCAGAAAGCTTGTTTCCATTTTTGAACGGAAGATATTTCCTTTTTCACCATAGCCCTCTATGGGCTTCCAAATATCCCTTTGCCAATTCCACAAGAACAGCCTTAGCGAAAGGCTTCTTGAAGGGAAAGATGTAACTCTGTGAGATGAATTAACAGAACACAGAGCAGTTTCTCAGAAAGCTTCTTTCCAGTTTTGAACTGAAGATATTTCCATTTTCACCATAGCCCTCTATGGGCTTCCAAATATCCCTTTGCCAATTGCACAAGAACAGCCTTAGCGAAAGGCTTCTTGAAGGGATAGATGTAACTCTGTGAGATGAATTTACAGAACACAGAGCAGTTTCTTAGAAACCTTCTTTCCAGTTTTGAACGGAAGATATTTCCTTTTTCACCATAGCCCTCTATGGGCTTCCAAATATCCCTTTACCAATTCCACAAGAACAGCCTTAGCGAAAGGCTTCTTGAAGGGAAAGATGTAACTCTGTGAGATGAATTAACAGAACACAGAGCAGTTTCTCAGAAAGCTTCTTTCCAGTTTTGAACGGAAGATATTTCCTTTTTTACCATAGCCCTCTATGGGCTTCCAAATATCCCTTTGCCAATTGCACAAGAACAGCCTTAGCGAAAGGCTTCTTGAAGGGAAAGATGTAACTCTGTGAGATGAATTAACAGAACACAGAGCAGTTTCTCAGAAAGCTACTTTCCAGTTTTGAACGGAAGATATTTCCTTTTTCACCATAGTCCTCTATGGGCTTCCAAATATCTTTTTGCCAATTCCACAAGAACAGCCTTAGCGAAAGGCTTCTTGAAGGGAAAGATTTATCTCTGTGAGATGAATAAACAGAACACAGAGGAGTTTCTCAGAAAGCTTCTTTCCAGTTTTGAACGGAAGATATTTCCTTTTTCACCATAGCCCTCTATGGGCTTCCAAATATCCCTTTGCCAATTCCACAAGAACAGCCTTACCGAACGACTTCTTGAAGGGAAAGATGTAACTCTGTGAGATGAATTAATAGAACACAGAGCAGTTTCTCAGAAAGCTTCTTTCCAGTTTTGAACGGAAGATATTTCCTTTTTCACCATAGCCCTCTATGGGCTTCCAAATATCCCTTTGCCAATTCCACAAGAACAGCCTTAGCGAAAGGCTTCTTGAAGGGAAAGATGTAACTCTGTGAGATGAATAAACAGAACACAGAGCAGTTTCTCAGAAAGCTTCTTTCCAGTTTTGAACGGAAGATATTTCCTTTTTCACCATAGCCCTCTATGGGCTTCCCAATATCCCTTTGCCAATTCCACAAGAACAGCCTTAGCGAAAGGCTTCTTGAAGGGAAAGACGTAACTCTGTGAGATGAATTAACAGAACACAGAGCAGTTTCTCAGAAAGCTTCTTTCCAGTTTTGAATGGAAGATATTTCCTTTTTCACCATAGCCCTCTATGGGCTTCCAAATATCCCTTTACCAATTCCACAAAACAGCCTTAGCGAAAGGCTTCTTGAAGGGAAAGATGTAACTCTGTGAGATGAATTAACAGAACACAGAGCAGTTTCTCAGAAAGCTTCTTTCCAGTTTTGAACGGAAGATATTTCCTTTTTCACCATAGCCCTCTATGGGCTTCCAAATATCCCTTTGACAATTCCGCGAGAACAGCTTTAGAGAAAGGCTTCTTGAAGGAAAAGATGTAACTCTGTGAGATGAATTAACAGAACAGAGAGCAGTTTCTTAGAAGGCTTCCTTCCAGTTTTGAACGGAAGATATTTCCTTTTTCACCATAGCCCTCTATGGGCTTCCAAATATCCCTTTGCCAATTCCACAAGAACAGCCTTAGCGAAAGGCTTCTTGAAGGGAAAGATGTAACTCTGTGAGATGAATTAACAGAACACAGAGCAGTTTCTCAGAAAGCTTGTTTCCGGTTTTGAACGGAAGATATTTCCTTCTTCACCATAGCCCTCTATGGGCTTCCAAATATCCCTTTGCCAATTCCACAAGAACAGCCTTAGCGAAAGGCTTCTTGAAGGGAAAGATGTAACTCTGTGAGATGAATTAACAGAACACAGAGCAGTTTCTCAGAAAGCTTCTTTCCAGTTTTGAACGGAAGATATTTCCTTTTTCATCATAGACCTCTATGGGCTTCCAAATATCCCTTTGCCAATTCCACAAGAACAGCCTTAGCGAAAGGCTTCTTGAAGGGAGAGATGTAACTCTGTGAGATGAATTAACAGAACACAGAGCAGTTTCTCAGAAAGCTTCTTTCCAGTTTTGAACGGAAGATATTTCCTTTTTCACCATAGCCCTCTATGGGCTTCCAAATATCCCTTTGCCAATTCCACAAGAACAGCCTTAGCGAAAGGCTTCTTGAAGGGAAAGATGTAACTCTGTGGGATGAATTAACAGAACACAGAGCAGTTTCTCAGAAAGCTTCTTTCCAGTTTTGAACGGAAGATATTTCCTTTTTCACCATAGCCCTCTATGGGCTTCCAAATATCCCTTTGCCAATTCCGCGAGAACAGCCTTAGCGAAAGGCTTCTTGAAGGCAAAGATGTAACTCTGTGAGATGAATTAACAGAACACAGAGCAGTTTCTCAGAAAGCTTCTTTCCAGTTTTGAACGGAAGATATTTCCTTTTTCACCATAGCCCTCTATGGGCTTCCAAATATCCCTTTGCCAATTCCACAAGAACAGCCTTAGCGAAAGGCTTCTTGAAGGGAAAGATGTAACTCTGTGAGATGAATTAACAGAACATAGAGCAGTTTCTCAGAAAGCTTCTTTCCAGTTTTGAACGGAAGATATTTCCTTTTTCACCATAGACCTCTATGGGCTTCCAAATATCCCTTTGCCAATTCCACAAGAACAGCCTTAGCGAAAGGCTTCTTGAAGGGAAAGATGTAACTCTGTGAGATGAATTAATAGAACACAGAGCTGTTTCTCAGAAAGCTTGTTTCCAGTTTTGAACGGAAGATATTTCCTTTTTCACCATAGCCCTCTATGGGCTTCCAAATATCCCTTTACCAATTCCACAAGAACAGCCTTAGCGAAAGGCTTCTTGAAGGGAAAGATGTAACTCTGTGAGATGAATTAACAGAACACAGAGCAGTATCTCAGAAAGCTTCTTTCCAGTTTTGAACGGAAGATATTTCCTTTTTCACCATAGCCCTCTATGGGCTTCCAAATATCCCTTTGCCAATTTCGCGAGAACAGCCTTAGCGAAAGGCTTCTTGAAGGCAAAGATGTAACTCTGTGAGATGAATTAACAGAACACAGAGCAGTTTCTTAGAAAGCTTCTTTCCAGTTTTGAACGGAAGATATTTCCTTTTTCACCATAGCCCTCTATGGGCTTCCAAATATCCCTTTGCCAATTCCACAAGAACAGCCTTAGCGAAAGGCTTCTTGAAGGGAAAGTTGAAACTCTGTGAGATGAATTAACAGAACACAGAGCAGTTTCTCAGAAAGCTTCTTTCCAGTTTTGAACGGAAGATATTTCCTTTTTCACCATAGCCCTCTATGGGCTTCCAAATATCCCTTTGCCAATTCCACAAGAACAGACTTAGCGAAAGGCTTCTTGAAGGGAAAGATGTAACTCTGTGAGATGAATTAACAGAACACAGAGCAGTTTCTCAGAAAGCTTCTTTCCAGTTTTGAACGGAAGATATTTCCTTTTTCACCATAGCCCTCTATGGGCTTCCAAATATCCCTTTACCAATTCCACAAGAACAGCCTTAGCGAAAGGCTTCTTGAAGGGAAAGATGTAACTCTGTGAGATGAATAAACAGAACACAGAGCAGTTTCTCAGAAAGCTTCTTTCCAGTTTTGAACAGAAGATATTTCCTTTTTCACCATAGCCCTCTCTGGGCTTCCAAATATCCCTTTGCCAATTCCACAAGAACAGCCTTAGAGAAAGGCTTCTTGAAGGGAAAGATGTATCTCTGTGAGATGAATTAACAGAACACAGAGCAGTTTCTCAGAAAGCTTCTTTCCAGTTTTGAACGGAAGATATTTCCTTTTTCACCATAGCCCTCTATGGGCTTCCAAATATCCCTTTGCCAATTCCACAAGAACAGCCTTAGCGAAAGGCTTCTTGAAGGGAAAGATGTAACTCTGTGAGATGAATTAACAGAACACAGAGCAGTTTCTCAGAAAGCTTGTTTCCGGTTTTGAACGGAAGATATTTACTTTTTCACCATAGTCCTCTATGGGCTTACAAAATATCCCTTTGCCAATTCCACAAGAACAGCCTTAGCGAAAGGCTTCTTGAAGGGAAAGATGTAACACTGTGAGATGAATTTACAGAACACAGAGCAGTTCCTCAGAAAGCTTGTTTCCAGTTTTGAACGGAAGATATTTCCTTTTTCACCATAGCCCTCTATGGGCTTCCAAATATCCCTTTGCCAATTGCACAAGAACAGCCTTAGCGAAAGGCTTCTTGAAGGGAAAGATGTAACTCTGTGAGGTGAATTAACAGAACACAGAGCAGTTTCTCAGAAAGCTTCTTTCCAGTTTTGAACGGAAGATATTTCCTTTTTCACCATAGCCCTCTATGGGCTTCCAAATATCCCTTTGCCAATTCCACAAGAACAGCCTTAGCGAAAGACTTCTTGAAGGGAAAGATGTAACTCTGTGTGATGAATTAACAGTACACAGAGCAGTTTCTCAGAAAGCTTCTTTCCAGTTTTGAACGGAAGATATTTCCTTTTTCACCATAGCCCTCTATGGGCTTCCAAATATCCCTTTGCCAATTCCACAAGAACGGCCTTAGCGAAAGGCTTCTTGAAGGGAAAGATGTAACTCTGTGGGATGAATTAACAGAACACAGAGCAGTTTCTCAGAAAGCTTCTTTCCAGTTTTGAACGGAAGATATTTCCTTTTTCACCATAGCCCTCTATGGGCTTCCAAATATCCCTTTGCCAATTCCGCGAGAACAGCCTTAGCGAAAGGCTTCTTGAAGGGAAAGATGTAACTCTGTGAGATGAATTAACAGAACACAGAGCAGTTTCTCAGAAAGCTTCTTTCCAGTTTTGAACGGAAGATATTTCCTTTTTCACCATAGCCCTCTATGGGCTTCCAAATATCCCTTTGCCAATTCCACAAGAACAGCCTTAGCCAAAGGCTTCTTGAAGGCAAAGATGTAACTCTGTGAGATGAATTAACAGAACACAGAGCAGTTTCTCAGAAAGCTTCTTTCCAGTTTTGAACGGAAGATATTTCCTTTTTCACCATAGCCCTCTATGGGCTTCCAAATATCCCTTTGCCAATTCCACAAGAACAGCCTTAGCGAAAGGCTTCTTGAAGGGAAAGATGTAACTCTGTGAGATGAATAAACAGAACACAGAGCAGTTTCTCAGAAAGCTTCTTTCCAGTTTTGAACGGAAGATATTTCCTTTTTCACCATAGCCCTCTATGGGCTTCCCAATATCCCTTTGCCAATTCCACAAGAACAGCCTTAGCGAAAGGCTTCTTGAAGGGAAAGACGTAACTCTGTGAGATGAATTAACAGAACACAGAGCAGTTTGTCAGAAAGCTTCTTTCCAGTTTTGAATGGAAGATATTTCCTTTTTCACCATAGCCCTCTATGGGCTTCCAAATATCCCTTTACCAATTCCACAAAACAGCCTTAGCGAAAGGCTTCTTGAAGGGAAAGATGTAACTCTGTGAGATGAATTAACAGAACACAGAGCAGTTTCTCAGAAAGCTTCTTTCCAGTTTTGAACGGAAGATATTTCCTTTTTCACCATAGCCCTCTATGGGCTTCCAAATATCCCTTTGACAATTCCGCGAGAACAGCCTTAGAGAAAGGCTTCTTGAAGGAAAAGATGTAACTCTGTGAGATGAATTAACAGAACAGAGAGCAGTTTCTTAGAAGGCTTCCTTCCAGTTTTGAACGGAAGATATTTCCTTTTTCACCATAGCCCTCTATGGGCTTCCAAATATCCCTTTGCCAATTCCACAAGAACAGCCTTAGCGAAAGGCTTCTTGAAGGGAAAGATGTAACTCTGTGAGATGAATTAACAGAACACAGAGCAGTTTCTCAGAAAGCTTGTTTCCGGTTTTGAACGGAAGATATTTCCTTCTTCACCATAGCCCTCTATGGGCTTCCAAATATCCCTTTGCCAATTCCACAAGAACAGCCTTAGCGAAAGGCTTCTTGAAGGGAAAGATGTAACTCTGTGAGATGAATTAACAGAACACAGAGCAGTTTCTCAGAAAGCTTCTTTCCAGTTTTGAACGGAAGATATTTCCTTTTTCATCATAGACCTCTATGGGGTTCCAAATATCCCTTTGCCAATTCCACAAGAACAGCCTTAGCGAAAGGCTTCTTGAAGGGAGAGATGTAACTCTGTGAGATGAATTAACAGAACACAGAGCAGTTTCTCAGAAAGCTTCTTTCCAGTTTTGAACGGAAGATATTTCCTTTTTCACCATAGCCCTCTATGGGCTTCCAAATATCCCTTTGCCAATTCCACAAGAACAGCCTTAGCGAAAGGCTTCTTGAAGGGAAAGATGTAACTCTGTGGGATGAATTAACAGAACACAGAGCAGTTTCTCAGAAAGCTTCTTTCCAGTTTTGAACGGAAGATATTTCCTTTTTCACCATAGCCCTCTATGGGCTTCCAAATATCCCTTTGCCAATTCCGCGAGAACAGCCTTAGCGAAAGGCTTCTTGAAGGCAAAGATGTAACTCTGTGAGATGAATTAACAGAACACAGAGCAGTTTCTCAGAAAGCTTCTTTCCAGTTTTGAACGGAAGATATTTCCTTTTTCACCATAGCCCTCTATGGGCTTCCAAATATCCCTTTGCCAATTCCACAAGAACAGCCTTAGCGAAAGGCTTCTTGAAGGGAAAGATGTAACTCTGTGAGATGAATTAACAGAACATAGAGCAGTTTCTCAGAAAGCTTCTTTCCAGTTTTGAACGGAAGATATTTCCTTTTTCACCATAGACCTCTATGGGCTTCCAAATATCCCTTTGCCAATTCCACAAGAACAGCCTTAGCGAAAGGCTTCTTGAAGGGAAAGATGTAACTCTGTGAGATGAATTAATAGAACACAGAGCTGTTTCTCAGAAAGCTTGTTTCCAGTTTTGAACGGAAGATATTTCCTTTTTCACCATAGCCCTCTATGGGCTTCCAAATATCCCTTTACCAATTCCACAAGAACAGCCTTAGCGAAAGGCTTCTTGAAGGGAAAGATGTAACTCTGTGAGATGAATTAACAGAACACAGAGCAGTATCTCAGAAAGCTTCTTTCCAGTTTTGAACGGAAGATATTTCCTTTTTCACCATAGCCCTCTATGGGCTTCCAAATATCCCTTTGCCAATTTCGCGAGAACAGCCTTAGCGAAAGGCTTCTTGAAGGCAAAGATGTAACTCTGTGAGATGAATTAACAGAACACAGAGCAGTTTCTTAGAAAGCTTCTTTCCAGTTTTGAACGGAAGATATTTCCTTTTTCACCATAGCCCTCTATGGGCTTCCAAATATCCCTTTGCCAATTCCACAAGAACAGCCTTAGCGAAAGGCTTCTTGAAGGGAAAGTTGAAACTCTGTGAGATGAATTAACAGAACACAGAGCAGTTTCTCAGAAAGCTTCTTTCCAGTTTTGAACGGAAGATATTTCCTTTTTCACCATAGCCCTCTATGGGCTTCCAAATATCCCTTTGCCAATTCCACAAGAACAGACTTAGCGAAAGGCTTCTTGAAGGGAAAGATGTAACTCTGTGAGATGAATTAACAGAACACAGAGCAGTTTCTCAGAAAGCTTCTTTCCAGTTTTGAACGGAAGATATTTCCTTTTTCACCATAGCCCTCTATGGGCTTCCAAATATCCCTTTACCAATTCCACAAGAACAGCCTTAGCGAAAGGCTTCTTGAAGGGAAAGATGTAACTCTGTGAGATGAATAAACAGAACACAGAGCAGTTTCTCAGAAAGCTTCTTTCCAGTTTTGAACAGAAGATATTTCCTTTTTCACCATAGCCCTCTCTGGGCTTCCAAATATCCCTTTGCCAATTCCACAAGAACAGCCTTAGAGAAAGGCTTCTTGAAGGGAAAGATGTATCTCTGTGAGATGAATTAACAGAACACAGAGCAGTTTCTCAGAAAGCTTCTTTCCAGTTTTGAACGGAAGATATTTCCTTTTTCACCATAGCCCTCTATGGGCTTCCAAATATCCCTTTGCCAATTCCACAAGAACAGCCTTAGCGAAAGGCTTCTTGAAGGGAAAGATGTAACTCTGTGAGATGAATTAACAGAACACAGAGCAGTTTCTCAGAAAGCTTGTTTCCGGTTTTGAACGGAAGATATTTACTTTTTCACCATAGTCCTCTATGGGCTTACAAAATATCCCTTTGCCAATTCCACAAGAACAGCCTTAGCGAAAGGCTTCTTGAAGGGAAAGATGTAACACTGTGAGATGAATTTACAGAACACAGAGCAGTTCCTCAGAAAGCTTGTTTCCAGTTTTGAACGGAAGATATTTCCTTTTTCACCATAGCCCTCTATGGGCTTCCAAATATCCCTTTGCCAATTGCACAAGAACAGCCTTAGCGAAAGGCTTCTTGAAGGGAAAGATGTAACTCTGTGAGGTGAATTAACAGAACACAGAGCAGTTTCTCAGAAAGCTTCTTTCCAGTTTTGAACGGAAGATATTTCCTTTTTCACCATAGCCCTCTATGGGCTTCCAAATATCCCTTTGCCAATTCCACAAGAACAGCCTTAGCGAAAGACTTCTTGAAGGGAAAGATGTAACTCTGTGTGATGAATTAACAGTACACAGAGCAGTTTCTCAGAAAGCTTCTTTCCAGTTTTGAACGGAAGATATTTCCTTTTTCACCATAGCCCTCTATGGGCTTCCAAATATCCCTTTGCCAATTCCACAAGAACGGCCTTAGCGAAAGGCTTCTTGAAGGGAAAGATGTAACTCTGTGGGATGAATTAACAGAACACAGAGCAGTTTCTCAGAAAGCTTCTTTCCAGTTTTGAACGGAAGATATTTCCTTTTTCACCATAGCCCTCTATGGGCTTCCAAATATCCCTTTGCCAATTCCGCGAGAACAGCCTTAGCGAAAGGCTTCTTGAAGGGAAAGATGTAACTCTGTGAGATGAATTAACAGAACACAGAGCAGTTTCTCAGAAAGCTTCTTTCCAGTTTTGAACGGAAGATATTTCCTTTTTCACCATAGCCCTCTATGGGCTTCCAAATATCCCTTTGCCAATTCCACAAGAACAGCCTTAGCCAAAGGCTTCTTGAAGGCAAAGATGTAACTCTGTGAGATGAATTAACAGAACACAGAGCAGTTTCTCAGAAAGCTTCTTTCCAGTTTTGAACGGAAGATATTTCCTTTTTCACCATAGCCCTCTATGGGCTTCCAAATATCCCTTTGCCAATTCCACAAGAACAGCCTTAGCGAAAGGCTTCTTGAAGGGAAAGATGTAACACTGTGAGATGAATTAACAGAACACAGAGCAGTTTCTCAGAAAGCTTCTTTCCAGTTTTGAACGGAAGATATTTCCTTTTTCACCATAGCCCTCTACGGGCTTCCAAATATCCCTTTGCCAATTGCACAAGAACAGCCTTAGCGAAAGGCTTCTCGAAGGGAAAGATGTAACTCTGTGAGATGAATTTACAGAACACAGAGCAGTTTCTCAGAAAGCTTCTTTCCAGTTTTGAACGGAAGATATTTCCTTTTTCACCATAGCCCTCTATGGGCTTCCAAATATCCCTTTACCAATTCCACAAGAACAGCCTAAGCGAAAGGCTTCTTGAAGGGAAAGATGTAACTCTGTGAGATGAATTAACAGAACACAGAGCAGTTTCTCAGAAAGCTTCTTTCCAGTTTTGAACGGAAGATATTTCCTTTTTTACCATAGCCCTCTGTGGGCTTCCAAATATCCCTTTGCCAATTCCACAAGAACAGCCTTAGCGAAAGGCTTCTTGAAGGGAAAGATGTAACTCTGTGAGATGAATTAACAGAACACAGAGCAGTTTCTCAGAAAGCTTCTTTCCAGTTTTGAACGGAAGATATTTCCTTTTTCACCATAGCCCTCTATGGGCTTCCAAATATCCCTTTACCAATTCCACAAGAACAGCCGTAGCGAAAGGCTTCTTGAAGGGAAAGATGTAACTCTGTGAGATGAATAAACAGAACACAGAGCAGTTTCTCAGAAAGCTTCTTTCCAGTTTTGAACGGAAGATATTTCCTTTTTCACCATAGCCCTCTATGGGCTTCCAAATATCCCTTTGCCAATTTCGCGAGAACAGCCTTAGCGAAAGGCTTCTTGAAGGCAAAGATGTAACTCTGTGAGATGAATTAACAGAACACAGAGCAGTTTCTTAGAAACCTTCTTTCCAGTTTTGAACGGAAGATATTTCCTTTTTCACCATAGCCCTCTATGGGCTTCCAAATATCCCTTTGCCAATTCCACAAGAACAGCCTTAGCGAAAGGCTTCTTGAAGGGAAAGATGTAACTCTGTGAGATGAATAAACAGAACACAGAGCAGTTTCTCAGAAAGCTTCTTTCCAGTTTTGAACGGAAGATATTTCCTTTTTCACCATAGCCCTCTATGGGCTTCCAAATATCCCTTTGCCAATTCAACAAGAACAGCCTTACCGAACGACTTCTTGAAGGGAAAGATGTAACTCTGTGAGATGAATTAACAGAACACAGAGCAGTTTCTCAGAAAGCTTGTTTCGGATTTTGAAAGGAAGATATTTCCTTTTTCACCATAGTCCTCTATGGGCTTACAAATATCCCTTTGCCAATTCCACAAGAACAGCCTTAGCGAGAGGCTTCTTGAAGGGAAAGATGTAACTCTGTGAGATGAATTAACAGAACACAGAGCAGTTTCTCAGAAAGCTTCTTTCCAGTTTTGAACGGAAGTTATTTCCTTTTTTACCATAGCCCTCTATGGGCTTCCAAATATCCCTTTGCCAATTCCACAAGAACAGCCTTAGCGAAAGGCTTCTTGAAGGGAAAGATGTAACTCTGTGAGATGAATTAACAGAACACAGAGCAGTTTCTCAGAAAGCTTCTTTCCAGTTTTGAACGGAAGATATTTCCTTTTTCACCATAGCCCTCTATGAGCTTCCAAATATCCCTTTGCCAATTCCACAAGAACAGCCTTAGCGAAAGGCTTCTTGAAGGGAAAGATGTAACACTGTGAGATGAATTTACAGAACACAGAGCAGTTTCACAGAAAGCTTGTTTCTAGTTTTGAACGGAAGATATTTCCTTTTTCACCATAGCCCTCTATGGGCTTCCAAATATCCCTTTGCCAATTGCACAAGAACAGCCTTAGCGAAAGGCTTCTTGAAGGGAAAGATGTAACTCTGTGAGGTGAATTAACAGAACACAGAGCAATTTCTCAGAAAGCTTCTTTCCAGTTTTGAACGGAAGATATTTCCTTTTTCACCATATCCCTCTATGGGCTTCCAAATATCCCTTTGCCAATTCCACAAGAACAGCCTTAGCGAAAGACTTCTTGAAGGGAAAGATGTAACTCTGTGAGATGAATTAACAGAACACAGAGCAGTTTCTCAGAAAGCTTCTTTCCAGTTTTGAACGGAAGATATTTCCTTTTTCACCATAGCCCTCTATGGGCTTCCAAATATCCCTTTGCCAATTCCACAAGAACAGCCTTAGCGATAGGCTTCTTGAAGGGAAAGATGTAACTCTGTGGGATGAATTAACAGAACACAGAGCAGTTTCTCAGAAAGCTTCTTTCCAGTTTTGAACGGAAGATATTTCCTTTTTCACCATAGCCCTCTATGGGCTTCCAAATATCCCTTTGCCAATTCCGCGAGAACAGCCTTAGCGAAAGGCTTCTTGAAGGGAAAGATGTAACTCTGTGAGATGAATTAACAGAACACAGAGCAGTTTCTCAGAAAGCTTCTTTCCAGTTTTGAACGGAAGATATTTCCTTTTTCACCATAGCCCTCTATGGGCTTCCAAATATCCCTTTGCCAATTCCACAAGAACAGCCTTAGCGAAAGGCTTCTTGAAGGGAAAGATGTAACACTGTGAGATGAATTTACAGAACACAGAGCAGTTCCTCAGAAAGCTTGTTGCCATTTTTGAACGGAAGATATTTCCTTTTTCACCATAGCCCTCTATGGGCTTCCAAATATCCCTTTGCCAATTCCACAAGAACAGCCTTAGCGAAAGGCTTCTTGAAGGGAAAGATGTAACTCTGTGAGATGAATTAACAGAACACAGAGCAGTTTCTCAGAAAGCTTCTTTCCAGTTTTGAACGGAAGATATTTCCTTTTTCACCATAGCCCTCTATGGGCTTCCAAATATCCCTTTGCCAATTGCACAAGAACAGCCTTAGCGAAAGGCTTCTTGAAGGGATAGATGTAACTCTGTGAGATGAATTTACAGAACACAGAGCAGTTTCTTAGAAACCTTCTTTCCAGTTTTGAACGGAAGATATTTCCTTTTTCACCATAGCCCTCTATGGGCTTCCAAATATCCCTTTACCAATTCCACAAGAACAGCCTTAGCGAAAGGCTTCTTGAAGATAAAGATGTAACTCTGTGAGATGAATTAACAGAACACAGAGCAGTTTCTCAGAAAGCTTCTTTCCAGTTTTGAACGGAAGATATTTCCTTTTTTACCATAGCCCTCTATGGGCTTCCAAATATCCCTTTGCCAATTGCACAAGAACAGCCTTAGCGAAAGGCTTCTTGAAGGGAAAGATGTAACTCTGTGAGATGAATTAACAGAACACAGAGCAGTTTCTCAGAAAGCTTCTTTCCAGTTTTGAACGGAAGATATTTCTTTTTCACCATAGCCCTCTATGGGCTTCCAAATATCCCTTTGCCAATTCCACAAGAACAGCCTTAGCGAAAGGCTTCTTGAAGGGAAAGATGTATCTCTGTGAGATGAATAAACAGAATACAGAGGAGTTTCTCAGAAAGCTTCTTTCCAGTTTTGAACGGAAGATATTTCCTTTTTCACCATAGCCCTCTATGGGCTTCCAAATATCCCTTTGCCAATTCCACAAGAACAGCCTTACCGAACGACTTCTTGAAGGGAAAGATGTAACTCTGTGAGATGAATTAACAGAACATAGAGCAGTTTCTCAGAAAGCTTCTTTCCAGTTTTGAACGGAAGATATTTCCTTTTTCACCATAGACCTCTATGGGCTTCCAAATATCCCTTTGCCAATTCCACAAGAACAGCCTTAGCGAAAGGCTTCTTGAAGGGAAAGATGTAACACTGTGAGATGAATTTACAGAACACAGAGCAGTTCCTCAGAAAGCTTGTTGCCATTTTTGAACGGAAGATATTTCCTTTTTCACCATAGCCCTCTATGGGCTTCCAAATATCCCTTTGCCAATTCCACAAGAACAGCCTTAGCGAAAGGCTTCTTGAAGGGAAAGATGTAACTCTGTGAGATGAATTAACAGAACACAGAGCAGTTTCTCAGAAAGCTTCTTTCCAGTTTTGAACGGAAGATATTTCCTTTTTCACCATAGCCCTCTATGGGCTTCCAAATATCCCTTTGCCAATTGCACAAGAACAGCCTTAGCGAAAGGCTTCTTGAAGGGATAGATGTAACTCTGTGAGATGAATTTACAGAACACAGAGCAGTTTCTTAGAAACCTTCTTTCCAGTTTTGAACGGAAGATATTTCCTTTTTCACCATAGCCCTCTATGGGCTTCCAAATATCCCTTTACCAATTCCACAAGAACAGCCTTAGCGAAAGGCTTCTTGAAGATAAAGATGTAACTCTGTGAGATGAATTAACAGAACACAGAGCAGTTTCTCAGAAAGCTTCTTTCCAGTTTTGAACGGAAGATATTTCCTTTTTTACCATAGCCCTCTATGGGCTTCCAAATATCCCTTTGCCAATTGCACAAGAACAGCCTTAGCGAAAGGCTTCTTGAAGGGAAAGATGTAACTCTGTGAGATGAATTAACAGAACACAGAGCAGTTTCTCAGAAAGCTTCTTTCCAGTTTTGAACGGAAGATATTTCTTTTTCACCATAGCCCTCTATGGGCTTCCAAATATCCCTTTGCCAATTCCACAAGAACAGCCTTAGCGAAAGGCTTCTTGAAGGGAAAGATGTATCTCTGTGAGATGAATAAACAGAATACAGAGGAGTTTCTCAGAAAGCTTCTTTCCAGTTTTGAACGGAAGATATTTCCTTTTTCACCATAGCCCTCTATGGGCTTCCAAATATCCCTTTGCCAATTCCACAAGAACAGCCTTACCGAACGACTTCTTGAAGGGAAAGATGTAACTCTGTGAGATGAATTAACAGAACATAGAGCAGTTTCTCAGAAAGCTTCTTTCCAGTTTTGAACGGAAGATATTTCCTTTTTCACCATAGACCTCTATGGGCTTCCAAATATCCCTTTGCCAATTCCACAAGAACAGCCTTAGCGAAAGGCTTCTTGAAGGGAAAGATGTAACTCTGTGAGATGAATTAATAGAACACAGAGCTGTTTCTCAGAAAGCTTGTTTCCAGTTTTGAACGGAAGATATTTCCTTTTTCACCATAGCCCTCTATGGGCTTCCAAATATCCCTTTACCAATTCCACAAGAACAGCCTTAGCGAAAGGCTTCTTGAAGGGAAAGATGTAACTCTGTGAGATGAATTAACAGAACACAGAGCAGTTTCTCAGAAAGCTTCTTTCCAGTTTTGAACGGAAGATATTTACTTTTTCACCATAGCCCTCTATGGGCTTCCAAATATCCCTTTGCCAATTTCGCGAGAACAGCATTAGCGAAAGGCTTCTTGAAGGCAAAGATGTAACTCTGTGAGATGAATTAAGAGAACACAGAGCAGTTTCTTAGAAAGCTTCTTTCCAGTTTTGAACGGAAGATATTTCCTTTTTCACCATAGCCCTCTATGGGCTTCCAAATATCCCTTTGCCAATTCCACAAGAACAGCCTTAGCGAAAGGCTTCTTGAAGGGAAAGTTGAAACTCTGTGAGATGAATTAACAGAACACAGAGCAGTTTCTCAGAAAGCTTCTTTCCAGTTTTGAACGGAAGATATTTCCTTTTTCACCATAGCCCTCTATGGGCTTCCAAATATCCCTTTGCCAATTCCACAAGAACAGACTTAGCGAAAGGCTTCTTGAAGGGAAAGATGTAACTCTGTGAGATGAATTAACAGAACACAGAGCAGTTTCTCAGAAAGCTTCTTTCCAGTTTTGAACGGAAGATATTTCCTTTTTCACCATAGCCCTCTATGGGCTTCCAAATATCCCTTTACCAATTCCACAAGAACAGCCTTAGCGAAAGGCTTCTTGAAGGGAAAGATGTAACTCTGTGAGATGAATAAACAGAACACAGAGCAGTTTCTCAGAAAGCTTCTTTCCAGTTTTGAACAGAAGATATTTCCTTTTTCACCATAGCCCTCTCTGGGCTTCCAAATATCCCTTTGCCAATTCCACAAGAACAGCCTTAGAGAAAGGCTTCTTGAAGGGAAAGATGTATCTCTGTGAGATGAATTAACAGAACACAGAGCAGTTTCTCAGAAAGCTTCTTTCCAGTTTTGAACGGAAGATATTTCCTTTTTCACCATAGCCCTCTATGGGCTTCCAAATATCCCTTTGCCAATTCCACAAGAACAGCCTTAGCGAAAGGCTTCTTGAAGGGAAAGATGTAACTCTGTGAGATGAATTAACAGAACACAGAGCAGTTTCTCAGAAAGCTTGTTTCCGGTTTTGAACGGAAGATATTTACTTTTTCACCATAGTCCTCTATGGGCTTACAAAATATCCCTTTGCCAATTCCACAAGAACAGCCTTAGCGAAAGGCTTCTTGAAGGGAAAGATGTAACACTGTGAGATGAATTTACAGAACACAGAGCAGTTCCTCAGAAAGCTTGTTTCCAGTTTTGAACGGAAGATATTTCCTTTTTCACCATAGCCCTCTATGGGCTTCCAAATATCCCTTTGCCAATTGCACAAGAACAGCCTTAGCGAAAGGCTTCTTGAAGGGAAAGATGTAACTCTTTGAGGTGAATTAACAGAACACAGAGCAGTTTCTCAGAAAGCTTCTTTCCAGTTTTGAACGGAAGATATTTCCTTTTTCACCATAGCCCTCTATGGGCTTCCAAATATCCCTTTGCCAATTCCACAAGAACAGCCTTAGCGAAAGACTTCTTCAAGGGAAAGATGTAACTCTGTGTGATGAATTAACAGTACACAGAGCAGTTTCTCAGAAAGCTTCTTTCCAGTTTTGAACGGAAGATATTTCCTTTTTCACCATAGCCCTCTATGGGCTTCCAAATATCCCTTTGCCAATTCCACAAGAACAGCCTTAGCGAAAGGCTTCTTGAAGGGAAAGATGTAACTCTGTGGGATGAATTAACAGAACACAGAGCAGTTTCTCAGAAAGCTTCTTTCCAGTTTTGAACGGAAGATATTTCCTTTTTCACCATAGCCCTCTATGGGCTTCCAAATATCCCTTTGCCAATTCCGCGAGAACAGCCTTAGCGAAAGGCTTCTTGAAGGGAAAGATGTAACTCTGTGAGATGAATTAACAGAACACAGAGCAGTTTCTCAGAAAGCTTCTTTCCAGTTTTGAACGGAAGATATTTCCTTTTTCACCATAGCCCTCTATGGGCTTCCAAATATCCCTTTGCCAATTCCACAAGAACAGCCTTAGCGAAAGGCTTCTTGAAGGCAAAGATGTAACTCTGTGAGATGAATTAACAGAACACAGAGCAGTTTCTCAGAAAGCTTCTTTCCAGTTTTGAACGGAAGATATTTCCTTTTTCACCATAGCCCTCTATGGGCTTCCAAATATCCCTTTGCCAATTCCACAAGAACAGCCTTAGCGAAAGGCTTCTTGAAGGGAAAGATGTAACACTGTGAGATGAATTAACAGAACACAGAGCAGTTTCTCAGAAAGCTTCTTTCCAGTTTTGAACGGAAGATATTTCCTTTTTCACCATAGCCCTCTACGGGCTTCCAAATATCCCTTTGCCAATTGCACAAGAACAGCCTTAGCGAAAGGCTTCTCGAAGGGAAAGATGTAACTCTGTGAGATGAATTTACAGAACACAGAGCAGTTTCTCAGAAAGCTTCTTTCCAGTTTTGAACGGAAGATATTTCCTTTTTCACCATAGCCCTCTATGGGCTTCCAAATATCCCTTTACCAATTCCACAAGAACAGCCTAAGCGAAAGGCTTCTTGAAGGGAAAGATGTAACTCTGTGAGATGAATTAACAGAACACAGAGCAGTTTCTCAGAAAGCTTCTTTCCAGTTTTGAACGGAAGATATTTCCTTTTTTACCATAGCCCTCTGTGGGCTTCCAAATATCCCTTTGCCAATTCCACAAGAACAGCCTTAGCGAAAGGCTTCTTGAAGGGAAAGATGTAACTCTGTGAGATGAATTAACAGAACACAGAGCAGTTTCTCAGAAAGCTTCTTTCCAGTTTTGAACGGAAGATATTTCCTTTTTCACCATAGCCCTCTATGGGCTTCCAAATATCCCTTTGCCAATTCCACAAGAACAGCCGTAGCGAAAGGCTTCTTGAAGGGAAAGATGTAACTCTGTGAGATGAATAAACAGAACACAGAGCAGTTTCTCAGAAAGCTTCTTTCCAGTTTTGAACGGAAGATATTTCCTTTTTCACCATAGCCCTCTATGGGCTTCCAAATATCCCTTTGCCAATTTCGCGAGAACAGCCTTAGCGAAAGGCTTCTTGAAGGCAAAGATGTAACTCTGTGAGATGAATTAACAGAACACAGAGCAGTTTCTTAGAAAGCTTCTTTCCAGTTTTGAACGGAAGATATTTCCTTTTTCACCATAGCCCTCTATGGGCTTCCAAATATCCCTTTGCCAATTCCACAAGAACAGCCTTAGCGAAAGGCTTCTTGAAGGGAAAGATGTAACTCTGTGAGATGAATAAACAGAACACAGAGCAGTTTCTCAGAAAGCTTCTTTCCAGTTTTGAACGGAAGATATTTCCTTTTTCACCATAGCCCTCTAGGGGCTTCCAAATATCCCTTTGCCAATTCCACAAGAACAGCCTTAGCGAAAGGCTTCTTGAAGGGAAAGATGAAACTCTGTGAGATGAATTAACAGAACACAGAGCAGGTTCTCAGAAAGCTTCTTTCCAGTTTTGAACGGAAGATATTTCCGTTTTCACCATAGCCCTCTATGGGCTTCCAAATATCCCTTTGCCAATTCAACAAGAACAGCCTTACCGAACGACTTCTTGAAGGGAAAGATGTAACTCTGTGAGATGAATTAACAGAACACAGAGCAGTTTCTCAGAAAGCTTGTTTCGGATTTTGAAAGGAAGATATTTCCTTTTTCACCATAGTCCTCTATGGGCTTACAAATATCCCTTTGCCAATTCCACAAGAACAGCCTTAGCGAGAGGCTTCTTGAAGGGAAAGATGTAACTCTGTGAGATGAATTAACAGAACACAGAGCAGTTTCTCAGAAAGCTTCTTTCCAGTTTTGAACGGAAGTTATTTCCTTTTTTACCATAGCCCTCTATGGGCTTCCAAATATCCCTTTGCCAATTCCACAAGAACAGCCTTAGCGAAAGGCTTCTTGAAGGGAAAGATGTAACTCTGTGAGATGAATTAACAGAACACAGAGCAGTTTCTCAGAAAGCTTCTTTCCAGTTTTGAACGGAAGATATTTCCTTTTTCACCATAGCCCTCTATGAGCTTCCAAATATCCCTTTGCCAATTCCACAAGAACAGCCTTAGCGAAAGGCTTCTTGAAGGGAAAGATGTAACACTGTGAGATGAATTTACAGAACACAGAGCAGTTTCACAGAAAGCTTGTTTCTAGTTTTGAACGGAAGATATTTCCTTTTTCACCATAGCCCTCTATGGGCTTCCAAATATCCCTTTGCCAATTGCACAAGAACAGCCTTAGCGAAAGGCTTCTTGAAGGGAAAGATGTAACTCTGTGAGGTGAATTAACAGAACACAGAGCAATTTCTCAGAAAGCTTCTTTCCAGTTTTGAACGGAAGATATTTCCTTTTTCACCATATCCCTCTATGGGCTTCCAAATATCCCTTTGCCAATTCCACAAGAACAGCCTTAGCGAAAGACTTCTTGAAGGGAAAGATGTAACTCTGTGAGATGAATTAACAGAACACAGAGCAGTTTCTCAGAAAGCTTCTTTCCAGTTTTGAACGGAAGATATTTCCTTTTTCACCATAGCCCTCTATGGGCTTCCAAATATCCCTTTGCCAATTCCACAAGAACAGCCTTAGCGATAGGCTTCTTGAAGGGAAAGATGTAACTCTGTGGGATGAATTAACAGAACACAGAGCAGTTTCTCAGAAAGCTTCTTTCCAGTTTTGAACGGAAGATATTTCCTTTTTCACCATAGCCCTCTATGGGCTTCCAAATATCCCTTTGCCAATTCCGCGAGAACAGCCTTAGCGAAAGGCTTCTTGAAGGGAAAGATGTAACTCTGTGAGATGAATTAACAGAACACAGAGCAGTTTCTCAGAAAGCTTCTTTCCAGTTTTGAACGGAAGATATTTCCTTTTTCACCATAGCCCTCTATGGGCTTCCAAATATCCCTTTGCCAATTCCACAAGAACAGCCTTAGCGAAAGGCTTCTTGAAGGGAAAGATGTAACACTGTGAGATGAATTTACAGAACACAGAGCAGTTCCTCAGAAAGCTTGTTTCCATTTTTGAACGGAAGATATTTCCTTTTTCACCATAGCCCTCTATGGGCTTCCAAATATCCCTTTGCCAATTCCACAAGAACAGCCTTAGCGAAAGGCTTCTTGAAGGGAAAGATGTAACTCTGTGAGATGAATTAACAGAACACAGAGCAGTTTCTCAGAAAGCTTCTTTCCAGTTTTGAACGGAAGATATTTCCTATTTCACCATAGCCCTCTATGGGCTTCCAAATATCCCTTTGCCAATTGCACAAGAACAGCCTTAGCGAAAGGCTTCTTGAAGGGATAGATGTAACTCTGTGAGATGAATTTACAGAACACAGAGCAGTTTCTTAGAAACCTTCTTTCCAGTTTTGAACGGAAGATATTTCCTTTTTCACCATAGCCCTCTATGGGCTTCCAAATATCCCTTTACCAATTCCACAAGAACAGCCTTAGCGAAAGGCTTCTTGAAGATAAAGATGTAACTCTGTGAGATGAATTAACAGAACACAGAGCAGTTTCTCAGAAAGCTTCTTTCCAGTTTTGAACGGAAGATATTTCCTTTTTTACCATAGCCCTCTATGGGCTTCCAAATATCCCTTTGCCAATTGCACAAGAACAGCCTTAGCGAAAGGCTTCTTGAAGGGAAAGATGTAACTCTGTGAGATGAATTAACAGAACACAGAGCAGTTTCTCAGAAAGCTTCTTTCCAGTTTTGAACGGAAGATATTTCTTTTTCACCATAGCCCTCTATGGGCTTCCAAATATCCCTTTGCCAATTCCACAAGAACAGCCTTAGCGAAAGGCTTCTTGAAGGGAAAGATGTATCTCTGTGAGATGAATAAACAGAACACAGAGGAGTTTCTCAGAAAGCTTCTTTCCAGTTTTGAACGGAAGATATTTCCTTTTTCACCATAGCCCTCTATGGGCTTCCAAATATCCCTTTGCCAATTCCACAAGAACAGCCTTACCGAACGACTTCTTGAAGGGAAAGATGTAACTCTGTGAGATGAATTAACAGAACACAGAGCAGTTTCTCAGAAAGCTTCTTTCCAGTTTTGAACGGAAGATATTTCCTTTTTCACCATAGCCCTCTATGGGCTTCCAAATATCCCTTTGCCAATTCCACAAGAACAGCCTTAGCGAAAGGCTTCTTGAAGGGAAAGATGTAACTCTGTGAGATGAATTAACAGAACACAGAGCAGTTTCTCAGAAAGCTTCTTTCCAGTTTTGAACGGAAGATATTTCCTTTTTCACCATAGCCCTCTATGGGCTTCCAAATATCCCTTTGCCAATTCCACAAGAACAGCCTTAGCGAAAGGCTTCTTGAAGGGAAAGATGTAAATCTGTGAGATGAATTAACAGAACACAGAGCAGTTTCTCAGAAAGCTTGTTTCCGGTTTTGAACGGAAGATATTTCCTTTTTCACCATAGCCCTCTATGGGCTTCCAAATATCCCGTTGCCAATTCCACAAGAACAGCCTTAGCGAAAGGCTTCTTGAAGGGAAAGATGTAACTCTGTGAGATGAATTAATAGAACACAGAGCAGTTTCTCAGAAAGCTTCTTTCCAGTTTTGAACGGAAGATATTTCCTTTTTCACCATAGCCCTCTATGGGCTTCCAAATATCCCTTTGCCAATTCCACAAGAACAGCCTTAGCGAAAGGCTTCTTGAAGGGAAAGATGTAACTCTGTGAGATGAATAAACAGAACACAGAGCAGTTTCTCAGAAAGCTTCTTTCCAGTTTTGAACGGAAGATATTTCCTTTTTCACCATAGCCCTCTATGGGCTTCCAAATATCCCTTTGCCAATTCCACAAGAACAGCCTTAGCGAAAGGCTTCTTGAAGGGAAAGATGTAACTCTGTGAGATGAATTAACAGAACACAGAGCAGTTTGTCAGAAAGCTTCTTTCCAGTTTTGAACGGAAGATATTTCCTTTTTCACCATAGCCCTCTATGGGCTTCCAAATATCCCTTTACCAATTCCACAAAACAGCCTTAGCGAAAGGCTTCTTGAAGGGAAAGATGTAACTCTGTGAGATGAATTAACAGAACACAGAGCAGTTTCTCAGAAAGCTTCTTTCCAGTTTTGAACGGAAGATATTTCCTTTTTCACCATAGCCCTCTATGGGCTTCCAAATATCCCTTTGACAATTCCGCGAGAACAGCCTTAGAGAAAGGCTTCTTGAAGGAAAAGATGTAACTCTGTGAGATGAATTAACAGAACAGAGAGCAGTTTCTTAGAAGGCTTCTTTCCAGTTTTGAACGGAAGATATTTCCTTTTTCACCATAGCCCTCTATGGGCTTCCAAATATCCCTTTGCCAATTCCACAAGAACAGCCTTAGCGAAAGGCTTCTTGAAGGGAAAGATGTAACTCTGTGAGATGAATTAACAGAACACAGAGCAGTTTCTCAGAAAGCTTGTTTCCGGTTTTGAACGGAAGATATTTCCTTCTTCACCATAGCCCTCTATGGGCTTCCAAATATCCCTTTGCCAATTCCACAAGAACAGCCTTAGCGAAAGGCTTCTTGAAGGGAAAGATGTAACTCTGTGAGATGAATTAACAGAACACAGAGCAGTTTCTCAGAAAGCTTCTTTCCAGTTTTGAACGGAAGATATTTCCTTTTTCACCATAGACCTCTATGGGCTTCCAAATATCCCTTTGCCAATTCCACAAGAACAGCCTTAGCGAAAGGCTTCTTGAAGGGAAAGATGTAACTCTGTGAGATGAATTAACAGAACACAGAGCAGTTTCTCAGAAAGCTTCTTTCCAGTTTTGAACGGAAGATATTTCCTTTTTCACCATAGCCCTCTATGGGCTTCCAAATATCCCTTTGCCAATTCCACAAGAACAGCCTTAGCGAAAGGCTTCTTGAAGGGAAAGATGTAACTCTGTGGGATGAATTAACAGAACACAGAGCAGTTTCTCAGAAAGCTTCTTTCCAGTTTTGAACGGAAGATATTTCCTTTTTCACCATAGCCCTCTATGGGCTTCCAAATATCCCTTTGCCAATTCCGCGAGAACAGCCTTAGCGAAAGGCTTCTTGAAGGCAAAGATGTAACTCTGTGAGATGAATTAACAGAACACAGAGCAGTTTCTCAGAAAGCTTCTTTCCAGTTTTGAACGGAAGATATTTCCTTTTTCACCATAGCCCTCTATGGGCTTCCAAATATCCCTTTGCCAATTCCACAAGAACAGCCTTAGCGAAAGGCTTCTTGAAGGGAAAGATGTAACTCTGTGAGATGAATTAACAGAACATAGAGCAGTTTCTCAGAAAGCTTCTTTCCAGTTTTGAACGGAAGATATTTCCTTTTTCACCATAGACCTCTATGGGCTTCCAAATATCCCTTTGCCAATTCCACAAGAACAGCCTTAGCGAAAGGCTTTTTGAAGGGAAAGATGTAACTCTGTGAGATGAATTAATAGAACACAGAGCTGTTTCTCAGAAAGCTTGTTTCCAGTTTTGAACGGAAGATATTTCCTTTTTCACCATAGCCCTCTATGGGCTTCCAAATATCCCTTTACCAATTCCACAAGAACAGCCTTAGCGAAAGGCTTCTTGAAGGGAAAGATGTAACTCTGTGAGATGAATTAACAGAACACAGAGCAGTTTCTCAGAAAGCTTCTTTCCAGTTTTGAACGGAAGATATTTCCTTTTTCACCATAGCCCTCTATGGGCTTCCAAATATCCCTTTGCCAATTTCGCGAGAACAGCCTTAGCGAAAGGCTTCTTGAAGGCAAAGATGAAACTCTGTGAGATGAATTAACAGAACACAGAGCAGTTTCTTAGAAAGCTTCTTTCCAGTTTTGAACGGAAGATATTTCCTTTTTCACCATAGCCCTCTATGGGCTTCCAAATATCCCTTTGCCAATTCCACAAGAACAGCCTTAGCGAAAGGCTTCTTGAAGGGAAAGATGAAACTCTGTGAGATGAATTAACAGAACACAGAGCAGTTTCTCAGAAAGCTTCTTTCCAGTTTTGAACGGAAGATATTTCCTTTTTCACCATAGCCCTCTATGGGCTTCCAAATATCCCTTTGCCAATTCCACAAGAACAGCCTTAGCGAAAGGCTTCTTGAAGGGAAAGATGTAACTCTGTGAGATGAATTAACAGAACACAGAGCAGTTTCTCAGAAAGCTTCTTTCCAGTTTTGAACGGAAGATATTTCCTTTTTCACCATAGCCCTCTATGGGCTTCCAAATATCCCTTTACCAATTCCACAAGAACAGCCTTAGCGAAAGGCTTCTTGAAGGGAAAGATGTAACTCTGTGAGATGAATAAACAGAACACAGAGCAGTTACTCAGAAAGCTTCTTTCCAGTTTTGAACAGAAGATATTTCCTTTTTCACCATAGCCCTCTCTGGGCTTCCAAATATCCCTTTGCCAATTCCACAAGAACAGCCTTAGAGAAAGGCTTCTTGAAGGGAAAGATGTATCTCTGTGAGATGAATTAACAGAACACAGAGCAGTTTCTCAGAAAGCTTCTTTCCAGTTTTGAACGGAAGATATTTCCTTTTTCACCATAGCCCTCCATGGGCTTCCAAATATCCCTTTGCCAATTCCACAAGAACAGCCTTAGCGAAAGGCTTCTTGAAGGGAAAGATGTAACTCTGTGAGATGAATTAACAGAACACAGAGCAGTTTCTCAGAAAGCTTGTTTCCGGTTTTGAACGGAAGATATTTACTTTTTCTCCATAGTCCTCTATGGGCTTACAAATATCCCTTTGCCAATTCCACAAGAACAGCCTTAGCGAAAGGCTTCTTGAAGGGAAAGATGTAACACTGTGAGATGAATTTACAGAACACAGAGCAGTTCCTCAGAAAGCTTGTTTCCAGTTTTGAACGGAAGATATTTCCTTTTTCACCATAGCCCTCTATGGGCTTCCAAATATCCCTTTGCCAATTGCACAAGAACAGCCTTAGCGAAAGGCTTCTTGAAGGGAAAGATGTAACTCTGTGAGGTGAATTAACAGAACACAGAGCAGTTTCTCAGAAAGCTTCTTTCCAGTTTTGAACGGAAGATATTTCCTTTTTCACCATAGCCCTCTATGGGCTTCCAAATATCCCTTTGCCAATTCCACAAGAACAGCCTTAGCGAAAGACTTCTTGAAGGGAAAGATGTAACTCTGTGTGATGAATTAACAGTACACAGAGCAGTTTCTCAGAAAGCTTCTTTCCAGTTTTGAACGGAAGATATTTCCTTTTTCACCATAGCCCTCTATGGGCTTCCAAATATCCCTTTGCCAATTCCACAAGAACAGCCTTAGCGAAAGGCTTCTTGAAGGGAAAGATGTAACTCTGTGGGATGAATTAACAGAACACAGAGCAGTTTCTCAGAAAGCTTCTTTCCAGTTTTGAACGGAAGATATTTCCTTTTTCACCATAGCCCTCTATGGGCTTCCAAATATCCCTTTGCCAATTCCGCGAGAACAGTCTTAGCGAAAGGCTTCTTGAAGGGAAAGATGTAACTCTGTGAGATGAATTAACAGAACACAGAGCAGTTTCTCAGAAAGCTTCTTTCCAGTTTTGAACGGAAGATATTTCCTTTTTCACCATAGCTCTCTATGGGCTTCCAAATATCCCTTTACCAATTCCACAAGAACAGCCTTAGCGAAAGGCTTCTTGAAGGCAAAGATGTAACTCTGTGAGATGAATTAACAGAACACAGAGCAGTTTCTCAGAAAGCTTCTTTCCAGTTTTGAACGGAAGATATTTCCTTTTTCACCATAGCCCTCTATGGGCTTCCAAATATCCCTTTGCCAATTCCACAAGAACAGCCTTAGCGAAAGGCTTCTTGAAGGGAAAGATGTAACACTGTGAGATGAATTAACAGAACACAGAGCAGTTTCTCAGAAAGCTTCTTTCCAGTTTTGAACGGAAGATATTTCCTTTTTCACCATAGCCCTCTAAGGGCTTCCAAATATCCCTTTGCCAATTCCACAAGAACAGCCTTAGCAAAAGGCTTCTCGAAGGGAAAGATGTAACTCTGTGAGATGAATTTACAGAACACAGAGCAGTTTCTCAGAAAGCTTCTTTCCAGTTTTGAACGGAAGATATTTCCTTTTTCACCATAGCCCTCTATGGGCTTCCAAATATCCCTTTACCAATTCCACAAGAACAGCCTTAGCGAAAGGCTTCTTGAAGGGAAAGATGTAACTCTGTGAGATGAATTAACAGAACACAGAGCAGTTTCTCAGAAAGCTTCTTTCCAGTTTTGAACGGAAGATATTTCCTTTTTTACCATAGCCCTCTGTGGGCTTCCAAATATCCCTTTGCCAATTCCACAAGAACAGCCTTAGCGAAAGGCTTCTTGAAGGGAAAGATGTAACTCTGTGAGATGAATTAACAGAACACAGAGCAGTTTCTCAGAAAGCTTCTTTCCAGTTTTGAACGGAAGATATTTCCTTTTTCACCATAGCCCTCTATGGGCTTCCAAATATCCCTTTGCCAATTCCACAAGAACAGCCTTAGCGAAAGGCTTCTTGAAGGGAAAGATGTAACTCTGTGGGATGAATTAACAGAACACAGAGCAGTTTCTCAGAAAGCTTCTTTCCAGTTTTGAACGGAAGATATTTCCTTTTTCACCATAGCCCTCTATGGGCTTCCAAATATCCCTTTGCCAATTCCACAAGAACAGCCTTAGCGAAAGGCTTCTTGAAGGGAAAGATGAAACTCTGTGAGATGAATTAACAGAACACAGAGCAGGTTCTCAGAAAGCTTCTTTCCAGTTTTGAACGGAAGATATTTCCTTTTTCACCATAGCCCTCTATGGATTCCAAATATCCCTTTGCCAATTCCACAAGAACAGCCTTAGCGAAAGGCTTCTTGAAGGGAAAGATGTAACTCTGTGAGATGAATTAACAGAACACAGAGCAGTTTCTCAGAAAGCTTCTTTCCAGTTTTGAACGGAAGATATTTCCTTTTTCACCATAGCCCTCTATGGGCTTCCAAATATCCCTTTACCAATTCCACAAGAACAGCCTTAGCGAAAGGCTTCTTGAAGGGAAAGATGTAACTCTGTGAGATGAATAAACAGAACACAGAGCAGTTTCTCAGAAAGCTTCTTTCCAGTTTTGAACAGAAGATATTTCCTTTTTCACCATAGCCCTCTATGGGGTTCCAAATATCCCTTTGCCAATTCCACAAGAACAGCCTTAGAGAAAGGCTTCTTGAAGGGAAAGATGTATTTCTGTGAGATGAATTAACAGAACACAGAGCAGTTTCTCAGAAAGCTTCTTTCCACTTTTGAACGGAAGATATTTCCTTTTTCACCATAGCCCTCTATGGGCTTCCAAATATTCCTTTGCCAATTCCACAAGAACAGCCTTAGCGAAAGGCTTCTTGAAGGGAAAGATGTAACTCTGTGAGATCAATTAACAGAACACAGAGCAGTTTCTCAGAAAGCTTCTTTCCAGTTTTGAACGGAAGATATTTCCTTTTTCACCATAGCCCTCTATGGGCTTCCAAATATCCCTTTGCCAATTCCACAAGAACAGCCTTAGAGAAAGGCTTCTTGAAGGGAAAGATGTAACTCTGTGAGATGAATAAACAGAACACAGAGGAGTTTCTCAGAAAGCTTCTTTCCAGTTTTGAACGGAAGATATTTCCGTTTTCACCATAGCCCTCTATGGGCTTCCAAATATCCCTTTGCCAATTCCACAAGAACAGCCTTACCGAATGACTTCTTGAAGGGAAAGATGTAACTCTGTGAGATGAATTCACAGAACACAGAGCAGTTTCTCAGAAAGCTTCTTTCCAGTTTTGAACGGAAGATATTTCCTTTTTCACCATAGCCCTCTATGAGCTTCCAAATATCCCTTTGCCAATTCCACAAGAACAGCCTTAGCGAAAGGCTTCTTGAAGGGAAAGATGTAACACTGTGAGATGAATTTACAGAACACAGAGCAGTTACACAGAAAGCTTGTTTCCAGTTTTGAACGGAAGATATTTCCTTTTTCACCATAGCCCTCTATGGGCTTCCAAATATCCCTTTGCCAATTGCACAAGAACAGCCTTACCGAAAGGCTTCTTGAAGGGAAAGATGTAACTCTGTGAGGTGAATTAACAGAACACAGAGCAGTTTCTCAGAAAGCTTCTTTCCAGTTTTGAACGGAAGATATTTCCTTTTTCACCATAGCCCTCTATGGGCTTCCAAATATCCCTTTGCCAATTCCACAAGAACAGCCTTAGCGAAAGACTTCTTGAAGGGAAAGATGTAACTCTGTGAGATGAATTAACAGAACACAGAGCAGTTTCTCAGAAAGCTTCTTTCCAGTTTTGAACGGAAGATATTTCCTTTTTCACCATAGCCCTCTATGGGCTTCCAAATATCCCTTTGCCAATTCCACAAGAACAGCCTTAGAGATAGGCTTCTTGAAGGGAAAGATGTAACTCTGTGGGATGAATTAACAGAACACAGAGCAGTTTCTCAGAAAGCTTCTTTCCAGTTTTGAACGGAAGATATTTCCTTTTTCACCATAGCCCTCTATGGGCTTCCAAATATCCCTTTGCCAATTTCGCGAGAACAGCCTTAGCGAAAGGCTTCTTGAAGGCAAAGATGTAACTCTGTGAAATGAATTAACAGAACACAGAGCAGTTTCTTAGAAAGCTTCTTTCCAGTTTTGAACGGAAGATATTTCCTTTTTCACCATAGCCCTCTATGGGCTTCCAAATATCCCTTTGCCAATTCCACAAGAACAGCCTTAGCGAAAGGCTTCTTGAAGGGAAAGATGAAACTCTGTGAGATGAATTAACAGAACACAGAGCAGTTTCTCAGAAAGCTTCTTTCCAGTTTTGAACGGAAGATATTTCCTTTTTCACCATAGCCCTCTATGGGCTTCCAAATATCCCTTTGCCAATTCCACAAGAACAGCCGTAGCGAAAGGCTTCTTGAAGGGAAAGATGCAACTCTGTGAGATGAATTAACAGAACACAGAGCAGTTTCTCAGAAAGCTTCTTTCCAGTTTTGAACGGAAGATATTTCCTTTTTCACCGTAGCCCTCTATGGGCTTCCAAATATCCCTTTACCAATTCCACAAGAACAGCCTTAGCGAAAGGCTTCTTGAAGGGAAAGATGTAACTCTGTGAGATGAATAAACAGAACACAGAGCAGTTTCTCAGAAAGCTTCTTTCCAGTTTTGAACAGAAGATATTTCCTTTTTCACCATAGCCCTCTCTGGGCTTCCAAATATCCCTTTGCCAATTCCACAAGAACAGCCTTAGAGAAAGGCTTCTTGAAGGGAAAGATGTAACTCTGTGAGATGAATTAACAGAACACAGAGCAGTTTCTCAGAAAGCTTCTTTCCAGTTTTGAACGGAAGATATTTCCTTTTTCACCATAGCCCTCTATGGGCTTCCAAATATCCCTTTGCCAATTCCACAAGAACAGCCTTAGCGAAAGGCTTCTTGAAGGGAAAGATGTAACTCTGTGAGATGAATTAACAGAACACAGAGCAGTTTCTCAGAAAGCTTGTTTCCGGTTTTGAACGGAAGATATTTCCTTTTTCACCATAGCCCTCTATGGGCTTCCAAATATCCCTTTGCCAATTCCACAAGAACAGCCTTAGTGAAAGGCTTCTTGAAGGGAAAGATGTAACTCTGTGAGATGAATTAACAGAACACAGAGCAGTTTCTCAGAAAGCTTCTTTCCAGTTTTGAACGGAAGATATTTCCTTTTTCACCATAGCCCTCTATGGGCTTCCAAATATCCCTTTGCCAATTCCACAAGAACAGCCTTAGCGAAAGGCTTCTTGAAGGGAAAGATGTAACTCTGTGAGATGAAAAAACAGAACACAGAGGAGTTTTTCAGAAAGCTTCTTTCCAGTTTTGAACGGAAGATATTTCCTTTTTCACCATAGCCCTCTATGGGCTTCCAAATATCCCTTTGCCAATTCCACAAGAACAGCCTTAGCGAACGACTTCTTGAAGGGAAAGATGTAACTCTGTGAGATGAATTAACAGAACACAGAGCAGTTTCTCAGAAAGCTTCTTTCCAGTTTTGAACGGAAGATATTTCCTTTTTCACCATAGCCCTCTATGGGCTTCCAAATATCCCTTTGCCAATTCCACAAGAACAGCCTTAGCGAAAGGCTTCTTGAAGGGAAAGATGTAACTCTGTGAGATGAATTAACAGAACACAGAGCAGTTTCTCAGAAAGCTTCTTTCCAGTTTTGAACGGAAGATATTTCCTTTTTCACCATAGCCCTCTATGGGCTTCCAAATATCCCTTTGCCAATTCCACAAGAACAGCCTTAGCGAAAGGCTTCTTGAAGGGAAAGATGTAACTCTGTGAGATGAATTAACAGAACACAGAGCAGTTTCTCAGAAAGCTTGTTTCCGGTTTTGAACGGAAGATATTTCCTTCTTCACCATAGCCCTCTATGGGCTTCCAAATATCCCTTTGCCAATTCCACAAGAACAGCCTTAGCGAAAGGCTTCTTGAAGGGAAAGATGTAACTCTGTGAGATGAATTAACAGAACACAGAGCAGTTTCTCAGAAAGCTTCTTTCCAGTTTTGAACGGAAGATATTTCCTTTTTCACCATAGCCCTCTATGGGCTTCCAAATATCCCTTTGCCAATTCCACAAGAACAGACTTAGCGAAAGGCTTCTTGAAGGGAAAGATGTAACTCTGTGAGATGAATAAACAGAACACAGAGCAGTTTCTCAGAAAGCTTCTTTCCAGTTTTGAACGGAAGATATTTCCTTTTTCACCATAGCCCCCTATGGGCTTCCAAATATCCCTTTGCCAATTCCACAAGAACAGCCTTAGCGAACGACTTCTTGAAGGGAAAGATGTAACTCTGTGAGATGAATTAACAGAACACAGAGCAGTTTCTCAGAAAGCTTCTTTCCAGTTTTGAACGGAAGATATTTCCTTTTTCACCATAGACCTCTATGGGCTTCCAAATATCCCTTTGCCAATTCCACAAGAACAGCCTTAGCGAAAGGCTTCTTGAAGGGAAAGATGTAACTCTGTGAGATGAATTAACAGAACACAGAGCAGTTTCTCAGAAAGCTTCTTTCCAGTTTTGAACGGAAGATATTTCCTTTTTCACCATAGCCCTCTATGGGCTTCCAAATATCCCTTTGCCAATTCCACAAGAACAGCCTTAGCGAAAGGCTTCTTGAAGGGAAAGATGTAACTCTGTGGGATGAATTAACAGAACACAGAGCAGTTTCTCAGAAAGCTTCTTTCCAGTTTTGAACGGAAGATATTTCCTTTTTCACCATAGCCCTCTATGGGCTTCCAAATATCCCTTTGCCAATTCCGCGAGAACAGCCTTAGCGAAAGGCTTCTTGAAGGCAAAGATGTAACTCTGTGAGATGAATTAACAGAACACAGAGCAGTTTCTCAGAAAGCTTCTTTCCAATTTTGAACGGAAGATATTTCCTTTTTCACCATAGCCCTCTATGGGCTTCCAAATATCCCTTTGCCAATTCCACAAGAACAGCCTTAGCGAAAGGCTTCTTGAAGGGAAAGATGTAACTCTGTGAGATGAATTAACAGAACACAGAGCAGTTTCTCAGAAAGCTTCTTTCCAGTTTTGAACGGAAGATATTTCCTTTTTCACCATAGCCCTCTATGGGCTTCCAAATATCCCTTTGCCAATTCCACAAGAACAGCCTTAGCGAAAGGCTTCTTGAAGGGAAAGATGTAACACTGTGAGATGAATTTACAGAACACAGAGCAGTTACACAGAAAGCTTGTTTCCAGTTTTGAACGGAAGATATTTCCTTTTTCACCATAGCCCTCTATGGGCTTCCAAATATCCCTTTGCCAATTGCACAAGAACAGCCTTACCGAAAGGCTTCTTGAAGGGAAAGATGTAACTCTGTGAGGTGAATTAACAGAACACAGAGCAGTTTCTCAGAAAGCTTCTTTCCAGTTTTGAACGGAAGATATTTCCTTTTTCACCATAGCCCTCTATGGGCTTCCAAATATCCCTTTGCCAATTCCACAAGAACAGCCTTAGCGAAAGACTTCTTGAAGGGAAAGATGTAACTCTGTGAGATGAATTAACAGAACACAGAGCAGTTTCTCAGAAAGCTTCTTTCCAGTTTTGAACGGAAGATATTTCCTTTTTCACCATAGCCCTCTATGGGCTTCCAAATATCCCTTTGCCAATTCCACAAGAACAGCCTTAGCGATAGGCTTCTTGAAGGGAAAGATGTAACTCTGTGGGATGAATTAACAGAACACAGAGCAGTTTCTCAGAAAGCTTCTTTCCAGTTTTGAACGGAAGATATTTCCTTTTTCACCATAGCCCTCTATGGGCTTCCAAATATCCCTTTGCCAATTTCGCGAGAACAGCCTTAGCGAAAGGCTTCTTGAAGGCAAAGATGTAACTCTGTGAAATGAATTAACAGAACACAGAGCAGTTTCTTAGAAAGCTTCTTTCCAGTTTTGAACGGAAGATATTTCCTTTTTCACCATAGCCCTCTATGGGCTTCCAAATATCCCTTTGCCAATTCCACAAGAACAGCCTTAGCGAAAGGCTTCTTGAAGGGAAAGATGAAACTCTGTGAGATGAATTAACAGAACACAGAGCAGTTTCTCAGAAAGCTTCTTTCCAGTTTTGAACGGAAGATATTTCCTTTTTCACCATAGCCCTCTATGGGCTTCCAAATATCCCTTTGCCAATTCCACAAGAACAGCCTTAGCGAAAGGCTTCTTGAAGGGAAAGATGCAACTCTGTGAGATGAATTAACAGAACACAGAGCAGTTTCTCAGAAAGCTTCTTTCCAGTTTTGAACGGAAGATATTTCCTTTTTCACCGTAGCCCTCTATGGGCTTCCAAATATCCCTTTACCAATTTCGCGAGAACAGCCTTAGCGAAAGGCTTCTTGAAGGCAAAGATGTAACTCTGTGAAATGAATTAACAGAACACAGAGCAGTTTCTTAGAAAGCTTCTTTCCAGTTTTGAACGGAAGATATTTCCTTTTTCACCATAGCCCTCTATGGGCTTCCAAATATCCCTTTGCCAATTCCACAAGAACAGCCTTAGCGAAAGGCTTCTTGAAGGGAAAGATGAAACTCTGTGAGATGAATTAACAGAACACAGAGCAGTTTCTCAGAAAGCTTCTTTCCAGTTTTGAACGGAAGATATTTCCTTTTTCACCATAGCCCTCTATGGGCTTCCAAATATCCCTTTGCCAATTCCACAAGAACAGCCTTAGCGAAAGGCTTCTTGAAGGGAAAGATGCAACTCTGTGAGATGAATTAACAGAACACAGAGCAGTTTCTCAGAAAGCTTCTTTCCAGTTTTGAACGGAAGATATTTCCTTTTTCACCGTAGCCCTCTAAGGGCTTCCAAATATCCCTTTACCAATTCCACAAGAACAGCCTTAGCGAAAGGCTTCTTGAAGGGAAAGATGTAACTCTGTGAGATGAATAAACAGAACACAGAGCAGTTTCTCAGAAAGCTTCTTTCCAGTTTTGAACAGAAGATATTTCCTTTTTCACCATAGCCCTCTCTGGGCTTCCAAATATCCCTTTGCCAATTCCACAAGAACAGCCTTAGAGAAAGGCTTCTTGAAGGGAAAGATGTATCTCTGTGAGATGAATTAACAGAACACAGAGCAGTTTCTCAGAAAGCTTCTTTCCAGTTTTGAACGGAAGATATTTCCTTTTTCACCATAGCCCTCTATGGGCTTCCAAATATCCCTTTGCCAATTCCACAAGAACAGCCTTAGCGAAAGGCTTCTTGAAGGGAAAGATGTAACTCTGTGAGATGAATTAACAGAACACAGAGCAGTTTCTCAGAAAGCTTGTTTCCGGTTTTGAACGGAAGATATTTCCTTTTTCACCATAGCCCTCTATGGGCTTCCAAATATCCCTTTGCCAATTCCACAAGAACAGCCTTAGCGAAAGGCTTCTTGAAGGGAAAGATGTAACTCTGTGAGATGAATTAACAGAACACAGAGCAGTTTCTCAGAAAGCTTCTTTCCAGTTTTGAACGGAAGATATTTCCTTTTTCACCATAGCCCTCTATGGGCTTCCAAATATCCCTTTGCCAATTCCACAAGAACAGCCTTAGCGAAAGGCTTCTTGAAGGGAAAGATGTAACTCTGTGAGATGAAAAAACAGAACACAGAGGAGTTTCTCAGAAAGCTTCTTTCCAGTTTTGAACGGAAGATATTTCCTTTTTCACCATAGCCCTCTATGGGCTTCCAAATATCCCTTTGCCAATTCCACAAGAACAGCCTTAGCGAACGACTTCTTGAAGGGAAAGATGTAACTCTGTGAGATGAATTAACAGAACACAGAGCAGTTTCTCAGAAAGCTTCTTTCCAGTTTTGAACGGAAGATATTTCCTTTTTCACCATAGCCCTCTATGGGCTTCCAAATATCCCTTTGCCAATTCCACAAGAACAGCCTTAGCGAAAGGCTTCTTGAAGGGAAAGATGTAACTCTGTGAGATGAATTAACAGAACACAGAGCAGTTTCTCAGAAAGCTTCTTTCCAGTTTTGAACGGAAGATATTTCCTTTTTCACCATAGCCCTCTATGGGCTTCCAAATATCCCTTTGCCAATTCCACAAGAACAGCCTTAGCGAAAGGCTTCTTGAAGGGAAAGATGTAACTCTGTGAGATGAATTAACAGAACACAGAGCAGTTTCTCAGAAAGCTTGTTTCCGGTTTTGAACGGAAGATATTTCCTTCTTCACCATAGCCCTCTATGGGCTTCCAAATATCCCTTTGCCAATTCCACAAGAACAGCCTTAGCGAAAGGCTTCTTGAAGGGAAAGATGTAACTCTGTGAGATGAATTAACAGAACACAGAGCAGTTTCTCAGAAAGCTTCTTTCCAGTTTTGAACGGAAGATATTTCCTTTTTCACCATAGCCCTCTATGGGCTTCCAAATATCCCTTTGCCAATTCCACAAGAACAGACTTAGCGAAAGGCTTCTTGAAGGGAAAGATGTAACTCTGTGAGATGAATAAACAGAACACAGAGCAGTTTCTCAGAAAGCTTCTTTCCAGTTTTGAACGGAAGATATTTCCTTTTTCACCATAGCCCCCTATGGGCTTCCAAATATCCCTTTGCCAATTCCACAAGAACAGCCTTAGCGAACGACTTCTTGAAGGGAAAGATGTAACTCTGTTAGATGAATTAACAGAACACAGAGCAGTTTCTCAGAAAGCTTCTTTCCAGTTTTGAACGGAAGATATTTCCTTTTTCACCATAGACCTCTATGGGCTTCCAAATATCCCTTTGCCAATTCCACAAGAACAGCCTTAGCGAAAGGCTTCTTGAAGGGAAAGATGTAACTCTGTGAGATGAATTAACAGAACACAGAGCAGTTTCTCAGAAAGCTTCTTTCCAGTTTTGAACGGAAGATATTTCCTTTTTCACCATAGCCCTCTATGGGCTTCCAAATATCCCTTTGCCAATTCCACAAGAACAGCCTTAGCGAAAGTCTTCTTGAAGGGAAAGATGTAACTCTGTGAGATGAATTAACAGAACACAGAGCAGTTTCTCAGAAAGCTTCTTTCCAGTTTTGAACGGAAGATATTTCCTTTTTCACCATAGCCCTCTATGGGCTTCCAAATATCCCTTTGCCAATTCCACAAGAACAGCCTTAGCGAAAGGCTTCTTGAAGGGAAAGATGTAACTCTGTGAGATGAATTAACAGAACACAGAGCAGTTTCTCAGAAAGCTTCTTTCCAGTTTTGAACGGAAGATATTTCCTTTTTCACCATAGCCCTCTATGGGCTTCCAAATATCCCTTTGCCAATTCCACAAGAACAGCCTTAGCGAAAGGCTTCTTGAAGGGAAAGATGTAACACTGTGAGATGAATTTACACAACACAGAGCAGTTACACAGAAAGCTTGTTTCCAGTTTTGAACGGAAGATATTTCCTTTTTCACCATAGCCCTCTATGGGCTTCCAAATATCCCTTGGCCAATTGCACAAGAACAGCCTTACCGAAAGGCTTCTTGAAGGGAAAGATGTAACTCTCTGAGGTGAATTAACAAAACACAGAGCAGTTTCTCAGAAAGCTTCTTTCCAGTTTTGAACGGAAGATATTTCCTTTTTCACCATAGCCCTCTATGGGCTTCCAAATATCCCTTTGCCAATTCCACAAGAACAGCCTTAGCGAAAGACTTCTTGAAGGGAAAGATGTAACTCTGTGAGATGAATTAACAGAACACAGAGCAGTTTCTCAGAAAGCTTCTTTCCAGTTTTGAACGGAAGATATTTCCTTTTTCACCATAGCCCTCTATGGGCTTCCAAATATCCCTTTGCCAATTCCACAAGAACAGCCTTAGCGATAGGCTTCTTGAAGGGAAAGATGTAACTCTGTGGGATGAATTAACAGAACACAGAGCAGTTTCTCAGAAAGCTTCTTTCCAGTTTTGAACGGAAGATATTTCCTTTTTCACCATAGCCCTCTATGGGCTTCCAAATATCCCTTTGCCAATTTCGCGAGAACAGCCTTAGCGAAAGGCTTCTTGAAGGCAAAGATGTAACTCTGTGAAATGAATTAACAGAACACAGAGCAGTTTCTTAGAAAGCTTCTTTCCAGTTTTGAACAGAAGATATTTCCTTTTTCACCATAACCCTCTCTGGGCTTCCAAATATCCCTTTGCCAATTCCACAAGAACAGCCTTAGAGAAAGGCTTCTTGAAGGGAAAGATGTATCTCTGTGAGATGAATTAACAGAACACAGAGCAGTTTCTCAGAAAGCTTCTTTCCAGTTTTGAACGGAAGATATTTCCTTTTTCACCATAGCCCTCTATGGGCTTCCAAATATCCCTTTGCCAATTCCACAAGAACAGCCTTAGCGAAAGGCTTCTTGAAGGGAAAGATGTAACTCTGTGAGATGAATTAACAGAACACAGAGCAGTTTCTCAGAAAGCTTGTTTCCGGTTTTGAACGGAAGATATTTCCTTTTTCACCATAGCCCTCTATGGGCTTCCAAATATCCCTTTGCCAATTCCACAAGAACAGCCTTAGCGAAAGGCTTCTTGAAGGGAAAGATGTAACTCTGTGAGATGAATTAACAGAACACAGAGCAGTTTCTCAGAAAGCTTCTTTCCAGTTTTGAACGGAAGATATTTCCTTTTTCACCATAGCCCTCTATGGGCTTCCAAATATCCCTTTGCCAATTCCACAAGAACAGCCTTAGCGAAAGGCTTCTTGAAGGGAAAGATGTAACTCTGTGAGATGAAAAAACAGAACACAGAGGAGTTTCTCAGAAATCTTCTTTCCAGTTTTGAACGGAAGATATTTCCTTTTTCACCATAGCCCTCTATGGGCTTCCAAATATCCCTTTGCCAATTCCACAAGAACAGCCTTAGCGAACGACTTCTTGAAGGGAAAGATGTAACTCTGTGAGATGAATTAACAGAACACAGAGCAGTTTCTCAGAAAGCTTCTTTCCAGTTTTGAACGGAAGATATTTCCTTTTTCACCGTAGCCCTCTATGGGCTTCCAAATATCCCTTTGCCAATTCCACAAGAACAGCCTTAGCGAAAGGCTTCTTGAAGGGAAAGATGTAAGTCTGTGAGATGAATTAACAGAACACAGAGCAGTTTCTCAGAAAGCTTCTTTCCAGTTTTGAACGGAAGATATTTCCTTTTTCACCATAGCCCTCTATGGGCTTCCAAATATCCCTTTGCCAATTCCACAAGAACAGCCTTAGCGAAAGGCTTCTTGAAGGGAAAGATGTAACTCTGTGGGATGAATTAACAGAACACAGAGCAGTTTCTCAGAAAGCTTCTTTCCAGTTTTGAACGGAAGATATTTCCTTTTTCACCATAGCCCTCTATGGGCTTCCAAATATCCCTTTGCCAGTTCCGCGAGAACAGCCTTAGCGAAAGGCTTCTTGAAGGCAAAGATGTAACTCTGTGAGATGAATTAACAGAACACAGAGCAGTTTCTCAGAAAGCTTCTTTCCAGTTTTGAACGGAAGATATTTCCTTTTTCACCATAGCCCTCTATGGGCTTCCAAATATCCCTTTGCCAATTCCACAAGAACAGCCTTAGCGGAAGGCTTCTTGAAGGGAAAGATGTAACTCTGTGAGATGAATTAACAGAACACAGAGCAGTTTCTCAGAAAGCTTCTTTCCAGTTTTGAACGGAAGATATTTCCTTTTTCACCATAGCCCTCTATGGGCTTCCAAATATCCCTTTGCCAATTCCACAAGAACAGCCTTAGCGAAAGGCTTCTTGAAGTGAAAGATGTAACTCTGTGAGATGAATTAACAGAACACAGAGCTGTTTCTCAGAAAGCTTGTTTCCAGTTTTGAACGGAAGATATTTCCTTTTTCACCATAGCCCTCTATGGGCTTCCAAATATCCCTTTACCAATTCCACAAGAACAGCCTTAGGGAAAGGCTTCTTGAAGGGAAAGATGTAACTCTGTGGGATGAATTAACAGAACACAGAGCAGTTTCTCAGAAAGCTTCTTTCCAGTTTTGAACTTAAGATATTTACTTTTTCACCATAGCCCTCTATGGGCTTCCAAATATCCCTTTGCCAATTGAACAAGAACAGCCTTAGCGAAAGGCTTCTTGAAGGGAAAGATGTAACTCTGTGAGATGAATAAACAGAACACAGAGCAGTTTCTCAGAAAGCTTCTTTCCAGTTTTGAACGGAAGATATTTCCTTTTTCACCATAGCCCTCTATGGGCTTCCAAATATCCCTTTGCCAATTTCGCGAGAACAGCCTTACCGAAAGGCTTCTTGAAGGCAAAGATGTAACTCTGTGAGATGAATTAACAGAACACAGAGCAGTTTCTTAGAAAGCTTCTTTCCAGTTTTGAACGGAAGATATTTCCTTTTTCACCATAGCCCTCTATGGGCTTCCAAATATCCCTTTGCCAATTCCACAAGAACAGCCATAGCGAAAGGCTTCTTGAAGGGAAAGATGAAACTCTGTGAGATGAATTAACAGAACACAGAGCAGTTTCTCAGAAAGCTTCTTTCCAGTTTTGAACGGAAGATATTTCCTTTTTCACCATAGCCCTCTATGGGCTTCCAAATATCCCTTTGCCAATTCCACAAGAACAGCCTTAGAGAAAGGCTTCTTGAAGGGAAAGATGTATCTCTGTGAGATGAATTAACAGAACACAGAGCAGTTTCTCAGAAAGCTTCTTTCCAGTTTTGAACGGAAGATATTTCCTTTTTCACCATAGCCCTCTATGGGCTTCCAAATATCCCTTTGCCAATTCCACAAGAACAGCCTTAGCGAAAGGCTTCTTGAAGGGAAAGATGTAACTCTGTAAGATGAATTAACAGAACACAGAGCAGTTTCTCAGAAAGCTTGTTTCCGGTTTTGAACGGAAGATATTTCCTTTTTCACCATAGTCCTCTATGGGCTTACAAATATCCCTTTGCCAATTCCACAAGAACAGCCTTAGCGAGAGGCTTCTTGAAGGGAAAGATGTAACTCTGTGAGATGAATTAACAGAACACAGAGCAGTTTCTCAGAAAGCTTCTTTCCAGTTTTGAACGGAAGATATTTCCTTTTTCACCATAGCCCTCTATGGGCTTCCAAATATCCCTTTGCCAATTCCAAAAGAACAGCCTTAGCGAAAGGCTTCTTGAAGGGAAAGATGTAACTCTGTGAGATGAATTAACAGAACACAGAGCAGTTTCTCAGAAAGCTTCTTTCCAGTTTTGAACGGAAGATATTTCCTTTTTCACCATAGCCCTCTATGAGCTTCCAAATATCCCTTTGCCAATTCCACAAGAACAGCCTTAGCGAAAGGCTTCTTGAAGGGAAAGATGTAACACTGTGAGATGAATTTACAGAACACAGAGCAGTTTCACAGAAAGCATGTTTCCAGTTTTGAACGGAAGATATTTCCTTTTTCACCATAGCCCTCTATGGGCTTCCAAATATCCCTTTGCCAATTGCACAAGAACAGCCTTAGCGAAAGGCTTCTTGAAGGGAAAGATGTAACTCTGTGAGGTGAATTAACAGAACACAGAGCAGTTTCTCAGAAAGCTTCTTTCCAGTTTTGAACGGAAGATATTTCCTTTTTCACCATAGCCCTCTATGGGCTTCCAAATATCCCTTTGCCAATTCCACAAGAACAGCCTTAGCGAAAGACTTCTTGAAGGGAAAGATGTAACTCTGTGAGATGAATTAACAGAACACAGAGCAGTTTCTCAGAAAGCTTCTTTCCAGTTTTGAACGGAAGATATTTCCTTTTTCACCATAGCCCTCTATGGGCTTCCAAATATCCCTTTGCCAATTCCACAAGAACAGCCTTAGCGAAAGGCTTCTTGAAGGGAAAGATGTAACTCTGTGGGATGAATTAACAGAACACAGAGCAGTTTCTCAGAAAGCTTCTTTCCAGTTTTGAACGGAAGATATTTCCTTTTTCACCATAGCCCTCTATGGGCTTCCAAATATCCCTTTGCCAATTCCGCGAGAACAGCCTTAGCGAAAGGCTTCTTGAAGGCAAAGATGTAACTCTGTGAGATGAATTAACAGAACACAGAGCAGTTTCTCAGAAAGCTTCTTTCCAGTTTTGAACGGAAGATATTTCCTTTTTCACCATAGCCCTCTATGGGCTTCCAAATATCCCTTTGCCAATTCCACAAGAACAGCCTTAGCGAAAGGCTTCTTGAAGGGAAAGATGTAACTCTGTGAGATGAATTAACAGAACACAGAGCAGTTTCTCAGAAAGCTTCTTTCCAGTTTTGAACGGAAGATATTTCCTTTTTCACCATAGCCCTCTATGGGCTTCCAAATATCCCTTTGCCAATTCCACAAGAACAGCCTTAGCGAAAGGCTTCTTGAAGTGAAAGATGTAACTCTGTGAGATGAATTAACAGAACACAGAGCTGTTTCTCAGAAAGCTTGTTTCCAGTTTTGAACGGAAGATATTTCCTTTTTCACCATAGCCCTCTATGGGCTTCCAAATATCCCTTTACCAATTCCACAAGAACAGCCTTAGGGAAAGGCTTCTTGAAGGGAAAGATGTAACTCTGTGAGATGAATTAACAGAACACAGAGCAGTTTCTCAGAAAGCTTCTTTCCAGTTTTGAACTTAAGATATTTACTTTTTCACCATAGCCCTCTATGGGCTTCCAAATATCCCTTTGCCAATTGAACAAGAACAGCCTTAGCGAAAGGCTTCTTGAAGGGAAAGATGTAACTCTGTGAGATGAATAAACAGAACACAGAGCAGTTTCTCAGAAAGCTTCTTTCCAGTTTTGAACGGAAGATATTTCCTTTTTCACCATAGCCCTCTATGGGCTTCCAAATATCCCTTTGCCAATTTCGCGAGAACAGCCTTACCGAAAGGCTTCTTGAAGGCAAAGATGTAACTCTGTGAGATGAATTAACAGAACACAGAGCAGTTTCTTAGAAAGCTTCTTTCCAGTTTTGAACGGAAGATATTTCCTTTTTCACCATAGCCCTCTATGGGCTTCCAAATATCCCTTTGCCAATTCCACAAGAACAGCCATAGCGAAAGGCTTCTTGAAGGGAAAGATGAAACTCTGTGAGATGAATTAACAGAACACAGAGCAGTTTCTCAGAAAGCTTCTTTCCAGTTTTGAACGGAAGATATTTCCTTTTTCACCATAGCCCTCTATGGGCTTCCAAATATCCCTTTGCCAATTCCACAAGAACAGCCTTAGAGAAAGGCTTCTTGAAGGGAAAGATGTATCTCTGTGAGATGAATTAACAGAACACAGAGCAGTTTCTCAGAAAGCTTCTTTCCAGTTTTGAACGGAAGATATTTCCTTTTTCACCATAGCCCTCTATGGGCTTCCAAATATCCCTTTGCCAATTCCACAAGAACAGCCTTAGCGAAAGGCTTCTTGAAGGGAAAGATGTAACTCTGTAAGATGAATTAACAGAACACAGAGCAGTTTCTCAGAAAGCTTGTTTCCGGTTTTGAACGGAAGATATTTCCTTTTTCACCATAGTCCTCTATGGGCTTACAAATATCCCTTTGCCAATTCCACAAGAACAGCCTTAGCGAGAGGCTTCTTGAAGGGAAAGATGTAACTCTGTGAGATGAATTAACAGAACACAGAGCAGTTTCTCAGAAAGCTTCTTTCCAGTTTTGAACGGAAGATATTTCCTTTTTCACCATAGCCCTCTATGGGCTTCCAAATATCCCTTTGCCAATTCCAAAAGAACAGCCTTAGCGATAGGCTTCTTGAAGGGAAAGATGTAACTCTGTGAGATGAATTAACAGAACACAGAGCAGTTTCTCAGAAAGCTTCTTTCCAGTTTTGAACGGAAGATATTTCCTTTTTCACCATAGCCCTCTATGAGCTTCCAAATATCCCATTGCCAATTCCACAAGAACAGCCTTAGCGAAAGGCTTCTTGAAGGGAAAGATGTAACACTGTGAGATGAATTTACAGAACACAGAGCAGTTTCACAGAAAGCATGTTTCCAGTTTTGAACGGAAGATATTTCCTTTTTCACCATAGCCCTCTTTGGGCTTCCAAATATCCCTTTGCCAATTGCACAAGAACAGCCTTAGCGAAAGGCTTCTTGAAGGGAAAGATGTAACTCTGTGAGGTGAATTAACAGAACACAGAGCAGTTTCTCAGAAAGCTTCTTTCCAGTTTTGAACGGAAGATATTTCCTTTTTCACCATAGCCCTCTATGGGCTTCCAAATATCCCTTTGCCAATTCCACAAGAACAGCCTTAGCGAAAGACTTCTTGAAGGGAAAGATGTAACTCTGTGAGATGAATTAACAGAACACAGAGCAGTTTCTCAGAAAGCTTCTTTCCAGTTTTGAACGGAAGATATTTCCTTTTTCACCATAGCCCTCTATGGGCTTCTAAATATCCCTTTGCCAATTCCACAAGAACAGCCTTAGCGAAAGGCTTCTTGAAGGGAAAGATGTAACTCTGTGGGATGAATTAACAGAACACAGAGCAGTTTCTCAGAAAGCTTCTTTCCAGTTTTGAACGGAAGATATTTCCTTTTTCACCATAGCCCTCTATGGGCTTCCAAATATCCCTTTGCCAATTCCGCGAGAACAGCCTTAGCGAAAGGCTTCTTGAAGGGAAAGATGTAACTCTGTGAGATGTATTAACAGAACACAGAGCAGTTTCTCAGAAAGCTTCTTTCCAGTTTTGAACGGAAGATATTTCCTTTTTCACCATAGCCCTCTATGGGCTTCCAAATATCCCTTTGCCAATTCCACAAGAACAGCCTTAGCGAAAGGCTTCTTGAAGGGAAAGATGTAACTCTGTGAGATGAATAAACAGAACACAGAGCAGTTTCTCAGAAAGCTTCTTTCCAGTTTTGAACAGAAGATATTTCCTTTTTCACCATAGCCCTCTCTGGGCTTCCAAATATCCCTTTGCCAATTCCACAAGAACAGCCTTAGAGAAAGGCTTCTTGAAGGGAAAGATGTAACTCTGTGAGATGAATTAACAGAACACAGAGCAGTTTCTCAGAAAGCTTGTTTCCGGTTTTGAACGGAAGATATTTCCTTTTTCACCATAGTCCTCTATGGGCTTACAAATATCCCTTTGCCAATTCCACAAGAACAGCCTTAGCGAGAGGCTTCTTGAAGGGAAAGATGTAACTCTGTGAGATGAATTAACAGAACACAGAGCAGTTTCTCAGAAAGCTTCTTTCCAGTTTTGAACGGAAGATATTTCCTTTTTCACCATAGCCCTCTATGGGCTTCCAAATATCCCTTTGCCAATTCCGCGAGAACAGCCTTAGCGAAAGGCTTCTTGAAGGGAAAGATGTAACTCTGTGAGATGAATTAACAGAACACAGAGCAGTTTCTCAGAAAGCTTCTTTCCAGTTTTGAACGGAAGATATTTCCTTTTTCACCATAGCCCTCTATGGGCTTCCAAATATCCCTTTGCCAATTCCACAAGAACAGCCTTAGCGAAAGGCTTCTTGAAGGGAAAGATGTAACTCTGTGGGATGAATTAACAGAACACAGAGCAGTTTCTCAGAAAGCTTCTTTCCAGTTTTGAACGGAAGATATTTCCTTTTTCACCATAGCCCTCTATGGGCTTCCAAATATCCCTTTGCCAATTCCGCGAGAACAGCCTTAGCAAAAGGCTTCTTGAAGGGAAAGATGTAACTCTGTGAGATGAATTAACAGAACACAGAGCAGTTTCTCAGAAAGCTTCTTTCCAGTTTTGAACGGAAGATATTTCCTTTTTCACCATAGCCCTCTATGGGCTTCCAAATATCCCTTTGCCAATTCCACAAGAACAGCCTTAGCGAAAGGCTTCTCGAAGGGAAAGATGTAACTCTGTGAGATGAATTTACAGAACACAGAGCAGTTTCTCAGAAAGCTTCTTTCCAGTTTTGAACGGAAGATATTTCCTTTTTCACCATAGCCCTCTATGGGCTTCCAAATATCCCTTTACCAATTCCACAAGAACAGCCTTAGCGAAAGGCTTCTTGAAGGGAAAGATGTAACTCTGTGAGATGAATTAACAGAACACAGAGCAGTTTCTCAGAAAGCTTCTTTCCAGTTTTGAACGGAAGATATTTCCTTTTTTACCATAGCCCTCTGTGGGCTTCCAAATATCCCTTTGCCAATTAAACAAGAACAGCCTTAGCGAAAGGCTTCTTGAAGGGAAAGATGTAACTCTGTGAGATGAATTAACAGAACACAGAGCAGTTTCTCAGAAAGCTGCTTTCCAGTTTTGAACGGAAGATATTTCCTTTTTCACCATAGCCCTCTATGGGCTTCCAAATATCCCTTTGCCAATTCCACAAGAACAGCCTTAGCGAAAGGCTTCTTGAAGGGAAAGATGTAACTCTGTGAGATGAATAAACAGAACACAGAGCAGTTTCTCAGAAAGCTTCTTTCCAGTTTTGAACGGAAGATATTTCCTTTTTCACCATAGCCCTCTATGGGCTTCCAAATATCCCTTTGCCAATTTCGCGAGAACAGCCTTAGCGAAAGGCTTCCTGAAGGCAAAGATGTAACTCTGTGTTATGAATTAAGAGAACACAGAGCAGTTTCTTAGAAAGCTTCTTTCCAGTTTTGAACGGAAGATATTTCCTTTTTCACCATAGCCCTCTATGGGCTTCCAAATATCCCTTTGACAATTCCACAAGAACAGCCTTAGCGAAAGGCTTCTTGGAGGGAAAGATGAAACTCTGTGAGATGAATTAACAGAACACAGAGCAGGTTCTCAGAAAGCTTCTTTCCAGTTTTGAACGGAAGATATTTCCTTTTTCACCATAGCCCTCTATGGGCTTCCAAATATCCCTTTGCCAATTCCACAAGAACAGCCTTAGCGAAAGGCTTCTTGAAGGGAAAGATGTAACTCTGTGAGATGAATTAACAGAACACAGAGCAGTTTCTCAGAAAGCTTCTTTCCAGTTTTGAACGGAAGATATTTCCTTTTTCACCATAGCCCTCTATGGGCTTCCAAATATCCCTTTACCAATTCCACAAGAACAGCCTTAGCGAAAGGCTTCTTGAAGGGAAAGATGTAACTCTGTGAGATGAATAAACAGAACACAGAGCAGTTTCTCAGAAAGCTTCTTTCCAGTTTTGAACAGAAGATATTTCCTTTTTCACCATAGCCCTCTATGGGCTTCCAAATATCCCTTTGCCAATTCCACAAGAACAGCCTTAGAGAAAGGCTTCTTGAAGGGAAAGATGTATCTCTGTGAGATGAATTAACAGAACACAGAGCAGTTTCTCAGAAAGCTTCTTTCCAGTTTTGAACGGAAGATATTTCCTTTTTCACCATAGCCCTCTATGGGCTTCCAAATATTCCTTTGCCAATTCCACAAGAACAGCCTTAGCGAAAGGCTTCTTGAAGGGAAAGATGTAACTCTGTGAGATCAATTAACAGAACACAGAGCAGTTTCTCAGAAAGCTTGTTTCCGGTTTTGAACGGAAGATATTTCCTTTTTCACCATAGCCCTCTAGGGGTTCCAAATATCCCTTTGCCAATTCCAGAAGAACGGCCTTAGCGAAAGGCTTCTTGAAGGGAAAGATGTAACTCTGTGAGATGAATTAACAGAACACAGAGCAGTTTCTCAGAAAGCTTCTTTCCAGTTTTGAACGGAAGATATTTCCTTTTTCACCATAGCCCTCTATGGGCTTCCAAATATCCCTTTGCCAATTCCACAAGAACAGCCTTAGCGAAAGGCTTCTTGAAGGGAAAGATGTAACTCTGTGAGATGAATAAACAGAACACAGAGGAGTTTCTCAGAAAGCTTCTTTCCAGTTTTGAACGGAAGATATTTCCTTTTTCACCATAGCCCTCTAAGGGCTTCCAAATATACCTTTGCCAATTCCGCGAGAACAGCCTTAGCGAAAGGCTTCTTGAAGGGAAAGATGTAACTCTGTGAGATGAATTAACAGAACACAGAGCAGTTTCTCAGAAAGCTTCTTTCCAGTTTTGAACGGAAGATACTTCCTTTTTCACCATAGCCCTCTATGGGCTTCCAAATATCCCTTTGCCAATTCCACAAGAACAGCCTTAGCGAAAGGCTTCTTGAAGGGAAAGATGTAACTCTGTGAGATGAATTAACAGAACACAGAGCAGTTTCTCAGAAAGCTTCTTTCCAGTTTTGAACGGAAGATATTTCCTTTTTCACCATAGCCCTCTATGGGCTTCCAAATATCCCTTTGCCAATTCCACAAGAACAGCCTTAGCGAAAGGCTTCTTGAAGGGAAAGATGTAACACTGTGAGATGAATTTACAGAACACAGAGCAGTTCCTCAGAAAGCTTGTTTCCAGTTTTGAACGGAAGATATTTCCTTTTTCACCATAGCCCTCTATGGGCTTCCAAATATCCCTTTGCCAATTCCACAAGAACAGCCTTAGCGAAAGGCTTCTTGAAGGGAAAGATGTAACTCTGTGAGATGAATTAACAGAACACAGAGCAGTTTCTCAGAAAGCTTCTTTCCAGTTTTGAACGGAAGATATTTCCTTTTTCACCATAGCCCTCTATGGGCTTCCAAATATCCCTTTGCCAATTGCAAAAGAACAGCCTTAGCGAAAGGCTTCTTGAAGGGATAGATGTAACTCTGTGAGATGAATTTACAGAACACAGAGCAGTTTCTTAGAAACCTTCTTTCCAGTTTTGAACGGAAGATATTTCCTTTTTCACCATAGCCCTCTATGGGCTTCCAAATATCCCTTTACCAATTCCACAAGAACAGCCTTAGCGAAAGGCTTCTTGAAGGGAAAGATGTAACTCGGTGAGATGAATTAACAGAACACAGAGCAGTTTCTCAGAAAGCTTCTTTCCAGTTTAGAACGGAAGATATTTCCTTTTTTACCATAGCCCTCTATGGGCTTCCAAATATCCCTTTGCCAATTCCACAAGAACAGCCTTAGCGAAAGGCTTCTTGAAGGGAAAGATGTAACTCTGTGAGATGAATTAACAGAACACAGAGAAGTTTCTCAGAAAGCTTCTTTCCAGTTTTGAACGGAAGATATTTCCTTTTTCACCATAGCCCTCTATGGGCTTCCAAATATCCCTTTGCCAATTCCACAAGAACAGCCTTAGCGAAAGGCTTCTTGAAGGGAAAGATGTATCTCTGTGAGATGAATAAACAGAACACAGAGGAGTTTCTCAGAAAGCTTCTTTCCAGTTTTGAACGGAAGATATTTCCTTTTTCACCATAGCCCTCTACGGGCTTCCAAATATCACTTTGCCAATTCCACAAGAACAGCCTTACCGAACAACTTCTTGAAGGGAAAGATGTAACTCTGTGAGGTGAATTAACAGAACACAGAGCAGTTTCTCAGAAAGCTTCTTTCCAGTTTTGAACGGAAGATATTTCCTTTTTCACCATAGCCCTCTATGGGCTTCCAAATATCCCTTTGCCAAATCCGCGAGAACAGCCTTAGCGAAAGGCTTCTTGAAGGCAAAGATGAAACTCTGTGAGATGAATTAACAGAACACAGAGCAGTTTCTCAGAAAGCTTCTTTCCAGTTTTGAACGGAAGATATTTCCTTTTTCACCATAGCCCTCTATGGGCTTCCAAATATCCCTTTACCTATTCCACAAGAACAGCCTTATCGAAAGGCTTCTTGAAGGGAAAGATGTAACTCTGTGAGATGAATAAACAGAACACAGAGCAGTTTCTCAGAAAGCTTCTTTCCAGTTTTGAACAGAAGATATTTCCTTTTTCACCATAGCCCTCTCTGGGCTTCCAAATATCTCTTTGCCAATTCCACAAGAACAGCCTTAGAGAAAGGCTTCTTGAAGGGAAAAATGTATCTCTGTTAGATGAATTAACTGAACACAGAGCAGTTTCTCAGAAAGCTTGTTTCCGGTTTTGAACGGAAGATATTTCCTTTTTCACCATAGCCCTCTATGGGCTTCCAAATATCCCTTTGCCAATTCCACAAGAACAGCCTTAGCGAAAGGCTTCTTGAAGGGAAAGATGTAACTCTGTGAGATGAATTAACAGTACACAGAGCAGTTTCTCAGAAAGCTTCTTTCCAGTTTTGAACGGAAGATATTTCCTTTTTCACCATAGCCCTCTATGGGCTTCCAAATATCCCTTTGCCAATTCCACAAGAACAGCCTTAGCGAAAGGCTTCTTGAAGGGAAAGATGTAACTCTGTGAGATGAATAAACAGAACACAGAGCAGTTTCTCAGAAAGCTTCTTTCCAGTTTTGAACGGAAGATATTTCCTTTTTCACCATAGCCCTCTAAGGGCTTCCAAATATCCCTTTGCCAATTCCACAAGAACAGCCTTAGCGAAAGACTTCTTGAAGGGAAAGATGTAACTCTGTGAGATGAATTAACAGAACACAGAGCAGTTTCTCAGAAAGCTTCTTTCCAGTTTTGAACGGAAGATATTTCCTTTTTCACCATAGCCCTCTATGGGCTTCCAAATATCCCTTTGCCAATTCCACAAGAACAGCCTTAGCGAAAGGCTTCTTGAAGGGAAAGATGTAACTCTCTGAGATGAATTAACAGAACACAGAGCAGTTTCTCAGAAAGCTTCTTTCCAGTTTTGAACGGAAGATATTTCCTTTTTCACCATAGCCCTCTATGGGCTTCCAAATATCCCTTTGCCAATTCCACAAGAACAGCCTTAGCGAAAGGCTTCTTGAAGGGAAAGATGTAACTCTGTGGGATGAATTAACAGAACACAGAGCAGTTACTCAGAAAGCTTCTTTCCAGTTTTGAACGGAAGATATTTCCTTTTTCACCATAGCCCTCTATGGGCTTCCAAATATCCCTTTGCCAATTCCGCGAGAACAGCCTTAGCGAAAGGCTTCTTGAAGGCAAAGATGTAACTCTGTGAGATGAATTAACAGAACACAGAGCAGTTTCTCAGAAAGCTTCTTTCCAGTTTTGAACGGAAGATATTTCCTATTTCACCATAGCCCTCTATGGGCTTCCAAATATCCCTTTGCCAATTCCACAAGAACAGCCTTAGCGAAAGGCTTCTTGAAGGGAAAGATGTAACTCTGTGGGATGAATTAACAGAACAAAGAGCAGTTTCTCAGAAAGCTTCTTTCCAGTTTTGAACAGAAGATATATCCTTTTTCACCATAGCCCTCTCTGGGCTTCCAAATATCCCTTTGCCAATTCCACAAGAACAGCCTTAGAGAAAGGCTTCTTGAAGGGAAAGATGTAACTCTGTGAGATGAATTAACAGAACACAGAGCAGTTTCTCATAAAGCTTGTTTCCGGTTTTGAACAGAAGATATTTCCTTTTTCACCATAGCCCTCTATGGGCTTCCAAATATCCCTTTGCCAATTCCACAAGAACAGCCTTAGCGAAAGGCTTCTTGAAGGGAAAGATGTAACTCTGTGAGATGAATAAACAGAACACAGAGCAGTTTCTCAGAAAGCTTCTTTCCAGTTTTGAACGGAAGATATTTCCTTTTTCACCAAAGCCCTCTATGGGCTTCCAAATATCCCTTTGCCAATTCCGCGAGAACAGCCTTAGCGAAAGGCTTCTTCAAGGGAAAGATGTAACTCTGTGAGATGAATTAACAGAACACAGAGCAGTTTCTCAGAAAGCTTCTTTCCAGTTTTGAACGGAAGATATTTCCTTTTTCACCATAGCCCTCTATGGGCTTCCAAATATCCCTTTGCCAATTCCGCAAGAACAGCCTTAGCGAAAGGCATCTTGAAGGGAAAGATGTAACTCTGTGAGATGAATTAACAGAACACAGAGCAGTTTCTCAGAAAGCTTCTTTCCAGTTTTGAACGGAAGATATTTCCTTTTTCACCATAGCCCTCTATGGGCTTCCAAATATCCCTTTACCAATTGCACAAGAACAGCCTTAGCGAAAGGCTTCTTGAATGGATAGATGTAACTCTGTGAGAAGAATTTACAGAACACAGAGCAGTTTCTCAGAAAGCTTGTTTCCAGTTTTGAACGGAAGATATTTCCTTTTTCACCATAGCCCTCTATGGGCTTCCAAATATCCCTTTGCCAATTCCACAAGAAAAGCCTTAGCGAAAGCCTTCTTGAAGGGAGAGATGTAACTCTGTGAGATGAATTAACAGAACACAGAGCAGTTTCTCAGAAAGCTTCTTTCCAGTTTTGAACGGAAGATATTTCCTTTTTCACCATAGCCCTCTATGGGCTTCCAAATATCCTTTGCCAATTCCACAAGAACAGCTTTAGCGAAAGGCTTCTTGAAGGGAAAGATGTAACACTGTGAGATGAATTTACAGAACAGAGAGCAGTTCCTCAGAAAGCTTGTTTCCAGTTTTTAACGGAAGATATTTCCTTTTTCACCATAGCCCTCTATGGGCTTCCAAATATCCCTTTCCCAATTCCACAAGAACAGCCTTAGCGAAAGGCTTCTTGAAGGGAAAGATGTAACTCTGTGAGATGAATTAACAGAACACAGAGCAGTTTCTCAGAAAGCTTCTTTCCAGTTTTGAACGGAAGATATTTCCTTTTTCACCATAGCCCTCTATGGGCTTCCAAATATCCCTTTACCAATTGCACAAGAACAGCCTTAGCGAAAGGCTTCTTGAATGGATAGATGTAACTCTGTGAGAAGAATTTACAGAACACAGAGCAGTTTCTCAGAAAACTTCTTTCCAGTTTTGAACGGAAGATATTTCCTTTTTCACCATAGCCCTCTATGGGCTTCCAAATATCCCTTTGCCAATTCCACAAGAACAGCCTTAGCGAAAGGCTTCTTGAAGGGAAAAATGTAACTCTGTGAGATGAATAAACAGAACACAGAGCAGTTTCTCAGAAAGCTTCTTTCCAGTTTTGAACGGAAGATATTTCCTTTTTCACCATAGCCCTCTATGGGCTTCCAAATATCCCTTTGCCAATTCCACAAGAACAGCCTTAGCGAACGACTTCTTGAAGGGAAAGATGTAACTCTGTGAGATGAATTAACAGAACACAGAGCAGTTTCCCAGAAAGCTTCTTTCCAGTTTTGAACGGAAGATATTTCCTTTTTCACCATAGCCCTCTATGGGCTTCCAAATATCCCTTTGCCAATTCCACAAGAACAGCCTTAGCGAAAGACTTCTTGAAGGGAAAGATGTAACTCTGTGAGATGAATTAACAGAACACAGAGCAGTTTCTCAAAAGCTTCTTTCCAGTTTTGAACGGAAGATATTTCCTTTTTCACCATAGCCCTCTATGGGCTTCCAAATATCCCTTTGCCAATTCCGCGAGAACAGCCTTAGCGAAAGGCTTCTTGAAGGCAAAGATGTAACTCTGTGAGATGAATTAACAGAACACAGAGCAGTTTCTCAGAAAGCTTCTTTCCAGTTTTGAACGGAAGATATTTCCTTTTTCACCATAGCCCTCTATGGGCTTCCAAATATCCCTTTGCCAATTCCACAAGAACAGCCTTAGCGAAAGGCTTCTTGAAGGGAAAGATGTAACTCTGTGGGATGAATTAACAGAACAAAGAGCAGTTTCTCAGAAAGCTTCTTTCCAGTTTTGAACGGAAGATATTTCCTTTTTCACCAAAGCCCTCTATGGGCTTCCAAATATCCCTTTGCCAATTCCGCGAGAACAGCCTTAGCGAAAGGCTTCTTCAAGGGAAAGATGTAACTCTGTGAGATGAATTAACAGAACACAGAGCAGTTTCTCATAAAGCTTCTTTCCAGTTTTGAACGGAAGATATTTCCTTTTTCACCATAGCCCTCTATGGGCTTCCAAATATCCCTTTGCAAATTCCACAAGAACAGCCTTAGAGAAAGGCTTCTTGAAGGGAAAGATGTAACTCTGTGAGATGAATTAACAGAACACAGAGCAGTTTCTCAGAAAGCTTCTTTCCAGTTTTGAACGGAAGATATTTCCTTTTTCACCATAGCCCTCTATGGGCTTCCAAATATCCCTTTACCAATTGCACAAGAACAGCCTTAGCGAAAGGCTTCTTGAATGGATAGATGTAACTCTGTGAGAAGAATTTACAGAACACAGAGCAGTTTCTCAGAAAGCTTCTTTCCAGTTTTGAACGGAAGATATTTCCTTTTTCACCATAGCCCTCTATGGGCTTCCAAATATCCCTTTGCCAATTCCACAAGAACAGCCTTAGCGAAAGGCTTCTTGAAGGGAGAGATGTAACTCTGTGAGATGAATTAACAGAACACAGAGCAGTTTCTCAGAAAGCTTCTTTCCAGTTTTGAACGGAAGATATTTCCTTTTTCACCATAGCCCTCTATGGGCTTCCAAATATCCCTTTGCCAATTCCACAAGAACAGCTTTAGCGAAAGGCTTCTTGAAGGGAAAGATGTAACACTGTGAGATGAATTTACAGAACACAGAGCAGTTCCTCAGAAAGCTTGTTTCCAGTTTTGAACGTAAGATATTTCCTTTTTCACCATAGCCCTCTATGGGCTTCCAAATATCCCTTTGCCAATTCCACAAGAACTGCCTTAGCGAAAGGCTTCTTGAAGGGAGAGATGTAACTCTGTGAGATGAATTAACAGAACACAGAGCAGTTTCTCAGAAAGCTTCTTTCCAGTTTTGAACGGAAGATATTTCCTTTTTCACCATAGCCCTCTATGGGCTTCCAAATATCCCTTTGCCAATTCCACAAGAACAGCTTTAGCGAAAGGCTTCTTGAAGGGAAAGATGTAACACTGTGAGATGAATTTACAGAACACAGAGCGGTTCCTCAGAAAGCTTGTTTCCAGTTTTGAACGGAAGATATTTCCTTTTTCACCATAGCCCTCTATGGGCTTCCAAATATCCCTTTCCCAATTCCACAAGAACAGCCTTAGCGAAAGGCTTCTTGAAGGGAAAGATGTAACTCTGTGAGATGAATTAACAGAACACAGAGCAGTTTCTCAGAAAGCTTCTTTCCAGTTTTGAACGGAAGATATTTCCTTTTTCACCATAGCCCGCTATGGGCTTCCAAATATCCCTTTACGAATTGCACAAGAACAGCCTTAGCGAAAGGCTTCTTGAATGGATAGATGTAACTCTGTGAGAAGAATTTACAGAACACAGAGCAGTTTCTCAGAAAACTTCTTTCCAGTTTTGAAAGGAAGATATTTCCTTTTTCACCATAGCCCTCTATGGGCTTCCAAATATCCCTTTACCTATTCCACAAGAACAGCCTTAGCGAAAGGCTTCTTGAAGGGAAAGATGTAACTCTGTGAGATGAATTAACAGAACACAGAGCAGTTTCTCAGAAAGCTTCTTTCCAGTTTTGAACGGAAGATATTTCCTTTTTTACCGTAGCCCTCTATGGGCTTCCAAATATCCCTTTGCCAATTCCACAAGAACAGCCTTAGCGAAAGGCTTCTTGAAGGGAAAGATGTAACTCTGTGAGATGAATTTACAGAACACAGAGCAGTTTCTCAGAAACCTTCTTTCCAGTTTTGAACGGAAGATATTTCCTTTTTCACCATAGCCCTCTATGGGCTTCCAAATATCCCTTTGCCAATTCCACAAGAACAGCCTTAGCGAAAGGCTTCTTGAAGGGAAAGATGTAACTCTGTGAGATGAATTAACAGAACACAGAGCAGTTTCTCAGAAAGCTTCTTTCCAGTTTTGAACGGAGATATTTCCTTTTTCACCATAGCCCTCTATGGGCTTCCAAATATCCCTTTGCCAATTCCACAAGAACAGCCTTAGCGAAAGGCTTCTTGAAGGGAAAGATGTAACTCTGTGAGGTGAATTAACAGAACACAGAGCAGTTTCTCAGAAAGCTTCTTTCCAGTTTTGAACGGAAGATATTTCCTTTTTCACCATAGCCCTCTATGGGCTTCCAAATATCCCTTTGCCAATTCCGCGAGAACAGCCTTAGCGAAAGGCTTCTTGAAGGCAAAGATGTAACTCTGTGAGATGAATTAACAGACACAGAGCAGTTTCTCAGAAAGCTTCTTTCCAGTTTTGAACGGAAAATATTTCCTTTTTCACCATAGCCCTCTATGGGCTTCCAAATATCCCTTTGCCAATTCCACAAGAACAGCCTTAGCGAAAGACTTCTTGAAGGGAAAGATGTAACTCTTTGAGATGAATTAACAGAACACAGAGCAGTTTCTCAGAAAGCTTCTTTCCAGTTTTGAACGGAAGATATTTCCTTTTTCACCATAGCCCTCTATGGGCTTCCAAATATCCCTTTGCCAATTCCACAAGAACAGCCTTAGCGAAAGGCTTCTTGAAGGGAAAGATGTAACTCTGTGGGATGAATTACCAGAACACAGAGCAGTTTCTCAGAAAGCTTCTTTCCAGTTTTGAACGGAAGATATTTCCTTTTTCACCATAGCCCTCTATGGGCTTCCAAATATCCCTTTGCCAATTCCGCGAGAACAGCCTTAGCGAAAGGCTTCTTGAAGGCAAAGATGTAACTCTGTGAGATGAATTAACAGACACAGAGCAGTTTCTCAGGAAGCTTCTTTCCAGTTTTGAACGGAAAATATTTCCTTTTTCACCATAGCCCTCTATGGGCTTCCAAATATCCCTTTGCCAATTCCACAAGAACAGCCTTAGGGAAAGACTTCTTGAAGGGAAAGATGTAACTCTTTGAGATGAATTAACAGAACACAGAGCAGTTTCTCAGAAAGCTTCTTTCCAGTTTTGAACGGAAGATATTTCCTTTTTCACCATAGCCCTCTATGGGCTTCCAAATATCCCTTTGCCAATTCCACAAGAACAGCCTTAGCGAAAGGCTTTTTGAAGGGAAAGATGTAACTCTGTGGGATGAATTAACAGAACACAGAGCAGTTTCTCAGAAAGCTTCTTTCCAGTTTTGAACGGAAGATATTTCCTTTTTCACCATAGCCCTCTATGGGCTTACAAATATCCCTTTGCCAATTCCGCGAGAACAGCCTTAGCGAAAGGCTTCTTGAAAGGAAAAATGTAACTCTGTGAGATGAATAAACAGAACACAGAGCAGTTTCTCAGAAAGCTTCTTTCCAGTTTTGAACGGAAGATATTTCCTTTTTCACCATAGCCCTCTATGGGCTTCCAAATATCCCTTTGACAATTCCGCGAGAACAGCCTTAGCGAAAGGCTTCTTGAAGGCAAAGATGTAACTCTGTGAGATGAATTAACAGAACACAGAGCAGTTTCTTAGAAGGCTTCTTTCCAGTTTTGAACGGAAGATATTTCCTTTTTCACCATAGCCCTCTATGGGCTTCCAAATATCCCTTTGCCAATTCCACAAGAACAGCCTTAGCGAAAGGCTTCTTGAAGGGAAAGATGAAACTCTGTGAGATGAATTAACAGAACACAGAGCAGTTTCTCAGAAAGCTTCTTTCCAGTTTTGAACGGAAGATATTTCCCTTTTCACTATAGCCCTCTATGGGCTTCCAAATATCCCTTTACCTATTCCCCAAGAACAGCCTTATCGAAAGGCTTCTTGAAGGGAAAGATGTAACTCTGTGAGATGAATAAACAGAACACAGAGCAGTTTCTCAGAAAGCTTCTTTCCAGTTTTGAACAGAAGATATTTCCTTTTTCACCATAGCCCTCTCTGGGCTTCCAAATATCCCTTTGCCAATTCCACAAGAACAGCCTTAGAGAAAGGCTTCTTGAAGGGAAAAATGTATCTCTGTTAGATGAATTAACTGAACACAGAGCAGTTTCTCAGAAAGCTTCTTTCCAGTTTTGAACGGAAGATATTTCCTTTTTCACCATAGCCCTCTATGGGCTTCCAAATATCCCTTTGCCAATTCCACAAGAACAGCCTTAGCGAAAGGCTTCTTGAAGGGAAAGATGTAACTCTGTGAGATGAATTAACGGAACACAGAGCAGTTTCTCATAAAGCTTGTTTCCGGTTTTGAACGGAAGATATTTCCTTTTTCACCATAGCCCTCTATGGGCTTCCAAATATCCCTTTGCCAATTCCACAAGAACAGCCTTAGCGAAAGGCTTCTTGAAGGGAAAGATGTAACTCTGTGAGATGAATTAACAGAACACAGAGCAGTTTCTCAGAAAGCTTCTTTCCAGTTTTGAACGGAAGATATTTCCTTTTTCACCATAGCCCTCTATGGGCTTCCAAATATCCCTTTGCCAATTCCACAAGAACAGCCTTAGCGAAAGGCTTCTTGAAGGGAAAGATGTAACTCTGTGAGATGAATAAACAGAACACAGAGCAGTTTCTCAGAAAGCTTCTTTCCAGTTTTGAACGGAAGATATTTCCTTTTTCACCATAGCCCTCTATGGGCTTCCAAATATCCCTTTGCCAATTCCACAAGAACAGCCTTAGCGAAAGGCTTCTTGAAGGGAAAGATGTAACTCTGTGAGATGAATTAACAGAACACAGAGCAGTTTCTCAGAAAGCTTATTTCCAGTTTTGAACGGAAGATATTTCCTTTTTCACCATAGCCCTCTATGGGCTTCCAAATATCCCTTTGCCAATTCCACAAGAACAGCCTTAGCGAAAGGCTTCTTGAAGGGAAAGATGTATCTCTGTGAGATGAATAAACAGAACACAGAGGAGTTTCTCAGAAAGCTTCTTTCCAGTTTTGAACGGAAGATATTTCCTTTTTCACCATAGCCATCTACGGGCTTCCAAATATCCCTTTGCCAATTCCACAAGAACAGCCTTACCGAACGACTTCTTGAAGGGAAAGATGTAACTCTGTGAGATGAATTAACAGAAAACAGAGCAGTTTCTCAGAAAGCTTCTTTCCAGTTTTGAACGGAAGATATTTCCTTTTTCACCATAGCCCTCTATGAGCTTCCAAATATCCCTTTGCCAATTCCACAAGAACAGCCTTAGCGAAAGGCTTCTTGAAGGGAAAGATGTAACTCTCTGAGATGAATTAACAGAACACAGAGCAGTTTCTCAGAAAGCTTCTTTCCAGTTTTGAACGGAAGATATTTCCTTTTTCACCATAGCCCTCTATGGGCTTCCAAATATCCCTTTGCCAATTCCACAAGAACAGCCTTAGCGAAAGGCTTCTTGAAGGGAAAGATGTAACTCTGTGAGATGAATTAAGAGAACACAGAGCAGTTTCTCAGAAAGCTTCTTTCCAGTTTTGAACGGAAGATATTTCCTTTTTTACCATAGCCCTCTGTGGGCTTCCAAATATCCCTTTGCCAATTCCACAAGAACAGCCTTAGCGAAAGGCTTCTTGAAGGGAAAGATGTAACTCTGTGAGATGAATTAACAGAACACAGAGCAGTTTCTCAGAAAGCTTCTTTCCAGTTTTGAACGGAAGATATTTCCCTTTTCACCATAGCCCTCTATGGGCTTCCAAATATCCCTTTGCCAATTCCACAAGAACAGCCTTAGCGAAAGGCTTCTTGAATGGATAGATGTAACTCTGTGAGAAGAATTTACAGAACACAGAGCAGTTTCTCAGAAAACTTCTTTCCAGTTTTGAACGGAAGATATTTCCTTTTTTACCGTAGCCCTCTATGGGCTTCCAAATATCCCTTTGCCAATTCCACAAGAACAGCCTTAGCGAAAGGCTTCTTGAAGGGAAAGATGTAACTCTGTGAGATGAATTTACAGAACACAGAGCAGTTTCTCAGAAAGCTTCTTTCCAGTTTTGAACGGAAGATATTTCCTTTTTCACCATAGCCCTCTATGGGCTTCCAAATATCCCTTTGCCAATTCCACAAGAACAGCCTTAGCGAAAGGCTTCTTGAAGGGAAAAATGTAACTCTGTGAGATGAATAAACAGAACACAGAGCAGTTTCTCAGAAAGCTTCTTTCCAGTTTTGAACGGAAGATATTTCCTTTTTCACCATAGCCCTCTATGGGCTTCCAAATATCCCTTTGCCAATTCCACAAGAACAGCCTTAGCGAACGACTTCTTGAAGGGAAAGATGTAACTCTGTGAGATGAATTAACAGAACACAGAGCAGATTCTCAGAAAGCTTCTTTCCAGTTTTGAACGGAAGATATTTCCTTTTTCACCATAGCCCTCTATGGGCTTCCAAATATCCCTTTGCCAATTCCACAAGAACAGCCTTAGCGAAAGGCTTCTTGAAGGGAAAGATGTAACTCTGTGAGGTGAATTAACAGAACACAGAGCAGTTTCTCAGAAAGCTTCTTTCCAGTTTTGAACGGAAGATATTTCCTTTTTCACCATAGCCCTCTATGGGCTTCCAAATATCCCTTTGCCAATTCCGCGAGAACAGCCTTAGCGAAAGGCTTCTTGAAGGCAAAGATGTAACTCTGTGAGATGAATTAACAGACACAGAGCAGTTTCTCAGAAAGCTTCTTTCCAGTTTTGAACGGAAAATATTTCCTTTTTCACCATAGCCCTCTATGGGCTTCCAAATATCCCTTTGCCAATTCCACAAGAACAGCCTTAGCGAAAGACTTCTTGAAGGGAAAGATGTAACTCTTTGAGATGAATTAACAGAACACAGAGCAGTTTCTCAGAAAGCTTCTTTCCAGTTTTGAACGGAAGATATTTCCTTTTTCACCATAGCCCTCTATGGGCTTCCAAATATCCCTTTGCCAATTCCACAAGAACAGCCTTAGCGAAAGGCTTCTTGAAGGGAAAGATGTAACTCTGTGGGATGAATTAACAGAACACAGAGCAGTTTCTCAGAAAGCTTCTTTCCAGTTTTGAACGGAAGATATTTCCTTTTTCACCATAGCCCTCTATGGGCTTCCAAATATCCCTTTGCCAATTCCGCGAGAACAGCCTTAGCGAAAGGCTTCTTGAAGGCAAAGATGTAACTCTGTGAGATGAATTAACAGACACAGAGCAGTTTCTCAGGAAGCTTCTTTCCAGTTTTGAACGGAAAATATTTCCTTTTTCACCATACCCCTCTATGGGCTTCCAAATATCCCTTTGCCAATTCCACAAGAACAGCCTTAGGGAAAGACTTCTTGAAGGGAAAGATGTAACTCTTTGAGATGAATTAACAGAACACAGAGCAGTTTCTCAGAAAGCTTCTTTCCAGTTTTGAACGGAAGATATTTCCTTTTTCACCATAGCCCTCTATGGGCTTCCAAATATCCCTTTGCCAATTCCACAAGAACAGCCTTAGCGAAAGGCTTTTTGAAGGGAAAGATGTAACTCTGTGGGATGAATTAACAGAACACAGAGCAGTTTCTCAGAAAGCTTCTTTCCAGTTTTGAACGGAAGATATTTCCTTTTTCACCATAGCCCTCTATGGGCTTCCAAATATCCTTTTGCCAATTCCGCGAGAACAGCCTTAGCGAAAGGCTTCTTGAAAGGAAAAATGTAACTCTGTGAGATGAATAAACAGAACACAGAGCAGTTTCTCAGAAAGCTTCTTTCCAGTTTTGAACGGAAGATATTTCCTTTTTCACCATAGCCCTCTATGGGCTTCCAAATATCCCTTTGACAATTCCGCGAGAACAGCCTTAGCGAAAGGCTTCTTGAAGGCAAAGATGTAACTCTGTGAGATGAATTAACAGAACACAGAGCAGTTTCTTAGAAGGCTTCTTTCCAGTTTTGAACGGAAGATATTTCCTTTTTCACCATAGCCCTCTATGGGCTTCCAAATATCCCTTTGCCAATTCCACAAGAACAGCCTTAGCGAAAGGCTTCTTGAAGGGAAAGATGAAACTCTGTGAGATGAATTAACAGAACACAGAGCAGTTTCTCAGAAAGCTTCTTTCCAGTTTTGAACGGAAGATATTTCCCTTTTCACTATAGCCCTCTATGGGCTTCCAAATATCCCTTTACCTATTCCCCAAGAACAGCCTTATCGAAAGGCTTCTTGAAGGGAAAGATGTAACTCTGTGAGATGAATAAACAGAACACAGAGCAGTTTCTCAGAAAGCTTCTTTCCAGTTTTGAACAGAAGATATTTCCTTTTTCACCATAGCCCTCTCTGGGCTTCCAAATATCCCTTTGCCAATTCCACAAGAACAGCCTTAGAGAAAGGCTTCTTGAAGGGAAAAATGTATCTCTGTTAGATGAATTAACTGAACACAGAGCAGTTTCTCAGAAAGCTTCTTTCCAGTTTTGAACGGAAGATATTTCCTTTTTCACCATAGCCCTCTATGGGCTTCCAAATATCCCTTTGCCAATTCCACAAGAACAGCCTTAGCGAAAGGCTTCTTGAAGGGAAAGATGTAACTCTGTGAGATGAATTAACGGAACACAGAGCAGTTTCTCATAAAGCTTGTTTCCGGTTTTGAACGGAAGATATTTCCTTTTTCACCATAGCCCTCTATGGGCTTCCAAATATCCCTTTGCCAATTCCACAAGAACAGCCTTAGCGAAAGGCTTCTTGAAGGGAAAGATGTAACTCTGTGAGATGAATTAACAGAACACAGAGCAGTTTCTCAGAAAGCTTCTTTCCAGTTTTGAACGGAAGATATTTCCTTTTTCACCATAGCCCTCTATGGGCTTCCAAATATCCCTTTGCCAATTCCACAAGAACAGCCTTAGCGAAAGGCTTCTTGAAGGGAAAGATGTAACTCTGTGAGATGAATAAACAGAACACAGAGCAGTTTCTCAGAAAGCTTCTTTCCAGTTTTGAACGGAAGATATTTCCTTTTTCACCATAGCCCTCTATGGGCTTCCAAATATCCCTTTGCCAATTCCACAAGAACAGCCTTAGCGAAAGGCTTCTTGAAGGGAAAGATGTAACTCTGTGAGATGAATTAACAGAACACAGAGCAGTTTCTCAGAAAGCTTCTTTCCAGTTTTGAACGGAAGATATTTCCTTTTTCACCATAGCCCTCTATGGGCTTCCAAATATCCCTTTGCCAATTCCACAAGAACAGCCTTAGCGAAAGGCTTCTTGAAGGGAAAGATGTATCTCTGTGAGATGAATAAACAGAACACAGAGGAGTTTCTCAGAAAGCTTCTTTCCAGTTTTGAACGGAAGATATTTCCTTTTTCACCATAGCCATCTACGGGCTTCCAAATATCCCTTTGCCAATTCCACAAGAACAGCCTTACCGAACGACTTCTTGAAGGGAAAGATGTAACTCTGTGAGATGAATTAACAGAAAACAGAGCAGTTTCTCAGAAAGCTTCTTTCCAGTTTTGAACGGAAGATATTTCCTTTTTCACCATAGCCCTCTATGAGCTTCCAAATATCCCTTTGCCAATTCCACAAGAACAGCCTTAGCGAAAGGCTTCTTGAAGGGAAAGATGTAACTCTCTGAGATGAATTAACAGAACACAGAGCAGTTTCTCAGAAAGCTTCTTTCCAGTTTTGAACGGAAGATATTTCCTTTTTCACCATAGCCCTCTATGGGCTTCCAAATATCCCTTTGCCAATTCCACAAGAACAGCCTTAGCGAAAGGCTTCTTGAAGGGAAAGATGTAACTCTGTGAGATGAATTAAGAGAACACAGAGCAGTTTCTCAGAAAGCTTCTTTCCAGTTTTGAACGGAAGATATTTCCTTTTTTACCATAGCCCTCTGTGGGCTTCCAAATATCCCTTTGCCAATTCCACAAGAACAGCCTTAGCGAAAGGCTTCTTGAAGGGAAAGATGTAACTCTGTGAGATGAATTAACAGAACACAGAGCAGTTTCTCAGAAAGCTTCTTTCCAGTTTTGAACGGAAGATATTTCCCTTTTCACCATAGCCCTCTATGGGCTTCCAAATATCCCTTTGCCAATTCCACAAGAACAGCCTTAGCGAAAGGCTTCTTGAATGGATAGATGTAACTCTGTGAGAAGAATTTACAGAACACAGAGCAGTTTCTCAGAAAACTTCTTTCCAGTTTTGAACGGAAGATATTTCCTTTTTTACCGTAGCCCTCTATGGGCTTCCAAATATCCCTTTGCCAATTCCACAAGAACAGCCTTAGCGAAAGGCTTCTTGAAGGGAAAGATGTAACTCTGTGAGATGAATTTACAGAACACAGAGCAGTTTCTCAGAAACCTTCTTTCCAGTTTTGAACGGAAGATATTTCCTTTTTCACCATAGCCCTCTATGGGCTTCCAAATATCCCTTTGCCAATTCCACAAGAACAGCCTTAGCGAAAGGCTTCTTGAAGGGAAAAATGTAACTCTGTGAGATGAATAAACAGAACACAGAGCAGTTTCTCAGAAAGCTTCTTTCCAGTTTTGAACGGAAGATATTTCCTTTTTCACCATAGCCCTCTATGGGCTTCCAAATATCCCTTTGCCAATTCCACAAGAACAGCCTTAGCGAACGACTTCTTGAAGGGAAAGATGTAACTCTGTGAGATGAATTAACAGAACACAGAGCAGATTCTCAGAAAGCTTCTTTCCAGTTTTGAACGGAAGATATTTCCTTTTTCACCATAGCCCTCTATGGGCTTCCAAATATCCCATTGCCAATTCCACAAGAACAGCCTTAGGGAAAGACTTCTTGAAGAGAAAGATGTAACTCTGTGAGATGAATTAACAGAACACAGAGCAGTTTCTCAGAAAGCTTCTTTCCAGTTTTAAACGGAAGATATTTCCTTTTTCACCATAGCCCTCTATGGGCTTCCAAATATCCCTTTGCCAATTCCACAAGAACAGCCTTAGCGAAAGGCTTCTTGAAGGGAAAGATGTAACTCTGTGAGATGAATTAACAGAACACAGAGCAGTTTCTCAGAAAGCTTCTTTCCAGTTTTGAACGGAAGATATTTCCTTTTTCACCATAGCCCTCTAAGGGCTTCCAAATATCCCTTTGCCAATTCCACAAGAACAGCCTTAGCGAAAGGCTTCTTGAAGGGAAAGATGTAACTCTGTGAGGTGAATTAACAGAACACAGAGCAGTTTCTCAGAAAGCTTCTTTCCAGTTTTGAACGGAAGATATTTCCTTTTTCACCATAGCCCTCTATGGGCTTCCAAATATCCCTTTGCCAATTCCGCGAGAACAGCCTTAGCGAAAGGCTTCTTGAAGGCAAAGATGTAACTCTGTGAGATGAATTAACAGACACAGAGCAGTTTCTCAGAAAGCTTCTTTCCAGTTTTGAACGGAAAATATTTCCTTTTTCACCATAGCCCTCTATGGGCTTCCAAATATCCCTTTGCCAATTCCACAAGAACAGCCTTAGCGAAAGGCTTCTTGAAGGGAAAGATGTAACTCTTTGAGATGAATTAACAGAACACAGAGCAGTTTCTCAGAAAGCTTCTTTCCAGTTTTGAACGGAAGATATTTCCTTTTTCACCATAGCCCTCTATGGGCTTCCAAATATCCCTTTGCCAATTCCACAAGAACAGCCTTAGCGAAAGGCTTCTTGAAGGGAAAGATGTAACTCTGTGGGATGAATTAACAGAACACAGAGCAGTTTCTCAGAAAGCTTCTTTCCAGTTTTGAACGGAAGATATTTCCTTTTTCACCATAGCCCTCTATGGGCTTCCAAATATCCCTTTGCCAATTCCGCGAGAACAGCCTTAGCGAAAAGCTTCTTGAAGGCAAAGATGTAACTCTGTGAGATGAATTAACAGACACAGAGCAGTTTCTCAGGAAGCTTCTTTCCAGTTTTGAACGGAAAATATTTCCTTTTTCACCATAGCCCTCTATGGGCTTCCAAATATCCCTTTGCCAATTCCACAAGAACAGCCTTAGGGAAAGACTTCTTGAAGGGAAAGATGTAACTCTTTGAGATGAATTAACAGAACACAGAGCAGTTTCTCAGAAAGCTTCTTTCCAGTTTTCAACGGAAGATATTTCCTTTTTCACCATAGCCCTCTATGGGCTTCCAAATATCCCTTTGCCAATTCCACAAGAACAGCCTTAGCGAAAGGCTTTTTGAAGGGAAAGATGTAACTCTGTGGGATGAATTAACAGAACACAGAGCAGTTTCTCAGAAAGCTTCTTTCCAGTTTTGAACGGAAGATATTTCCTTTTTCACCATAGCCCTCTATGGGCTTCCAAATATCCTTTTGCCAATTCCGCGAGAACAGCCTTAGCGAAAGGCTTCTTGAAAGGAAAAATGTAACTCTGTGAGATGAATAAACAGAACACAGAGCAGTTTCTCAGAAAGCTTCTTTCCAGTTTTGAACGGAAGATATTTCCTTTTTCACCATAGCCCTCTATGGGCTTCCAAATATCCCTTTGACAATTCCGCGAGAACAGCCTTAGCGAAAGGCTTCTTGAAGGCAAAGATGTAACTCTGTGAGATGAATTAACAGAACACAGAGCAGTTTCTTAGAAGGCTTCTTTCCAGTTTTGAACGGAAGATATTTCCTTTTTCACCATAGCCCTCTATGGGCTTCCAAATATCCCTTTGCCAATTCCACAAGAACAGCCTTAGCGAAAGGCTTCTTGAAGGGAAAGATGTAACTCTGTGAGATGAATTAACAGAACACAGAGCAGTTTCTCAGAAAGCTTCTTTCCAGTTTTGAACGGAAGATATTTCCCTTTTCACTATAGCCCTCTATGGGCTTCCAAATATCCCTTTGCCAATTCCACAAGAACAGCCTTAGCGAAAGGCTTTTTGAAGGGAAAGATGTAACTCTGTGGGATGAATTAACAGAACACAGAGCAGTTTCTCAGAAAGCTTCTTTCCAGTTTTGAACGGAAGATATTTCCCTTTTCACCATAGCCCTCTATGGGCTTCCAAATATCCCTTTGCCAATTCCGCGAGAACAGCCTTAGCGAAAGGCTTCTTGAAAGGAAAAATGTAACTCTGTGAGATGAATAAACAGAACACAGAGCAGTTTCTCAGAAAGCTTCTTTCCAGTTTTGAACAGAAGATATTTCCTTTTTCACCATAGCCCTCTCTGGGCTTCCAAATATCCCTTTGCCAATTCCACAAGAACAGCCTTAGAGAAAGGCTTCTTGAAGGGAAAAATGTATCTCTGTTAGATGAATTAACTGAACACAGAGCAGTTTCTCAGAAAGCTTCTTTCCAGTTTTGAACGGAAGATATTTCCTTTTTCACCATAGCCCTCTATGGGCTTCCAAATATCCCTTTGCCAATTCCACAAGAACAGCCTTAGCGAAAGGCTTCTTGAAGGGAAAGATGTAACTCTGTGAGATGAATTAACGGAACACAGAGCAGTTTCTCATAAAGCTTGTTTCCGGTTTTGAACGGAAGATATTTCCTTTTTCACCATAGCCCTCTATGGGCTTCCAAATATCCCTTTGCCAATTCCACAAGAACAGCCTTAGCGAAAGGCTTCTTGAAGGGAAAGATGTAACTCTGTGAGATGAATTAACAGAACACAGAGCAGTTTCTCAGAAAGCTTCTTTCCAGTTTTGAACGGAAGATATTTCCTTTTTCACCATAGCCCTCTATGGGCTTCCAAATATCCCTTTGCCAATTCCACAAGAACAGCCTTAGCGAAAGGCTTCTTGAAGGGAAAGATGTAACTCTGTGAGATGAATAAACAGAACACAGAGCAGTTTCTCAGAAAGCTTCTTTCCAGTTTTGAACGGAAGATATTTCCTTTTTCACCATAGCCCTCTATGGGCTTCCAAATATCCCTTTGCCAATTCCACAAGAACAGCCTTAGCGAAAGGCTTCTTGAAGGGAAAGATGTAACTCTGTGAGATGAATTAACAGAACACAGAGCAGTTTCTCAGAAAGCTTCTTTCCAGTTTTGAACGGAAGATATTTCCTTTTTCACCATAGCCCTCTATGGGCTTCCAAATATCCCTTTGCCAATTCCACAAGAACAGCCTTAGCGAAAGGCTTCTTGAAGGGAAAGATGTATCTCTGTGAGATGAATAAACAGAACACAGAGGAGTTTCTCAGAAAGCTTCTTTCCAGTTTTGAACGGAAGATATTTCCTTTTTCACCATAGCCATCTACGGGCTTCCAAATATCCCTTTGCCAATTCCACAAGAACAGCCTTACCGAACGACTTCTTGAAGGGAAAGATGTAACTCTGTGAGATGAATTAACAGAAAACAGAGCAGTTTCTCAGAAAGCTTCTTTCCAGTTTTGAACGGAAGATATTTCCTTTTTCACCATAGCCCTCTATGAGCTTCCAAATATCCCTTTGCCAATTCCACAAGAACAGCCTTAGCGAAAGGCTTCTTGAAGGGAAAGATGTAACTCTCTGAGATGAATTAACAGAACACAGAGCAGTTTCTCAGAAAGCTTCTTTCCAGTTTTGAACGGAAGATATTTCCTTTTTCACCATAGCCCTCTATGGGCTTCCAAATATCCCTTTGCCAATTCCACAAGAACAGCCTTAGCGAAAGGCTTCTTGAAGGGAAAGATGTAACTCTGTGAGATGAATTAAGAGAACACAGAGCAGTTTCTCAGAAAGCTTCTTTCCAGTTTTGAACGGAAGATATTTCCTTTTTTACCATAGCCCTCTGTGGGCTTCCAAATATCCCTTTGCCAATTCCACAAGAACAGCCTTAGCGAAAGGCTTCTTGAAGGGAAAGATGTAACTCTGTGAGATGAATTAACAGAACACAGAGCAGTTTCTCAGAAAGCTTCTTTCCAGTTTTGAACGGAAGATATTTCCCTTTTCACCATAGCCCTCTATGGGCTTCCAAATATCCCTTTGCCAATTCCACAAGAACAGCCTTAGCGAAAGGCTTCTTGAATGGATAGATGTAACTCTGTGAGAAGAATTTACAGAACACAGAGCAGTTTCTCAGAAAACTTCTTTCCAGTTTTGAACGGAAGATATTTCCTTTTTTACCGTAGCCCTCTATGGGCTTCCAAATATCCCTTTGCCAATTCCACAAGAACAGCCTTAGCGAAAGGCTTCTTGAAGGGAAAGATGTAACTCTGTGAGATGAATTTACAGAACACAGAGCAGTTTCTCAGAAACCTTCTTTCCAGTTTTGAACGGAAGATATTTCCTTTTTCACCATAGCCCTCTATGGGCTTCCAAATATCCCTTTGCCAATTCCACAAGAACAGCCTTAGCGAAAGGCTTCTTGAAGGGAAAAATGTAACTCTGTGAGATGAATAAACAGAACACAGAGCAGTTTCTCAGAAAGCTTCTTTCCAGTTTTGAACGGAAGATATTTCCTTTTTCACCATAGCCCTCTATGGGCTTCCAAATATCCCTTTGCCAATTCCACAAGAACAGCCTTAGCGAACGACTTCTTGAAGGGAAAGATGTAACTCTGTGAGATGAATTAGCAGAACACAGAGCAGATTCTCAGAAAGCTTCTTTCCAGTTTTGAACGGAAGATATTTCCTTTTTCACCATAGCCCTCTATTGGCTTCCAAATATCCCTTTGCCAATTCCACAAGAACAGCCTTAGGGAAAGACTTCTTGAAGAGAAAGATGTAACTCTGTGAGATGAATTAACAGAACACAGAGCAGTTTCTCAGAAAGCTTCTTTCCAGTTTTAAACGGAAGATATTTCCTTTTTCACCATAGCCCTCTATGGGCTTCCAAATATCCCTTTGCCAATTCCACAAGAACAGCCTTAGCGAAAGGCTTCTTGAAGGGAAAGATGTAACTCTGTGAGATGAATTAACAGAACACAGAGCAGTTTCTCAGAAAGCTTCTTTCCAGTTTTGAACGGAAGATATTTCCTTTTTCACCATAGCCCTCTATGGGCTTCCAAATATCCCTTTGCCAATTCCACAAGAACAGCCTTAGCGAAAGGCTTCTTGAAGGGAAAGATGTAACTCTGTGAGGTGAATTAACAGAACACAGAGCAGTTTCTCAGAAAGCTTCTTTCCAGTTTTGAACGGAAGATATTTCCTTTTTCACCATAGCCCTCTATGGGCTTCCAAATATCCCTTTGCCAATTCCGCGAGAACAGCCTTAGCGAAAGGCTTCTTGAAGGCAAAGATGTAACTCTGTGAGATGAATTAACAGACACAGAGCAGTTTCTCAGAAAGCTTCTTTCCAGTTTTGAACGGAAAATATTTCCTTTTTCACCATAGCCCTCTATGGGCTTCCAAATATCCCTTTGCCAATTCCACAAGAACAGCCTTAGCGAAAGACTTCTTGAAGGGAAAGATGTAACTCTTTGAGATGAATTAACAGAACACAGAGCAGTTTCTCAGAAAGCTTCTTTCCAGTTTTGAACGGAAGATATTTCCTTTTTCACCATAGCCCTCTATGGGCTTCCAAATATCCCTTTGCCAATTCCACAAGAACAGCCTTAGCGAAAGGATTCTTGAAGGGAAAGATGTAACTCTGTGGGATGAATTAACAGAACACAGAGCAGTTTCTCAGAAAGCTTCTTTCCAGTTTTGAACGGAAGATATTTCCTTTTTCACCATAGCCCTCTATGGGCTTCCAAATATCCCTTTGCCAATTCCGCGAGAACAGCCTTAGCGAAAGGCTTCTTGAAGGCAAAGATGTAACTCTGTGAGATGAATTAACAGACACAGAGCAGTTTCTCAGGAAGCTTCTTTCCAGTTTTGAACGGAAAATATTTCCTTTTTCACCATAGCCCTCTATGGGCTTCCAAATATCCCTTTGCCAATTCCACAAGAACAGCCTTAGGGAAAGACTTCTTGAAGGGAAAGATGTAACTCTTTGAGATGAATTAACAGAACACAGAGCAGTTTCTCAGAAAGCTTCTTTCCAGTTTTGAACGGAAGATATTTCCTTTTTCACCATAGCCCTCTATGGGCTTCCAAATATCCCTTTGCCAATTCCACAAGAACAGCCTTAGCGAAAGGCTTTTGAAGGGAAAGATGTAACTCTGTGGGATGAATTAACAGAACACAGAGCAGTTTCTCAGAAAGCTTCTTTCCAGTTTTGAACGGAAGATATTTCCTTTTTCACCATAGCCCTCTATGGGCTTCCAAATATCCTTTTGCCAATTCCGCGAGAACAGCCTTAGCGAAAGGCTTCTTGAAAGGAAAAATGTAACTCTGTGAGATGAATAAACAGAACACAGAGCAGTTTCTCAGAAAGCTTCTTTCCAGTTTTGAACGGAAGATATTTCCTTTTTCACCATAGCCCTCTATGGGCTTCCAAATATCCCTTTGACAATTCCGCGAGAACAGCCTTAGCGAAAGGCTTCTTGAAGGCAAAGATGTAACTCTGTGAGATGAATTAACAGAACACAGAGCAGTTTCTTAGAAGGCTTCTTTCCAGTTTTGAACGGAAGATATTTCCTTTTTCACCATAGCCCTCTATGGGCTTCCAAATATCCCTTTGCCAATTCCACAAGAACAGCCTTAGCGAAAGGCTTCTTGAAGGGAAAGATGAAACTCTGTGAGATGAATTAACAGAACACAGAGCAGTTTCTCAGAAAGCTTCTTTCCAGTTTTGAACGGAAGATATTTCCCTTTTCACTATAGCCCTCTATGGGCTTCCAAATATCCCTTTACCTATTCCACAAGAACAGCCTTATCGAAAGGCTTCTTGAAGGGAAAGATGTAACTCTGTGAGATGAATAAACAGAACACAGAGCAGTTTCTCAGAAAGCTTCTTTCCAGTTTTGAACAGAAGATATTTCCTTTTTCACCATAGCCCTCTCTGGGCTTCCAAATATCCCTTTGCCAATTCCACAAGAACAGCCTTAGAGAAAGGCTTCTTGAAGGGAAAAATGTATCTCTGTTAGATGAATTAACTGAACACAGAGCAGTTTCTCAGAAAGCTTCTTTCCAGTTTTGAACGGAAGATATTTCCTTTTTCACCATAGCCCTCTATGGGCTTCCAAATATCCCTTTGCCAATTCCACAAGAACAGCCTTAGCGAAAGGCTTCTTGAAGGGAAAGATGTAACTCTGTGAGATGAATTAACGGAACACAGAGCAGTTTCTCATAAAGCTTGTTTCCGGTTTTGAACGGAAGATATTTCCTTTTTCACCATAGCCCTCTATGGGCTTCCAAATATCCCTTTGCCAATTCCACAAGAACAGCCTTAGCGAAAGGCTTCTTGAAGGGAAAGATGTAACTCTGTGAGATGAATTAACAGAACACAGAGCAGTTTCTCAGAAAGCTTCTTTCCAGTTTTGAACGGAAGATATTTCCTTTTTCACCATAGCCCTCTATGGGCTTTCAAATATCCCTTTGCCAATTCCACAAGAACAGCCTTAGCGAAAGGCTTCTTGAAGGGAAAGATGTAACTCTGTGAGATGAATAAACAGAACACAGAGCAGTTTCTCAGAAAGCTTCTTTCCAGTTTTGAACGGAAGATATTTCCTTTTTCACCATAGCCCTCTATGGGCTTCCAAATATCCCTTTGCCAATTCCACAAGAACAGCCTTAGCGAAAGGCTTCTTGAAGGGAAAGATGTAACTCTGTGAGATGAATTAACAGAACACAGAGCAGTTTCTCAGAAAGCTTCTTTCCAGTTTTGAACGGAAGATATTTCCTTTTTCACCATAGCCCTCTATGGGCTTCCAAATATCCCTTTGCCAATTCCACAAGAACAGCCTTAGCGAAAGGCTTCTTGAAGGGAAAGATGTATCTCTGTGAGATGAATAAACAGAACACAGAGGAGTTTCTCAGAAAGCTTCTTTCCAGTTTTGAACGGAAGATATTTCCTTTTTCACCATAGCCATCTACGGGCTTCCAAATATCCCTTTGCCAATTCCACAAGAACAGCCTTACCGAACGACTTCTTGAAGGGAAAGATGTAACTCTGTGAGATGAATTAACAGAACACAGAGCAGTTTCTCAGAAAGCTTCTTTCCAGTTTTGAACGGAAGATATTTCCTTTTTCACCATAGCCCTCTATGAGCTTCCAAATATCCCTTTGCCAATTCCACAAGAACAGCCTTAGCGAAAGGCTTCTTGAAGGGAAAGATGTAACTCTCTGAGATGAATTAACAGAACACAGAGCAGTTTCTCAGAAAGCTTCTTTCCAGTTTTGAACGGAAGATATTTCCTTTTTCACCATAGCCCTCTATGGGCTTCCAAATATCCCTTTGCCAATTCCACAAGAACAGCCTTAGCGAAAGGCTTCTTGAAGGGAAAGATGTAACTCTGTGAGATGAATTAAGAGAACACAGAGCAGTTTCTCAGAAAGCTTCTTTCCAGTTTTGAACGGAAGATATTTCCTTTTTTACCATAGCCCTCTGTGGGCTTCCAAATATCCCTTTGCCAATTCCACAAGAACAGCCTTAGCGAAAGGCTTCTTGAAGGGAAAGATGTAACTCTGTGAGATGAATTAACAGAACACAGAGCAGTTTCTCAGAAAGCTTCTTTCCAGTTTTGAACGGAAGATATTTCCTTTTTCACCATAGCCCTCTATGGGCTTCCAAATATCCCTTTGCCAATTCCACAAGAACAGCCTTAGCGAAAGGCTTCTTGAAGGGAAAGATGTATCTCTGTGAGATGAATAAACAGAACACAGAGGAGTTTCTCAGAAAGCTTCTTTCCAGTTTTGAACGGAAGATATTTCCTTTTTCACCATAGCCCTCTATGGGCTTCCAAATATCCCTTTGCCAATTCCACAAGAACAGCCTTACCGAACGACTTCTTGAAGGGAAAGATGTAACTCTGTGAGATGAATTAACAGAACACAGAGCAGTTTCTCAGAAAGCTTCTTTCCAGTTTTGAACGGAAGATATTTCCTTTTTCACCATAGCCCTCTATGGGCTTCCAAATATCCCTTTGCCAATTCCACAAGAACAGCCTTAGCGAAAGGCTTCTTGAAGGGAAAGATGTAACTCTGTGATATGAATTAACAGAACACAGAGCAGTTTCTCAGAAAGCTTCTTTCCAGTTTTGAACGGAAGATATTTCCTTTTTCACCATAGCCCTCTATGGGCTTCCAAATATCCCTTTGCCAATTCCACAAGAACAGCCTTAGCGAAAGGCTTCTTGAAGGGAAAGATGTAACTCTGTGAGATGAATTAAGAGAACACAGAGCAGTTTCTCAGAAAGCTTGTTTCCGGTTTTGAACGGAAGATATTTCCTTTTTCACCATAGCCCTCTATGGGCTTCCAAATATCCCTTTGCCAATTCCACAAGAACAGCCTTAGCGAAAGGCTTCTGGAAGGGAAAGATGTAACTCTGTGAGATGAATTAACAGAACACAGAGCAGTTTCTCAGAAAGCTTCTTTCCAGTTTTGAACGGAAGATATTTCCTTTTTCACCATAGCCCTCTATGGGCTTCCAAATATCCCTTTGCCAATTCCACAAGAACAGCCTTAGCGAAAGGCTTCTTGAAGGGAAAGATGTAACTCTGTGAGATGAATTAACAGAACACAGAGCAGTTTCTCAGAAAGCTTCTTTCCAGTTTTGAACGGAAGATATTTCCTTTTTCACCATAGCCCTCTATGGGCTTCCAAATATCCCTTTGCCAATTCCACAAGAACAGCCTTAGCGAAAGGCTTCTTGAAGGGAAAGATGTAACTCTGTGGGATGAATTAACAGAACACAGAGCAGTTTCTCAGAAAGCTTCTTTCCAGTTTTGAACGGAAGATATTTCCTTTTTCACCATAGCCCTCTATGGGCTTCCAAATATCCCTTTGCCAATTCCGCGAGAACAGCCTTAGCGAAAGGCTTCTTGAAGGCAAAGATGAAACTCTGTGAGATGAATTAACAGAACACAGAGCAGTTTCTCAGAAAGCTTCTTTCCAGTTTTGAACGGAAGATATTTCCTTTTTCACCATAGCCCTCTATGGGCTTCCAAATATCCCTTTACCTATTCCACAAGAACAGCCTTATCGAAAGGCTTCTTGAAGGGAAAGATGTAACTCTGTGAGATGAATAAACAGAACACAGAGCAGTTTCTCAGAAAGCTTCTTTCCAGTTTTGAACAGAAGATATTTCCTTTTTCACCATAGCACTCTCTGGGCTTCCAAATATCTCTTTGCCAATTCCACAAGAACAGCCTTAGAGAAAGGCTTCTTGAAGGGAAAAATGTATCCCTGTTAGATGAATTAACTGAACACAGAGCAGTTTCTCAGAAAGCTTGTTTCCGGTTTTGAACGGAAGATATTTCCTTTTTCACCATAGCCCTCTATGGGCTTCCAAATATCCCTTTGCCAATTCCACAAGAACAGCCTTAGCGAAAGGCTTCTTGAAGGGAAAGATGTAACTCTGTGAGATGAATTAACGGAACACAGAGCAGTTTCTCAGAAAGCTTCTTTCCAGTTTTGAACGGAAGATATTTCCTTTTTCACCATAGCCCTCTATGGGCTTCCAAATATCCCTTTGCCAATTCCACAAGAACAGCCTTAGCGAAAGGCTTCTTGAAGGGAAAGATGTAACTCTGTGAGATGAATAAACAGAACACAGAGCAGTTTCTCAGAAAGCTTCTTTCCAGTTTTGAACGGAAGATATTTCCTTTTTCACCATAGCCCTCTATGGGCTTCCAAATATCCCTTTGCCAATTCCACAAGAACAGCCTTAGCGAAAGACTTCTTGCAGGGAAAGATGTAACTCTGTGAGATGAATTAACAGAACACAGAGCAGTTTCTCAGAAAGCTTCTTTCCAGTTTTGAACGGAAGATATTTCCTTTTTCACCATAGCCCTCTATGGGCTTCCAAATATCCCTTTGCCAATTCCACAAGAACAGCCTTAGCGAAAGGCTTCTTGAAGGGAAAGATGTAACTCTGTGGGATGAATTAACAGAACACAGAGCAGTTTCTCAGAAAGCTTCTTTCCAGTTTTGAACGGAAGATATTTCCTTTTTCACCATAGCCCTCTATGGGCTTCCAAATATCCCTTTGCCAATTCCGCGAGAACAGCCTTAGCGAAAGGCTTCTTGAAGGCAAAGATGTAACTCTGTGAGATGAATTAACAGAACACAGAGCAGTTTCTCAGAAAGCTTCTTTCCAGTTTTGAACGGAAGATATTTCCTATTTCACCATAGCCCTCTACGGGCTTCCAAATATCCCTTTGCCAATTCCACAAGAACAGCCTTAGCGAAAGGCTTCTTGAAGGGAAAGATGTAACTCTGTGGGATGAATTAACAGAACAAAGAGCAGTTTCTCAGAAAGCTTCTTTCCAGTTTTGAACAGAAGATATTTCCTTTTTCACCATAGCCCTCTCTGGGCTTCCAAATATCCCTTTGCCAATTCCACAAGAACAGCCTTAGAGAAAGGCTTCTTGAAGGGAAAAATGTATCTCTGTTAGATGAATTAACTGAACACAGAGCAGTTTCTCAGAAAGCTTCTTTCCAGTTTTGAACGGAAGATATTTCCTTTTTCACCATAGCCCTCTATGGGCTTCCAAATATCCCTTTGCCAATTCCACAAGAACAGCCTTAGCGAAAGGCTTCTTGAAGGGAAAGATGTAACTCTGTGAGATGAATTAACAGAACACAGAGCAGTTTCTCATAAAGCTTGTTTCCGGTTTTGAACGGAAGATATTTCCTTTTTCACCATAGCCCTCTATGGGCTTCCAAATATCCCTTTGCCAATTCCACAAGAACAGCCTTAGCGAAAGGCTTCTTGAAGGGAAAGATGTAACTCTGTGAGATGAATAAACAGAACACGGAGCAGTTTCTCAGAAAGTTTCTTTCCAGTTTTGAACGGAAGATATTTCCTTTTTCACCATAGCCCTCTATGGGCTTCCAAATATCCCTTTGCCAATTCCACAAGAACAGCCTTAGCGAAAGACTTCTTGAAGGGAAAGATGTAACTCTGTGAGATGAATTAACAGAACACAGAGCAGTTTCTCAGAAAGCTTCTTTCCAGTTTTGAACGGAAGATATTTCCTTTTTCACCATAGCCCTCTATGGGCTTCCAAATATCCCTTTGCCAATTCCACAAGAACAGCCTTAGCGAAAGGCTTCTTGAAGGGAAAGATGTAACTCTGTGAGATGAATTAACAGAACACAGAGCAGTTTCTCAGAAAGCTTCTTTCCAGTTTTGAACGGAAGATATTTCCTTTTTCACCATAGCCCTCTATGGGCTTCCAAATATCCCTTTGCCAATTCCACAAGAACAGCCTTAGCGAAAGGCTTCTTGAAGGGAAAGATGTAACTCTGTGGGATGAATTAACAGAACACAGAGCAGTTTCTCAGAAAGCTTCTTTCCAGTTTTGAACAGAAGATATTTCCTTTTTCACCATAGCCCTCTATGGGCTTCCAAATATCCCTTTGCCAATTCCGCGAGAACAGCCTTAGCGAAAGGCTTCTTGAAGGCAAAGATGTAACTCTGTGAGATGAATTAACAGAACACAGAGCAGTTTCTCAGAAAGCTTCTTTCCAGTTTTGAACGGAAGATATTTCCTTTTTCACCATAGCCCTCTATGGGCTTCCAAATATCCCTTTGCCAATTCCACAAGAACAGCCTTAGCGAAAGGCTTCTTGAAGGGAAAGATGTATCTCTGTGGGATGAATTAACAGAACAAAGAGCAGTTTCTCAGAAAGCTTCTTTCCAGTTTTGAACGGAAGATATTTCCTTTTTCACCAAAGCCCTCTATGGGCTTCCAAATATCCCTTTGCCAATTCCGCGAGAACAGCCTTAGCGAAAGGCTTCTTCAAGGGAAAGATGTAACTCTGTGAGATGAATTAACAGAACACAGAGCAGTTTCTCAGAAAGCTTCTTTCCAGTTTTGAACGGAAGATATTTCCTTTTTCACCATAGCCCTCTATGGGCTTCCAAATATCCCTTTGCCAATTCCGCGAGAACAGCCTTAGCGAAAGGCTTCTTGAAGGCAAAGATGTAACTCTGTGAGATGAATTAACAGACACAGAGCAGTTTCTCAGGAAGCTTCTTTCCAGTTTTGAACGGAAAATATTTCCTTTTTCACCATAGCCCTCTATGGGCTTCCAAATATCCCTTTGCCAATTCCACAAGAACAGCCTTAGGGAAAGACTTCTTGAAGGGAAAGATGTAACTCTTTGAGATGAATTAACAGAACACAGAGCAGTTTCTCAGAAAGCTTCTTTCCAGTTTTGAACGGAAGATATTTCCTTTTTCACCATAGCCCTCTATGGGCTTCCAAATATCCCTTTGCCAATTCCACAAGAACAGCCTTAGCGAAAGGCTTTTTGAAGGGAAAGATGTAACTCTGTGGGATGAATTAACAGAACACAGAGCAGTTTCTCAGAAAGCTTCTTTCCAGTTTTGAACGGAAGATATTTCCCTTTTCACCATAGCCCTCTATGGGCTTCCAAATATCCCTTTGCCAATTCCGCGAGAACAGCCTTAGCGAAAGGCTTCTTGAAAGGAAAAATGTAACTCTGTGAGATGAATAAACAGAACACAGAGCAGTTTCTCAGAAAGCTTCTTTCCAGTTTTGAACGGAAGATATTTCCTTTTTCACCATAGCCCTCTATGGGCTTCCAAATATCCCTTTGACAATTCCGCGAGAACAGCCTTAGCGAAAGGCTTCTTGAAGGCAAAGATGTAACTCTGTGAGATGAATTAACAGAACACAGAGCAGTTTCTTAGAAGGCTTCTTTCCAGTTTTGAACGGAAGATATTTCCTTTTTCACCATAGCCCTCTATGGGCTTCCAAATATCCCTTTGCCAATTCCACAAGAACAGCCTTAGCGAAAGGCTTCTTGAAGGGAAAGATGAAACTCTGTGAGATGAATTAACAGAACACATAGCAGTTTCTCAGAAAGCTTCTTTCCAGTTTTGAACGGAAGATATTTCCCTTTTCACTATAGCCCTCTATGGGCTTCCAAATATCCCTTTACCTATTCCACAAGAACAGCCTTATCGAAAGGCTTCTTGAAGGGAAAGATGTAACTCTGTGAGATGAATAAACAGAACACAGAGCAGTTTCTCAGAAAGCTTCTTTCCAGTTTTGAACAGAAGATATTTCCTTTTTCACCATAGTCCTCTCTGGGCTTCCAAATATCCCTTTGCCAATTCCACAAGAACAGCCTTAGAGAAAGGCTTCTTGAAGGGAAAAATGTATCTCTGTTAGATGAATTAACTGAACACAGAGCAGTTTCTCAGAAAGCTTCTTTCCAGTTTTGAACGGAAGATATTTCCTTTTTCACCATAGCCCTCTATTGGCTTCCAAATATCCCTTTGCCAATTCCACAAGAACAGCCTTAGCGAAAGGCTTCTTGAAGGGAAAGATGTAACTCTGTGAGATGAATTAACGGAACACAGAGCAGTTTCTCATAAAGCTTGTTTCCGGTTTTGAACGGAAGATATTTCCTTTTTCACCATAGCCCTCTATGGGCTTCCAAATATCCCTTTGCCAATTCCACAAGAACAGCCTTAGCGAAAGGCTTCTTGAAGGGAAAGATGTAACTCTGTGAGATGAATTAACAGAACACAGAGCAGTTTCTCAGAAAGCTTCTTTCCAGTTTTGAACGGAAGATATTTCCTTTTTCACCATAGCCCTCTATGGGCTTCCAAATATCCCTTTGCCAATTCCACAAGAACAGCCTTAGCGAAAGGCTTCTTGAAGGGAAAGATGTAACTCTGTGAGATGAATAAACAGAACACAGAGCAGTTTCTCAGAAAGCTTCTTTCCAGTTTTGAACGGAAGATATTTCCTTTTTCACCATAGCCCTCTATGGGCTTCCAAATATCCCTTTGCCAATTCCACAAGAACAGCCTTAGCGAAAGGCTTCTTGAAGGGAAAGATGTAACTCTGTGAGATGAATTAACAGAACACAGAGCAGTTTCTCAGAAAGCTTCTTTCCAGTTTTGAACGGAAGATATTTCCTTTTTCACCATAGCCCTCTATGGGCTTCCAAATATCCCTTTGCCAATTCCACAAGAACAGCCTTAGCGAAAGGCTTCTTGAAGGGAAAGATGTATCTCTGTGAGATGAATAAACAGAACACAGAGGAGTTTCTCAGAAAGCTTCTTTCCAGTTTTGAACGGAAGATATTTCCTTTTTCACCATAGCCATCTACGGGCTTCCAAATATCCCTTTGCCAATTCCACAAGAACAGCCTTACCGAACGACTTCTTGAAGGGAAAGATGTAACTCTGTGAGATGAATTAACAGAACACAGAGCAGTTTCTCAGAAAGCTTCTTTCCAGTTTTGAACGGAAGATATTTCCTTTTTCACCATAGCCCTCTATGAGCTTCCAAATATAACTTTGCCAATTCCACAAGAACAGCCTTAGCGAAAGGCTTCTTGAAGGGAAAGATGTAACTCTCTGAGATGAATTAACAGAACACAGAGCAGTTTCTCAGAAAGCTTCTTTCCAGTTTTGAACGGAAGATATTTCCTTTTTCACCATAGCCCTCTATGGGCTTCCAAATATCCCTTTGCCAATTCCACAAGAACAGCCTTAGCGAAAGGCTTCTTGAAGGGAAAGATGTAACTCTGTGAGATGAATTAAGAGAACACAGAGCAGTTTCTCAGAAAGCTTCTTTCCAGTTTTGAACGGAAGATATTTCCTTTTTTACCATAGCCCTCTGTGGGCTTCCAAATATCCCTTTGCCAATTCCACAAGAACAGCCTTAGCGAAAGGCTTCTTGAAGGGAAAGATGTAACTCTGTGAGATGAATTAACAGAACACAGAGCAGTTTCTCAGAAAGCTTCTTTCCAGTTTTGAACGGAAGATATTTCCTTTTTCACCATAGCCCTCTATGGGCTTCCAAATATCCCTTTGCCAATTCCACAAGAACAGCCTTAGCGAAAGGCTTCTTGAAGGGAAAGATGTATCTCTGTGAGATGAATAAACAGAACACAGAGGAGTTTCTCAGAAAGCTTCTTTCCAGTTTTGAACGGAAGATATTTCCTTTTTCACCATAGCCCTCTATGGGCTTCCAAATATCCCTTTGCCAATTCCACAAGAACAGCCTTACCGAACGACTTCTTGAAGGGAAAGATGTAACTCTGTGAGATGAATTAACAGAACACAGAGCAGTTTCTCAGAAAGCTTCTTTCCAGTTTTGAACGGAAGATATTTCCTTTTTCACCATAGCCCTCTATGGGCTTCCAAATATCCCTTTGCCAATTCCACAAGAACAGCCTTAGCGAAAGGCTTCTTGAAGGGAAAGATGTAACTCTGTGATATGAATTAACAGAACAGAGAGCAGTTTCTCAGAAAGCTTCTTTCCAGTTTTGAACGGAAGATATTTCCTTTTTCACCATAGCCCTCTATGGGCTTCCAAATATCCCTTTGCCAATTCCACAAGAACAGCCTTAGCGAAAGGCTTCTTGAAGGGAAAGATGTAACTCTGTGAGATGAATTAAGAGAACACAGAGCAGTTTCTCAGAAAGCTTGTTTCCGGTTTTGAACGGAAGATATTTCCTTTTTCACCATAGCCCTCTATGGGCTTCCAAATATCCCTTTGCCAATTCCACAAGAACAGCCTTAGCGAAAGGCTTCTTGAAGGGAAAGATGTAACTCTGTGAGATGAATTAACAGAACACAGAGCAGTTTCTCAGAAAGCTTCTTTCCAGTTTTGAACGGAAGATATTTCCTTTTTCACCATAGCCCTCTATGGGCTTCCAAATATCCCTTTGCCAATTCCACAAGAACAGCCTTAGCGAAAGGCTTCTTGAAGGGAAAGATGTAACTCTGTGAGATGAATTAACAGAACACAGAGCAGTTTCTCAGAAAGCTTCTTTCCAGTTTTGAACGGAAGATATTTCCTTTTTCACCATAGCCCTCTATGGGCTTCCAAATATCCCTTTGCCAATTCCACAAGAACAGCCTTAGCGAAAGGCTTCTTGAAGGGAAAGATGTAACTCTGTGGGATGAATTAACAGAACACAGAGCAGTTTCTCAGAAAGCTTCTTTCCAGTTTTGAACGGAAGATATTTCCTTTTTCACCATAGCCCTCTATGGGCTTCCAAATATCCCTTTGCCAATTCCGCGAGAACAGCCTTAGCGAAAGGCTTCTTGAAGGCAAAGATGAAACTCTGTGAGATGAATTAACAGAACACAGAGCAGTTTCTCAGAAAGCTTCTTTCCAGTTTTGAACGGAAGATATTTCCTTTTTCACCATAGCCCTCTATGGGCTTCCAAATATCCCTTTACCTATTCCACAAGAACAGGCTTATCGAAAGGCTTCTTGAAGGGAAAGATGTAACTCTGTGAGATGAATTAACAGAACACAGAGCAGTTTCTCAGAAAGCTTCTTTCCAGTTTTGAACGGAAGATATTTCCTTTTTCACCATAGCCCTCTATGGGCTTCCAAATATCCCTTTGCCAATTCCACAAGAACAGCCTTAGCGAAAGGCTTCTTGAAGGGAAAGATGTAACTCTGTGAGATGAATTAACAGAACACAGAGCAGTTTCTCAGAAAGTTTCTTTCCAGTTTTGAACGGAAGATATTTCCTTTTTCACCATAGCCCTCTATGGGCTTCCAAATATCCCTTTGCCAATTCCACAAGAACAGCCTTAGCGAAAGGCTTCTTGAAGGGAAAGATGTAACTCTGTGGGATGAATTAACAGAACACAGAGCAGTTTCTCAGAAAGCTTCTTTCCAGTTTTGAACGGAAGATATTTCCTTTTTCACCATAGCCCTCTATGGGCTTCCAAATATCCCTTTGCCAATTCCGCGAGAACAGCCTTAGCGAAAGGCTTCTTGAAGGCAAAGATGTAACTCTGTGAGATGAATTAACAGAACACAGAGCAGTTTCTCAGAAAGCTTCTTTCCAGTTTTGAACGGAAGATATTTCCTATTTCACCATAGCCCTCTACGGGCTTCCAAATATCCCTTTGCCAATTCCACAAGAACAGCCTTAGCGAAAGGCTTCTTGAAGGGAAAGATGTAACTCTGTGGGATGAATTAACAGAACAAAGAGCAGTTTCTCAGAAAGCTTCTTTCCAGTTTTGAACAGAAGATATTTCCTTTTTCACCATAGCCCTCTCTGGGCTTCCAAATATCCCTTTGCCAATTCCACAAGAACAGCCTTAGAGAAAGGCTTCTTGAAGGGAAAAATGTATCTCTGTTAGATGAATTAACTGAACACAGAGCAGTTTCTCAGAAAGCTTCTTTCCAGTTTTGAACGGAGGATATTTCCTTTTTCACCATAGCCCTCTATGGGCTTCCAAATATCCCTTTGCCAATTCCACAAGAACAGCCTTAGCGAAAGGCTTCTTGAAGGGAAAGATGTAACTCTGTGAGATGAATTAACAGAACACAGAGCAGTTTCTCATAAAGCTTGTTTCCGGTTTTGAACGGAAGATATTTCCTTTTTCACCATAGCCCTCTATGGGCTTCCAAATATCCCTTTGCCAATTCCACAAGAACAGCCTTAGCGAAAGGCTTCTTGAAGGGAAAGATGTAACTCTGTGAGATGAATAAACAGAACACGGAGCAGTTTCTCAGAAAGTTTCTTTCCAGTTTTGAACGGAAGATATTTCCTTTTTCACCATAGCCCTCTATGGGCTTCCAAATATCCCTTTGCCAATTCCACAAGAACAGCCTTAGCGAAAGACTTCTTGAAGGGAAAGATGTAACTCTGTGAGATGAATTAACAGAACACAGAGCAGTTTCTCAGAAAGCTTCTTTCCAGTTTTGAACGGAAGATATTTCCTTTTTCACCATAGCCCTCTATGGGCTTCCAAATATCCCTTTGCCAATTCCACAAGAACAGCCTTAGCGAAAGGCTTCTTGAAGGGAAAGATGTAACTCTGTGAGATGAATTAACAGAACACAGAGCAGTTTCTCAGAAAGCTTCTTTCCAGTTTTGAACGGAAGATATTTCCTTTTTCACCATAGCCCTCTATGGGCTTCCAAATATCCCTTTGCCAATTCCACAAGAACAGCCTTAGCGAAAGGCTTCTTGAAGGGAAAGATGTAACTCTGTGGGATGAATTAACAGAACACAGAGCAGTTTCTCATAAAGCTTCTTTCCAGTTTTGAACAGAAGATATTTCCTTTTTCACCATAGCCCTCTATGGGCTTCCAAATATCCCTTTGCCAATTCCGCGAGAACAGCCTTAGCGAAAGGCTTCTTGAAGGCAAAGATGTAACTCTGTGAGATGAATTAACAGAACACAGAGCAGTTTCTCAGAAAGCTTCTTTCCAGTTTTGAACGGAAGATATTTCCTTTTTCACCAAAGCCCTCTATGGGCTTCCAAATATCCCTTTGCCAATTCCGCGAGAACAGCCTTAGCGAAAGGCTTCTTCAAGGGAAAGATGTAACTCTGTGAGATGAATTAACAGAACACAGAGCAGTTTCTCAGAAAGCTTCTTTCCAGTTTTGAACGGAAGATATTTCCTTTTTCACCATAGCCCTCTATGGGCTTCCAAATATCCCTTTGACAATTCCGCGAGAACAGCCTTAGCGAAAGGCTTCTTGAAGGCAAAGATGTAACTCTGTGAGATGAATTAACAGACACAGAGCAGTTTCTCAGGAAGCTTCTTTCCAGTTTTGAACGGAAAATATTTCCTTTTTCACCATAGCCCTCTATGGGCTTCCAAATATCCCTTTGCCAATTCCACAAGAACAGCCTTAGGGAAAGACTTCTTGAAGGGAAAGATGTAACTCTTTGAGATGAATTAACAGAACACAGAGCAGTTTCTCAGAAAGCTTCTTTCCAGTTTTGAACGGAAGATATTTCCTTTTTCACCATAGCCCTCTATGGGCTTCCAAATATCCCTTTGCCAATTCCACAAGAACAGCCTTAGCGAAAGGCTTTTTGAAGGGAAAGATGTAACTCTGTGGGATGAATTAACAGAACACAGAGCAGTTTCTCAGAAAGCTTCTTTCCAGTTTTGAACGGAAGATATTTCCTTTTTCACCATAGCCCTCTATGGGCTTCCAAATATCCCTTTGCCAATTCCGCGAGAACAGCCTTAGCGAAAGGCTTCTTGAAAGGAAAAATGTAACTCTGTGAGATGAATAAACAGAACACAGAGCAGTTTCTCAGAAAGCTTCTTTCCAGTTTTGAACGGAAGATATTTCCTTTTTCACCATAGCCCTCTATGGGCTTCCAAATATCCCTTTGACAATTCCGCGAGAACAGCCTTAGCGAAAGGCTTCTTGAAGGCAAAGATGTAACTCTGTGAGATGAATTAACAGAACACAGAGCAGTTTCTTAGAAGGCTTCTTTCCAGTTTTGAACGGAAGATATTTCCTTTTTCACCATAGCCCTCTATGGGCTTCCAAATATCCCTTTGCCAATTCCACAAGAACAGCCTTAGCGAAAGGCTTCTTGAAGGGAAAGATGAAACTCTGTGAGATGAATTAACAGAACACAGAGCAGTTTCTCAGAAAGCTTCTTTCCAGTTTTGAACGGAAGATATTTCCCTTTTCACTATAGCCCTCTATGGGCTTCCAAATATCCCTTTACCTATTCCACAAGAACAGCCTTATCGAAAGGCTTCTTGAAGGGAAAGATGTAACTCTGTGAGATGAATAAACAGAACACAGAGCAGTTTCTCAGAAAGCTTCTTTCCAGTTTTGAACAGAAGATATTTCCTTTTTCACCATAGCCCTCTCTGGGCTTCCAAATATCCCTTTGCCAATTCCACAAGAACAGCCTTAGCGAAAGGCTTCTTGAAGGGAAAGATGTATCTCTGTGAGATGAATAAACAGAACACAGAGGAGTTTCTCAGAAAGCTTCTTTCCAGTTTTGAACGGAAGATATTTCCTTTTTCACCATAGCCCTCTATGGGCTTCCAAATATCCCTTTGCCAATTCCACAAGAACAGCCTTACCGAACGACTTCTTGAAGGGAAAGATGTAACTCTGTGAGATGAATTAACAGAACACGGAGCAGTTTCTCAGAAAGCTTCTTTCCAGTTTTGAACGGAAGATATTTCCTTTTTCACCATAGCCCTCTATGGGCTTCCAAATATCCCTTTGCCAATTCCACAAGAACAGCCTTAGCGAAAGGCTTCTTGAAGGGAAAGATGTAACTCTGTGATATGAATTAACAGAACACAGAGAAGTTTCTCAGAAAGCTTCTTTCCAGTTTTGAACGGAAGATATTTCCTTTTTCACCATAGCCCTCTATGGGCTTCCAAATATCCCTTTGCCAATTCCACAAGAACAGCCTTAGCGAAAGGCTTCTTGAAGGGAAAGATGTAACTCTGTGAGATGAATTAAGAGAACACAGAGCAGTTTCTCAGAAAGCTTGTTTCCGGTTTTGAACGGAAGATATTTCCTTTTTCACCATAGCCCTCTATGGGCTTCCAAATATCCCTTTGCCAATTCCACAAGAACAGCCTTAGCGAAAGGCTTCTTGAAGGGAAAGATGTAACTCTGTGAGATGAATTAACAGAACACAGAGCAGTTTCTCAGAAAGCTTCTTTCCAGTTTTGAACGGAAGATATTTCCTTTTTCACCATAGCCCTCTATGGGCTTCCAAATATCCCTTTGCCAATTCCACAAGAACAGCCTTAGCGAAAGGCTTCTTGAAGGGAAAGATGTAACTCTGTGGGATGAATTAACAGAACACAGAGCAGTTTCTCAGAAAGCTTCTTTCCAGTTTTGAACGGAAGATATTTCCTTTTTCACCATAGCCCTCTATGGGCTTCCAAATATCCCTTTGCCAATTCCGCGAGAACAGCCTTAGCGAAAAGCTTCTTGAAGGCAAAGATGAAACTCTGTGAGATGAATTAACAGAACACAGAGCAGTTTCTCAGAAAGCTTCTTTCCAGTTTTGAACGGAAGATATTTCCTTTTTCACCATAGCCCTCTATGGGCTTCCAAATATCCCTTTACCTATTCCACAAGAACAGCCTTATCGAAAGGCTTCTTGAAGGGAAAGATGTAACTCTGTGAGATGAATAAACAGAACACAGAGCAGTTTCTCAGAAAGCTTCTTTCCAGTTTTGAACGGAAGATATTTCCTTTTTCACCATAGCCCTCTATGGGCTTCCAAATATCCCTTTGCCAATTCCACAAGAACAGCCTTAGCGAAAGGCTTCTTGAAGGGAAAGATGTAACTCTGTGAGATGAATTAAGAGAACACAGAGCAGTTTCTCAGAAAGCTTGTTTCCGGTTTTGAACGGAAGATATTTCCTTTTTCACCATAGCCCTCTATGGGCTTCCAAATATCCCTTTGCCAATTCCACAAGAACAGCCTTAGCGAAAGGCTTCTTGAAGGGAAAGATGTAACTCTGTGAGATGAATTAACAGAACACAGAGCAGTTTCTCAGAAAGCTTCTTTCCAGTTTTGAACGGAAGATATTTCCTTTTTCACCATAGCCCTCTATGGGCTTCCAAATATCCCTTTGCCAATTCCACAAGAACAGCCTTAGCGAAAGGCTTCTTGAAGGGAAAGATGTAACTCTGTGGGATGAATTAACAGAACACAGAGCAGTTTCTCAGAAAGCTTCTTTCCAGTTTTGAACGGAAGATATTTCCTTTTTCACCATAGCCCTCTATGGGCTTCCAAATATCCCTTTGCCAATTCCGCGAGAACAGCCTTAGCGAAAAGCTTCTTGAAGGCAAAGATGAAACTCTGTGAGATGAATTAACAGAACACAGAGCAGTTTCTCAGAAAGCTTCTTTCCAGTTTTGAACGGAAGATATTTCCTTTTTCACCATAGCCCTCTATGGGCTTCCAAATATCCCTTTACCTATTCCACAAGAACAGCCTTATCGAAAGGCTTCTTGAAGGGAAAGATGTAACTCTGTGAGATGAATAAACAGAACACAGAGCAGTTTCTCAGAAAGCTTCTTTCCAGTTTTGAACAGAAGATATTTCCTTTTTCACCATAGCACTCTCTGGGCTTCCAAATATCTCTTTGCCAATTCCACAAGACAGCCTTAGAGAAAGGCTTCTTGAAGGGAAAAATGTATCTCTGTTAGATGAATTAACTGAACACAGAGCAGTTTCTCAGAAAGCTTGTTTCCGGTTTTGAACGGAAGATATTTCCTTTTTCACCATAGCCCTCTATGGGCTTCCAAATATCCCTTTGCCAATTCCACAAGAACAGCCTTAGCGAAAGGCTTCTTGAAGGGAAAGATGTAACTTTGTGAGATGAATTAACGGAACACAGAGCAGTTTCTCAGAAAGCTTCTTTCCAGTTTTGAACGGAAGATATTTCCTTTTTCACCATAGCCCTCTATGGGCTTCCAAATATCCCTTTGCCAATTCCACAAGAACAGCCTTAGCGAAAGGCTTCTTGAAGGGAAAGATGTAACTCTGTGAGATGAATTAACAGAACACAGAGCAGTTTCTCAGAAAGCTTCTTTCCAGTTTTGAACGGAAGATATTTCCTTTTTCACCATAGCCCTCTATGGGCTTCCAAATATCCCTTTACCAATTGCACAAGAACAGCCTTAGCGAAAGGATTCTTGAATGGATAGATGTAACTCTGTGAGAAGAATTTACAGAACACAGAGCAGTTTCTCAGAAAGCTTCTTTCCAGTTTTGAACGGAAGATATTTCCTTTTTCACCATAGCCCTCTATGGGCTTCCAAATATCCCTTTGCCAATTCCACAAGAACAGCCTTAGAGAAAGGCTTCTTGAAGGGAAAGATGTAACTCTGTGAGATGAATTCACAGAACACAGAGCAGTTTCTCAGAAAGCTTCTTTCCAGTTTTGAACGGAAGATATTTCCTTTTTCACCATAGCCCTCTATGGGCTTCCAAATATCCCTTTGCCAATTCCACAAGAACAGCTTTAGCGAAAGGCTTCTTGAAGGGAAAGATGTAACACTGTGAGATGAATTTACAGAACACAGAGCAGTTCCTCAGAAAGCTTGTTTCCAGTTTTGAACGGAAGATATTTCCTTTTTCACCATAGCCCTCTATGGGCTTCCAAATATCCCTTTCCCAATTCCACAAGAACAGCCTTAGCGAAAGGCTTCTTGAAGGGAAAGATGTAACTCTGTGAGATGAATTAACAGAACACAGAGCAGTTTCTCAGAAAGCTTCTTTCCAGTTTTGAACGGAAGATATTTCTTTTTTCACCATAGCCCTCTATGGGCTTCCAAATATCCCTTTGCCAATTCCACAAGAACAGCCTTAGCGAAAGGCTTCTTGAAGGGAAAGATGTAACTCTGTGGGATGAATTAACAGAACACAGAGCAGTTTCTCAGAAAGCTTCTTTCCAGTTTTGAACGGAAGATATTTCCTTTTTCACCATAGCCCTCTATGGGATTCCAAATATCCCTTTGCCAATTCCGCGAGAACAGCCTTAGCGAAAGGCTTCTTGAAGGCAAAGATGTAACTCTGTGAGATGAATTAACAGACACAGAGCAGTTTCTCAGAAAGCTTCTTTCCAGTTTTGAACGGAAAATATTTCCTTTTTCACCATAGCCCTCTATGGGCTTCCAAATATCCCTTTGCCAATTCCACAAGAACAGCCTTAGGGAAAGACTTCTTGAAGGGAAAGATGTAACTCTTTGAGATGAATTAACAGAACACAGAGCAGTTTCTCAGAAAGCTTCTTTCCAGTTTTGAACGGAAGATATTTCCTTTTTCACCATAGCCCTCTATGGGCTTCCAAATATCCCTTTGCCAATTCCACAAGAACAGCCTTAGCGAAAGGCTTCTTGAAGGGAAAGATGTAACTCTGTGGGATGAATTAACAGAACACAGAGCAGTTTCTCAGAAAGCTTCTTTCCAGTTTTGAACGGAAGATATTTCCTTTTTCACCATAGCCCTCTATGGGCTTCCAAATATCCCTTTGCCAATTCCGCGAGAACAGCCTTAGCGAAAGGCTTCTTGAAGGCAAAGATGTAACTCTGTGAGATGAATTAACAGAACACAGAGCAGTTTCTCAGAAAGCTTCTTTCCAGTTTTGAACGGAAGATATTTCCTATTTCACCATAGCCCTCTATGGGCTTCCAAATATCCCTTTGCCAATTCCACAAGAACAGCCTTAGCGAAAGGCTTCTTGAAGGGAAAGATGTAACTCTGTGGGATGAATTAACAGAACAAAGAGCAGTTTCTCAGAAAGCTTCTTTCCAGTTTTGAACAGAAGATATTTCCTTTTTCACCATAGCCCTCTCTGGGCTTCCAAATATCCCTTTGCCAATTCCACAAGAACAGCCTTAGAGAAAGGCTTCTTGAAGGGAAAGATGTAACTCTGTGAGATGAATTAACAGAACACAGAGCAGTTTCTCAGAAAGCTTCTTTCCGGTTTTGAACGGAGGATATTTCCTTTTTCACCATAGCCCTCTATGGGCTTCCAAATATCCCTTTACCAATTCCACAAGAACAGCCTTAGCGAAAGGCTTCTTGAAGGGAAAGATGTAACTCTGTGAAATGAATTAATAGAACACAGAGCAGTTTCTCAGAAAGCTTCTTTCCAGTTTTGAACGGAAGATATTTCCTTTTTCAACATAGCCCTCTATGGGCTTCCAAATATCCCTTTGCCAATTCCACAAGAACAGCCTTAGCGAAAGGCTTCTTGAAGGGAAAGATGTAACTCTGTGAGATGAATAAACAGAACACAGAGCAGTTTCTCAGAAAGCTTCTTTCCAGTTTTGAACGGAAGATATCTCCTTTTTCACCATAGCCCTCTAGGGGTTCCAAATATCCCTTTGCCAATTCCACAAGAACAGCCTTAGCGAACGACTTCTTGAAGGGAAAGATGTAACTCTGTGAGATGAATTAACAGAACACAGAGCAGTTTCTCAGAAAGCTTCTTTCCAGTTTTGAACGGAAGATATTTCCTTTTTCATCATAGACCTCTATGGGCTTCCAAATATCCCTTTGCCAATTCCACAAGAACAGCCTTAGCGAAAGGCTTCTTGAAGGGAAAGATGTAACTCTGTGAGATGAATTAACAGAACACAGAGCAGTTTCTCAGAAAGCTTCTTTCCAGTTTTGAACGGAAGATATTTCCTTTTTCACCATAGCCCTCTATGGGCTTCCAAATATCCCTTTGCCAATTCCACAAGAACAGCCTTAGCGAAAGGCTTCTTGAAGCGAAAGATGTAACTCTGTGGGATGAATTAACAGAACACAGAGCAGTTTCTCAGAAAGCTTCTTTCCAGTTTTGAACGGAAGATATTTTCTTTTTCACCATAGCCCTCTATGGGCTTCCAAATATCCCTTTGCCAATTCCGCGAGAACAGCCTTAGCGAAAGGCTTCTTGAAGGCAAAGATGTAACTCTGTGAGATGAATTAACAGAACACAGAGCAGTTTCTCAGAAAGCTTCTTTCCAGTTTTGAACGGAAGATATTTCCTTTTTCACCATAGCCCTCTATGGGCTTCCAAATATCCCTTTACCAATTCCACAAGAACAGCCTTAGCGAAAGGCTTCTTGAAGGGAAAGATGTAACTCTGTGAGATGAATTAACAGAACACAGAGCAGTTTCTCAGAAAGCTTCTTTCCAGTTTTGAACGGAAGATATTTCCTTTTTCACCATAGCCCTCTATGGGCTTCCAAATATCCCTTTGCCAATTGCACAAGAACAGCCTTAGCGAAAGGCTTCTTGAAGGGAAAGATGTAACTCTGTGAGGTGAATTAACAGAACACAGAGCAGTTTCTCAGAAAGCTTCTTTCCAGTTTTGAACGGAAGATATTTCCTTTTTCACCCTAGCCCTCTATGGGCTTCCAAATATCCCTTTGCCAATTCCACAAGAACAGCCTTAGCGAAAGGCTTCTTGAAGGGAAAGATGTAACTCTGTGAGATGAAGAAACAGAACACAGAGCAGTTTCTCAGAAAGCTTCTTTCCAGTTTTGAACGGAAGATATTTCCTTTTTCACCATAGCCCTCTATGGGCTTCCAAATATCCCTTTGCCAATTCCACAAGAACAGCCTTAGCGAACGACTTCTTGAAGGGAAAGATGTAACTCTGTGAGATGAATTAACAGAACACAGAGCAGTTTCTCAGAAAGCTTCTTTCCAGTTTTGAACGGAAGATATTTCCTTTTTCACCATAGACCTCTATGGGCTTCCAAATATCCCTTTGCCAATTCCACAAGAACAGCCTTAGCGAAAGGCTTCTTGAAGGGAAAGATGTAACTCTGTGAGATGAATTAACAGAACACAGAGCAGTTTCTCAGAAAGCTTCTTTCCAGTTTTGAACGGAAGATATTTCCTTTTTCACCATAGCCCTCTATGGGCTTCCAAATATCCCTTTGCCAATTCCACAAGAACAGCCTTAGCGAAAGGCTTCTTGAAGGGAAAGATGTAACTCTGTGGGATGAATTAACAGAACACAGAGCAGTTTCTCAGAAAGCTTCTTTCCAGTTTTGAACGGAACATATTTCCTTTTTCACCATAGCCCTCTATGGGCTTCCAAATATCCCTTTGCCAATTCCGCGAGAACAGCCTTAGCGAAAGGCTTCTTGAAGGCAAAGATGTAACTCTGTGAGATGAATTAACAGAACACAGAGCAGTTTCTCAGAAAGCTTCTTTCCAGTTTTGAACGGAAGATATTTCCTTTTTCACCATAGCCCTCTATGGGCTTCCAAATATCCCTTTGCCAATTCCACAAGAACAGCCTTAGCGAAAGGCTTCTTGAAGGGAAAGATGTAACTCTGTGAGATGAATTAACAGAAAACAGAGCAGTTTCTCAGAAAGCTTCTTTCCAGTTTTGAACGGAAGATATTTCCTTTTTCACCATAGCCCTCTATGGGCTTCCAAATATCCCTTTGCCAATTCCACAAGAACAGCCTTAGCGAAAGGCTTCTTGAAGGGAAAGATGTAACTCTGTGAGATGAATTAACAGAACACAGAGCTGTTTCTCAGAAAGCTTGTTTCCAGTTTTGAACGGAAGATATTTCCTTTTTCACCATAGCCCTCTATGGGCTTCCAAATATCCCTTTTCCAATTCCACAAGAACAGCCTTAGCGAAAGGCTTCTTGAAGGGAAAGATGTAACTCTGTGAGATGAATTAACAGAACACAGAGCAGTTTCTCAGAAAGCTTCTTTCCAGTTTTGAACGGAAGATATTTCCTTTTTCACCATAGCCGTCTATGGGCTTCCAAATATCCCTTTGCCAATTGAACAAGAACAGCCTTAGCGAAAGGCTTCTTGAAGGGAAAGATGTAACTCTGTGAGATGAATAAACAGAACACAGAGCAGTTTCTCAGAAAGCTTCTTTCCAGTTTTGAACGGAAGATATTTCCTTTTTCACCATAGCCCTCTATGGGATTCCAAATATCCCTTTGCCAATTCCGCGAGAACAGCCTTAGCGAAAGGCTTCTTGAAGGCAAAGATGTAACTCTTTGAGATGAATTAACAGAACACAGAGCAGTTTCTTAGAAAGCTTCTTTCCAGTTTTGAACGGAAGATATTTCATTTTTCACCATAGCCCTCTATGGGCTTCCAAATATCCCTTTGCCAATTCCACAAGAACAGCCTTAGCGAAAGGCTTCTTGAAGGGAACGATGAAACTCTGTGAGATGAATTAACAGAACACAGAGCAGTTTCTCAGAAAGCTTCTTTCCAGTTTTGAACGGAAGATATTTCCTTTTTCACCATAGCCCTCTATGGGCTTCCAAATATCCCTTTACCAATTCCACAAGAACAGCCTTAGCGAAAGGCTTCTTGAAGGGAAAGATGTAACTCTGTGAGATGAATAAACAGAACACAGAGCAGTTTCTCAGAAAGCTTCTTTCCAGTTTTGAACAGAAGATATTTCCTTTTACACCATAGCCCTCTCTGGGCTTCCAAATATCCCTTTGCCAATTCCACAAGAACAGCCTTAGAGAAAGGCTTCTTGAAGGGAAAGATGTAACTCTGTGAGATGAATTAACAGAACACAGAGCAGTTTCTCAGAAAGCTTGTTTCCGGTTTTGAACGGAAGATATTTCCTTTTTCACCATAGTCCTCTAAGGGCTTACAAATATCCCTTTGCCAATTCCACAAGAACAGCCTTAGCGAGAGGCTTCTTGAAGGGAAAGATGTAACTCTGTGAGATGAATTAACAGAACACAGAGCAGTTTCTCAGAAAGCTTCTTTCCAGTTTTGAACGGAAGATATTTCCTTTTTCACCATAGCCCTCTATGGGCTTCCAAATATCCCTTTGCCAATTCCGCGAGAACAGCCTTAGCGAAAGGCTTCTTGAAGGGAAAGATGTAACTCTGTGAGATGAATTAACAGAACACAGAGCAGTTTCTCAGAAAGCTTCTTTCCAGTTTTGAACGGAAGATATTTCCTTTTTCACCATAGCCCTCTATGGGCTTCCAAATATCCCTTTGCCAATTCCACAAGAACAGCCTTAGCGAAAGGCTTCTTGAAGGGAAAGATGTAACTCTGTGGGATGAATTAACAGAACACAGAGCAGTTTCTCAGAAAGCTTCTTTCCAGTTTTGAACGGAAGATATTTCCTTTTTCACCATAGCCCTCTATGGGCTTGTAAATATCCCTTTGCCAATTCCGCGAGAACAGCCTTAGCAAAAGGCTTCTTGAAGGGAAAGATGTAACTCTGTGAGATGAATTAACAGAACACAGAGCAGTTTCTCAGAAAGCTTCTTTCCAGTTTTGAACGGAAGATATTTCCTTTTTCACCATAGCCCTCTATGGGCTTCCAAATATCCCTTTGCCAATTCCACAAGAACAGCCTTAGCGAAAGGCTTCTTGAAGGGAAAGATGTAACTCTGTGAGATGAATTAACAGAACACAGAGCAGTTTCTCAGAAAGCTTCTTTCCAGTTTTGAACGGAAGATATTTCCTTTTTCACCATAGCCCTCTATGGGCTTCCAAATATCCCTTTGCCAATTCCACAAGAACAGCCTTAACGAAAGGCTTCTTGAAGGGAAAGATGTAACACTGTGAGATGAATTAACAGAACACAGAGCAGTTTCTCAGAAAGCTTCTTTCCAGTTTTGAACGGAAGATATTTCCTTTTTCACCATAGCCCTCTATGGGCTTCCAAATATCCCTTTGCCAATTGCACAAGAACAGCCTTAGCGAAAGGCTTCTCGAATGGAAAGATGTAACTCTGTGAGATGAATTTACAGAACACAGAGCAGTTTCTCAGAAAGCTTCTTTCCAGTTTTGAACGGAAGATATTTCCTTTTTCACCATAGCCCTCTATGGGCTTCCAAATATCCCTTTACCAATTCCACAAGAACAGCCTTAGAGAAAGGCTTCTTGAAGGGAAACATGTATCTCTGTGAGATGAATTAACAGAACACAGAGCAGTTTCTCAGAAAGCTTCTTTCCAGTTTTGAACGGAAGATATTTCCTTTTTCACCATAGCCCTCTATGGGCTTCCAAATATTCCTTTGCCAATTCCACAAGAACAGCCTTAGCGAAAGGCTTCTTGAAGGGAAAGATGTAACTCCGTGAGATCAATTAACAGAACACAGAGCAGTTTCTCAGAAAGCTTGTTTCCGGTTTTGAACGGAAGATATTTCCTTTTTCACCATAGCCCTCTAGGGGTTCCAAATATCCCTTTGCCAATTCCAGAAGAACGGCCTTAGCGAAAGGCTTCTTGAAGGGAAAGATGTAACTCTGTGAGATGAATTAACAGAACACAGAGCAGTTTCTCAGAAAGCTTCTTTCCAGTTTTGAACGGAAGATATTTCCTTTTTCACCATAGCCCTCTATGGGCTTCCAAATATCCCTTTGCCAATTCCACAAGAACAGCCTTAGCGAAAGGCTTCTTGAAGGGAAAGATGTAACTCTGTGAGATGAATAAACAGAACACAGAGGAGTTTCTCAGAAAGCTTCTTTCCAGTTTTGAACGGAAGATATTTCCGTTTTCACCATAGCCCTCTATGGGCTTCCAAATATCCCTTTGCCAATTCCACAAGAACAGCCTTACCGAACGACTTCTTGAAGGGAAAGATGTAACTCTGTGAGATGAATTAACAGAACACAGAGCAGTTTCTCAGAAAGCTTGTTTCGGGTTTTGAAAGGAAGATATTTCCTTTTTCACCATAGTCCTCTATGGGCTTACAAATATCCCTTTGCCAATTCCACAAGAACAGCCTTAGCGAGAGGCTTCTTGAAGGGAAAGATGTAACTCTGTGAGATGAATTAACAGAACACAGAGCAGTTTCTCAGAAAGCTTCTTTCCAGTTTTGAACGGAAGATATTTCCTTTTTCACCATAGCCCTCTATGGGCTTCCAAATATCCCTTTGCCAATTCCACAAGAACAGCCTTAGCGAAAGGCTTCTTGAAGGGAAAGATGTAACACTGTGAGATGAATTAACAGAACACAGAGCAGTTTCTCAGAAAGCTTCTTTCCAGTTTTGAACGGAAGATATTTCCTTTTTCACCATAGCCCTCTATGAGCTTCCAAATATCCCTTTGCCAATTCCACAAGAACAGCCTTAGCGAAAGGCTTCTTGAAGGGAAAGATGTAACACTGTGAGATGAATTTACAGAACACAGAGCAGTTTCACAGAAAGCTTGTTTCCAGTTTTGAACGGAAGATATTTCCTTTTTCACCATAGCCCTCTATGGGCTTCCAAATATCCCTTTGCCAATTGCACAAGAACAGCCTTAGCGTAAGGCTTCTCGAAGGGAAAGATGTAACTCTGTGAGGTGAATTAACAGAACACAGAGCAGTTTCTCAGAAAGCTTCTTTCCAGTTTTGAACGGAAGATATTTCCTTTTTCACCATAGCCCTCTATGGGCTTCCAAATATCCCTTTGCCAATTCCACAAGAACAGCCTTAGCGAAAGACTTCTTGAAGGGAAAGATGTAACTCTGTGAGATGAATTAACAGAACACAGAGCAGTTTCTCAGAAAGCTTCTTTCCAGTTTTGAACGGAAGATATTTCCTTTTTCACCATAGCCCTCTATGGGCTTCCAAATATCCCTTTGCCAATTCCACAAGAACAGCCTTAGCGATAGGCTTCTTGAAGGGAAAGATGTAACTCTGTGGGATGAATTAACAGAACACAGAGCAGTTTCTCAGAAAGCTTCTTTCCAGTTTTGAACGGAAGATATTTCCTTTTTCACCATAGCCCTCTATGGGCTTCCAAATATCCCTTTGCCAATTCCGCGAGAACAGCCTTAGCGAAAGGCTTCTTGAAGGGAAAGATGTAACTCTGTGAGATGAATTAACAGAACACAGAGCAGTTTCTCAGAAAGCTTCTTTCCAGTTTTGAACGGAAGATATTTCCTTTTTCACCATAGCCCTCTATGGGCTTCCAAATATCCCTTTGCCAATTCCACCAGAACAGCCTTAGCGAAAGGCTTCTTGAAGGGAAAGATGTAACTCTGTGAGATGAATTAACAGAACACAGAGCAGTTTCTCAGAAAGCTTCTTTCCAGTTTTGAACGGAAGATATTTCCTTTTTCACCATAGCCCTCTATGGGCTTCCAAATATCCCTTTGCCAATTCCACAAGAACAGCCTTAGCGAAAGGCTTCTTGAAGGGAAAGATGTAACACTGTGAGATGAATTTACAGAACACAGAGCAGTTCCTCAGAAAGCTTGTTTCCATTTTTGAACGGAAGATATTTCCTTTTTCACCATAGCCCTCTATGGGCTTCCAAATATCCCTTTGCCAATTCCACAAGAACAGCCTTAGCGAAAGGCTTCTTGAAGGGAAAGATGTAACTCTGTGAGATGAATTAACAGAACACAGAGCAGTTTCTCAGAAAGCTTCTTTCCAGTTTTGAACGGAAGATATTTCCTTTTTCACTATAGCCCTCTATGGGCTTCCAAATATCCCTTTGCCAATTCCACAAGAACAGCCTTAGCGAAAGGCTTCTTGAAGGGAAAGATGTATCTCTGTGAGATGAATAAACAGAACACAGAGGAGTTTCTCAGAAAGCTTCTTTCCAGTTTTGAACGGCAGATATTTCCTTTTTCACCATAGCCCTCTATGGGCTTCCAAATATCCCTTTGCCAATTCCACAAGAACAGCCTTACCGAACGACTTCTTGAAGGGAAAGATGTAACTCTGTGAGATGAAATAACAGAACACAGAGCAGTTTCTCAGAAAGCTTCTTTCCAGTTTTGAACGGAAGATATTTCCTTTTTCACCATAGCCCTCTATGGGCTTCCAAATATCCCTTTGCCAATTCCACAAGAACAGCCTTAGCGAAAGGCTTCTTGAAGGGAAAGATGTAACTCTGTGAGATGAATTAACAGAACACAGAGCAGTTTCTCAGAAAGCTTCTTTCCAGTTTTGAACGGAAGATATTTCCTTTTTCACCATAGCCCTCTATGGGCTTCCAAATATCCCTTTGCCAATTCCACAAGAACAGCCTTAGCGAAAGGCTTCTTGAAGGGAAAGATGTAACTCTGTGAGATGAATTAACAGAACACAGAGCAGTTTCTCAGAAAGCTTGTTTCCGGTTTTGAACGGAAGATATTTCCTTTTTCACCATAGCCCTCTATGGGCTTCCAAATATCCCTTTGCCAATTCCACAAGAACAGCCTTAGCGAAAGGCTTCTTGAAGGGAAAGATGTAACTCTGTGAGATGAATTAATAGAACACAGAGCAGTTTCTCAGAAAGCTTCTTTCCAGTATTGAACGGAAGATATTTCCTTTTTCACCATAGCCCTCTATGGGCTTCCAAATATCCCTTTGCCAATTCCACAAGAACAGCCTTAGCGAAAGGCTTCTTGAAGGGAAAGATGTAACTCTGTGAGATGAATAAACAGAACACAGAGCAGTTTCTCAGAAAGCTTCTTTCCAGTTTTGAACGGAAGATATTTCCTTTTTCACCATAGCCCTCTATGGGCTTCCAAATATCCCTTTGCCAATTCCACAAGAACAGCCTTAGCGAACGACTTCTTGAAGGGAAAGATGTAACTCTGTGAGATGAATTAACAGAACACAGAGCAGTTTCTCAGAAAGCTTCTTTCCAGTTTTGAACGGAAGATATTTCCTTTTTCACCATAGACCTCTATGGGCTTCCAAATATCCCTTTGCCAATTCCACAAGAACAGCCTTAGCGAAAGGCTTCTTGAAGGGAAAGATGTAACTCTGTGAGATGAATTAACAGAACACAGAGCAGTTTCTCAGAAAGCTTCTTTCCAGTTTTGAACGGAAGATATTTCCTTTTTCACCAGCGCCCTCTATGGGCTTCCAAATATCCCTTTGCCAATTCCACAAGAACAGCCTTAGCGAAAGGCTTCTTGAAGGGAAAGATGTAACTCTGTGGGATGAATTAACAGAACACAGAGCAGTTTCTCAGAAAGCTTCTTTCCAGTTTTGAACGGAAGATATTTCCTTTTTCACCATAGCCCTCTATGGGCTTCCAAATATCCCTTTGCCAATTCCGCGAGAACAGCCTTAGCGAAAGGCTTCTTGAAGGCAAAGATGTAACTCTGTGAGATGAATTAACAGAACACAGAGCAGTTTCTCAGAAAGCTTCTTTCCAGTTTTGAACGGAAGATATTTCCTTTTTCACCATAGCCCTCTATGGGCTTCCAAATATCCCTTTGCCAATTCCACAAGAACAGCCTTAGCGAAAGGCTTCTTGAAGGGAAAGATGTAACTCTGTGAGATGAATTAACAGAACACAGAGCTGTTTCTCAGAAAGCTTGTTTCCAGTTTTGAACGGAAGTTATTTCCTTTTTCACCATAGCCCTCTATGGGCTTCCAAATATCCCTTTACCAATTCCACAAGAACAGCCTTAGCGAAAGGCTTCTTGAAGGGAAAGATGTAACTCTGTCAGATGAATTAACAGAACACAGAGCAGTTTCTCAGAAAGCTTCTTTCCAGTTTTGAACGGAAGATATTTCCTTTTTCACCATAGTCCTCTATGGGCTTCCAAATATCCCTTTGCCAATTGCACAAGAACAGCCTTAGCGAAAGGCTTCTTGAAGGGAAATATGTAACTCTGTGAGGTGAATTAACAGAACACAGAGCAGTTTCTCAGAAAGCTTCTTTCCAGTTTTGAACGGAAGATATTTCCTTTTTCACCATAGCCCTCTATGGGCTTCCAAATATCCCTTTGCCAATTCCACAAGAACAGCCTTAGCGAAAGGCTTCTTGAAGGGAAAGATGTAACTCTGTGAGATGAAGAAACAGAACACAGAGCAGTTTCTCAGAAAGCTTCTTTCCAGTTTTGAACGGAAGATATTTCCTTTTTCACCATAGCCCTCTATGGGCTTCCAAATATCCCTTTGCCAATTCCACAAGAACAGCCTTAGCGAACGACTTCTTGAAGGGAAAGATGTAACTCTGTGAGATGAATTAACAGAACACAGAGCAGTTTCTCAGAAAGCTTCTTTCCAGTTTTGAACGGAAGATATTTCCTTTTTCACCATAGACCTCTATGGGCTTCCAAATATCCCTTTGCCAATTCCACAAGAACAGCCTTAGCGAAAGGCTTCTTGAAGGGAAAGATGTAACTCTGTGAGATGAATTAACAGAACACAGAGCAGTTTCTCAGAAAGCTTCTTTCCAGTTTTGAACGGAAGATATTTCCTTTTTCACCATAGCCCTCTATGGGCTTCCAAATATCCCTTTGCCAATTCCACAAGAACAGCCTTAGCGAAAGGCTTCTTGAAGGGAAAGATGTAACTCTGTGGGATGAATTAACAGAACACAGAGCAGTTTCTCAGAAAGCTTCTTTCCAGTTTTGAACGGAAGATATTTCCTTTTTCACCAAAGCCCTCTATGGGCTTCCAAATATCCCTTTGCCAATTCCGCGAGAACAGCCTTAGCGAAAGGCTTCTTGAAGGCAAAGATGTAACTCTGTGAGATGAATTAACAGAACACAGAGCAGTTTCTCAGAAAGCTTCTTTCCAGTTTTGAACGGAAGATATTTCCTTTTTCACCATAGCCCTCTATGGGCTTCCAAATATCCCTTTGCCAATTCCACAAGAACAGCCTTAGCGAAAGGCTTCTTGAAGGGAAAGATGTAACTCTGTGAGATGAATTAACAGAACATAGAGCAGTTTCTCAGAAAGCTTCTTTCCAGTTTTGAACGGAAGATATTTCCTTTTTCACCATAGCCCTCTATGGGCTTCCAAATATCCCTTTGCCAATTCCACAAGAACAGCCTTAGCGAAAGGCTTCTTGAAGGGAAAGATGTAACTCTGTGAGATGAATTAACAGAACACAGAGCTGTTTCTCAGAAAGCTTGTTTCCAGTTTTGAACGGAAGATATTTCCTTTTTCACCATAGCCCTCTATGGGCTTCCAAATATCCCTTTACCAATTCCACAAGAACAGCCTTAGCGAAAGGCTTCTTGAAGAGAAAGATGTAACTCTGTGAGATGAATTAACAGAACACAGAGCAGTTTCTCAGAAAGCTTCTTTCCAGTTTTGAACGGAAGATATTTCCTTTTTCACCATAGCCGTCTATGGGCTTCCAAATATCCCTTTGCCAATTGAACAAGAACAGCCTTAGCGAAAGGCTTCTTGAATGGAAAGATGTAACTCTGTGAGATGAATAAACAGAACACAGAGCAGTTTCTCAGAAAGCTTCTTTCCAGTTTTGAACGGAAGATATTTCCTTTTTCACCATAGCCCTCTATGGGCTTCCAAATATCCCTTTGCCAATTTCGCGAGAACAGCCTTAGCGAAAGGCTTCTTGAAGGCAAAGATGTAACTCTGTGAGATGAATTAACAGAACACAGAGCAGTTTCTTAGAAAGCTTCTTTCCAGTTTTGAACGGAAGATATTTCCTTTTTCACCATAGCCCTCTATGGGCTTCCAAATATCCCTTTGCCAATTCCACAAGAACATCCTTAGCGAAAGGCTTCTTGAAGGGAAAGATGAAACTCTGTGAGATGAATTAACAGAACACAGAGCAGTTTCTCAGAAAGCTTCTTTCCAGTTTTGAACGGAAGATATTTCCTTTTTCACCATAGCCCTCTATGGGCTTCCAAATATCCCTTTGCCAATTCCACAAGAACAGCCTTAGCGAAAGGCTTCTTGAAGGGAAAGATGTAACTCTGTGAGATGAATTAACAGAACACAGAGCAGTTTCTCAGAAAGCTTCTTTCCAGTTTTGAACGGAAGATATTTCCTTTTTCACCATAGCCCTCTAGGGGCTTCCAAATATCCCTTTACCAATTCCACAAGAACAGCCTTAGCGAAAGGCTTCTTGAAGGGAAAGATGTAACTCTGTGAGATGAATAAACAGAACACAGAGCTGTTTCTCAGAAAGCTTCTTTCCAGTTTTGAACAGAAGATATTTCCTTTTTCACCATAGCCCTCTCTGGGCTTCCAAATATCCCTTTGCCAATTCCACAAGAACAGCCTTAGAGAAAGGCTTCTTGAAGGGAAAGATGTAACTCTGTGAGATGAATTAACAGAACACAGAGCAGTTTCTCAGAAAGCTTGTTTCCGGTTTTGAACGGAAGATATTTCCTTTTTCACCATAGTCCTCTAAGGGCTTACAAATATCCCTTTGCCAATTCCACAAGAACAGCCTTAGCGAGAGGCTTCTTGAAGGGAAAGATGTAACTCTGTGAGATGAATTAACAGAACACAGAGCAGTTTCTCAGAAAGCTTCTTTCCAGTTTTGAACGGAAGATATTTCCTTTTTCACCATAGCCCTCTATGGGCTTCCAAATATCCCTTTGCCAATTCCGCGAGAACAGCCTTAGCGAAAGGCTTCTTGAAGGGAAAGATGTAACTCTGTGAGATGAATTAACAGAACACAGAGCAGTTTCTCAGAAAGCTTCTTTCCAGTTTTGAACGGAAGATATTTCCTTTTTCACCATAGCCCTCTATGGGCTTCCAAATATCCCTTTGCCAATTCCACAAGAACAGCCTTAGCGAAAGGCTTCTTGAAGGGAAAGATGTAACTCTGTGGGATGAATTAACAGAACACAGAGCAGTTTCTCAGAAAGCTTCTTTCCAGTTTTGAACGGAAGATATTTCCTTTTTCACCATAGCCCTCTATGGGCTTCCAAATATCCCTTTGCCAATTCCGCGAGAACAGCCTTAGCAAAAGGCTTCTTGAAGGGAAAGATGTAACTCTGTGAGATGAATTAACAGAACACAGAGCAGTTTCTCAGAAAGCTTCTTTCCAGTTTTGAACGGAAGATATTTCCTTTTTCACCATAGCCCTCTATGGGCTTCCAAATATCCCTTTGCCAATTCCACAAGAACAGCCTTAGCGAAAGGCTTCTTGAAGGGAAAGATGTAACTCTGTGAGATGAATTAACAGAACACAGAGCAGTTTCTCAGAAAGCTTCTTTCCAGTTTTGAACGGAAGATATTTCCTTTTTTACCATAGCCCTCTGTGGGCTTCCAAATATCCCTTTGCCAATTCCACAAGAACAGCCTTAGCGAAAGGCTTCTTGAAGGGAAAGATGTAACTCTGTGAGATGAATTAACAGAACACAGAGCAGTTTCTCAGAAAGCTTCTTTCCAGTTTTGAACGGAAGATATTTCCTTTTTCACCATAGCCCTCTATGGGCTTCCAAATATCCCTTTGCCAATTCCACAAGAACAGCCTTAGCGAAAGGCTTCTTGAAGGGAAAGATATAACTCTGTGAGATGAATAAACAGAACACAGAGCAGTTTCTCAGAAAGCTTCTTTCCAGTTTTGAACGGAAGATATTTCCTTTTTCACCATAGCCCTCTATGGGCTTCCAAATATCCCTTTGCCAATTTCGCGAGAACAGCCTTAGCGAAAGGCTTCTTGAAGGCAAAGATGTAACTCTGTGATATGAATTAAGAGAACACAGAGCAGTTTCTTAGAAAGCTTCTTTCCAGTTTTCAACGGAAGATATTTCCTTTTTCACCATAGCCCTCTATGAGCTTCCAAATATCCCTTTGCCAATTCCACAAGAACAGCCTTAGCGAAAGGCTTCTTGGAGGGAAAGATGAAACTCTGTGAGATGAATTAACAGAACACAGAGCAGGTTCTCAGAAAGCTTCTTTCCAGTTTTGAACGGAAGATATTTCCTTTTTCACCATAGCCCTCTATGGGCTTCCAAATATCCCTTTGCCAATTCCACAAGAACAGCCTTAGCGAAAGGCTTCTTGAAGGGAAAGATGTAACTCTGTGAGATGAATTAACAGAACACAGAGCAGTTTCTCAGAAAGCTTCTTTCCAGTTTTGAACGGAAGATATTTCCTTTTTCACCATAGCCCTCTATGGGCTTCCAAATATCCCTTTACCAATTCCACAAGAACAGCCTTAGCGAAAGGCTTCTTGAAGGGAAAGATGTAACTCTGTGAGATGAATAAACAGAACACAGAGCAGTTTCTCAGAAAGCTTCTTTCCAGTTTTGAACAGAAGATATTTCCTTTTTCACCATAGCCCTCTATGGGCTTCCAAATATCCCTTTGCCAATTCCACAAGAACAGCCTTAGAGAAAGGCTTCTTGAAGGGAAAGATGTATCTCTGTGAGATGAATTAACAGAACACAGAGCAGTTTCTCAGAAAGCTTCTTTCCAGTTTTGAACGAAAGATATTTCCTTTTTCACCATAGCCCTCTATGGGCTTCCAAATATTCCTTTGCCAATTCCACAAGAACAGCCTTAGCGAAAGGCTTCTTGAAGGGAAAGATGTAACTCTGTGAGATCAATTAACAGAACACAGAGCAGTTTCTCACAAAGCTTGTTTCCGGTTTTGAACGGAAGATATTTCCTTTTTCATCATAGCCCTCTAGGGGTTCCAAATATCCCTTTGCCAATTCCAGAAGAACGGCCTTAGCGAAAGGCTTCTTGAAGGGAAAGATGTAACTCTGTGAGATGAATTAACAGAACACAGAGCAGTTTCTCAGAAAGCTTCTTTCCAGTTTTGAACGGAAGATATTTCCTTTTTCACCATAGCCCTCTATGGGCTTCCAAATATCCCTTTGCCAATTCCACAAGAACAGCCTTAGCGAAAGGCTTCTTGAAGGGAAAGATGTAACTCTGTGAGATGAATAAACAGAACACAGAGGAGTTTCTCAGAAAGCTTCTTTCCAGTTTTGAACGGAATATATTTCCGTTTTCACCATAGCCCTCTATGGGCTTCCAAATATCCCTTTGCCAATTCCACAAGAACAGCCTTACCGAACGACTTCTTGAAGGGAAAGATGTAACTCTGTGAGATGAATTAACAGAACACAGAGCAGTTTCTCAGAAAGCTTGTTTCGGGTTTTGAAAGGAAGATATTTCCTTTTTCACCATAGTCCTCTATGGGCTTACAAATATCCCTTTGCCAATTCCACAAGAACAGCCTTAGCGAGAGGCTTCTTGAAGGGAAAGATGTAACTCTGTGAGATGAATTAACAGAACACAGAGCAGTTTCTCAGAAAGCTTCTTTCCAGTTTTGAACGGAAGATATTTCCTTTTTCACCATAGCCCTCTATGGCCTTCCAAATATCCCTTTGCCAATTCCACAAGAACAGCCTTAGCGAAAGGCTTCTTGAAGGGAAAGATGTAACTCTGTGAGATGAATTAACAGAACACAGAGCAGTTTCTCAGAAAGCTTCTTTCCAGTTTTGAACGGAAGATATTTCCTTTTTCACCATAGCCCTCTATGAGCTTCCAAATATCCCTTTGCCAATTCCACAAGAACAGCCTTAGCGAAAGGCTTCTTGAAGGGAAAGATGTAACACTGTGAGATGAATTTACAGAACACAGAGCAGTTTCACAGAAAGCTTGTTTCCAGTTTTGAACGGAAGATATTTCGTTTTTCACCATAGCCCTCTATGGGCTTCCAAATATCCCTTTGCCAATTGCACAAGAACAGCCTTAGCGAAAGGCTTCTTGAAGGGAAAGATGTAACTCTGTGAGGTGAATTAACAGAACACAGAGCAGTTTCTCAGAAAGCTTCTTTCCAGTTTTGAACGGAAGATATTTCCTTTTTCACCATAGCCCTCTATGGGCTTCCAAATATCCCTTTGCCAATTCCACAAGAACAGCCTTAGCGAAAGACTTCTTGAAGGGAAAGATGTAACTCTGTGAGATGAATTAACAGAACACAGAGCAGTTTCTCAGAAAGCTTCTTTCCAGTTTTGAACGGAAGATATTTCCTTTTTCACCATAGCCCTCTATGGGCTTCCAAATATCCCTTTGCCAATTCCACAAGAACAGCCTTAGCGATAGGCTTCTTGAAGGGAAAGATGTAACTCTGTGGGATGAATTAACAGAACACAGAGCAGTTTCTCAGAAAGCTTCTTTCCAGTTTTGAACGGAAGATATTTCCTTTTTCACCATAGCCCTCTATGGGCTTCCAAATATCCCTTTGCCAATTCCGCGAGAACAGCCTTAGCGAAAGGCTTCTTGAAGGGAAAGATGTAACTCTGTGAGATGAATTAACAGAACACAGAGCAGTTTCTCAGAAAGCTTCTTTCCAGTTTTGAACGGAAGATATTTCCTTTTTCACCATAGCCCTCTATGGGCTTCCAAATATCCCTTTGCCAATTCCACAAGAAAAGCCTTAGCGAAAGGCTTCTTGAAGGGAAAGATGTAACTCTGTGAGATGAATTAACAGAACACAGAGCAGTTTCTCAGAAAGCTTCTTTCCAGTTTTGAACGGAAGATATTTCCTTTTTCACCATAGCCCTCCATGGGCTTCCAAATATCCCTTTGCCAATTCCAAAAGAACAGCCTTAGCGAAAGGCTTCTTGAAGGGAAAGATGTAACACTGTGAGATGAATTTACAGAACACAGAGCAGTTCCTCAGAAAGCTTGTTTCCAGTTTTGAACGGAAGATATTTCCTTTTTCACCATAGCCCTCTACGGGCTTCCAAATATCCCTTTGCCAATTCCACAAGAACAGCCTTACCGAACGACTTCTTGAAGGGAAAGATGTAACTCTGTGAGATGAATTAACAGAACACAGAGCAGTTTCTCAGAAAGCTTCTTTCCAGTTTTGAACGGAAGATATTTCCTTTTTCACCATAGCCCTCTATGGGTTTCCAAATATCCCTTTGCCAATTGCAAAAGAACAGCCTTAGCGAAAGGCTTCTTGAAGGGATAGATGTAACTCTGTGAGATGAATTTACAGAACACAGAGCAGTTTCTTAGAAACCTTCTTTCCTGTTTTGAACGGAAGATATTTCCTTTTTCACCATAGCCCTCTATGGGCTTCCAAATATCCCTTTACCAATTCCACAAGAACAGCCTTAGCGAAAGGCTTCTTGAAGGGAAAGATGTAACTCTGTGAGATGAATTAACAGAACACAGAGCAGTTTCTCAGAAAGCTTCTTTCCAGTTTTGAACGGAAGATATTTCCTTTTTCACCATAGCCCTCTATGGGCTTCCAAATATCCCTTTGCCAATTCCACAAGAACAGCCTTAGCGAAAGGCTTCTTGAAGGGAAAGATGTATCTCTGTGAGATGAATAAACAGAACACAGAGGAGTTTCTCAGAAAGCTTCTTTCCAGTTTTGAACGGAAGATATTTCCTTTTTCACCATAGCCCTCTATGGGCTTCCAAATATCCCTTTGCCAATTCCACAAGAACAGCCTTACCGAACGACTTCTTGAAGGGAAAGATGTAACTCTGTGAGATGAATTAACAGAACACAGAGCAGTTTCTCAGAAAGCTTCTTTCCAGTTTTGAACGGAAGATATTTCCTTTTTCACCATAGCCCTCTATGGGCTTCCAAATATCCCTTTGCCAATTCCACAAGAACAGCCTTAGCGAAAGGCTTCTTGAAGGGAAAGATGTAACTCTGTGAGATGAATTAACAGAACACAGAGCAGTTTCTCAGAAAGCTTCTTTCCAGTTTTGAACGGAAGATATTTCCTTTTTCACCATAGCCCTCTATGGGCTTCCAAATATCCCTTTGCCAATTCCACAAGAACAGCCTTAGCGAAAGGCTTCTTGAAGGGAAAGATGTAACTCTGTGAGATGAATTAAGAGAACACAGAGCAGTTTCTCAGAAAGCTTGTTTCCGGTTTTGAACGGAAGATATTTCCTTTTTCACCATAGCCCTCTATGGGCTTCCAAATATCCCTTTGCCAATTCCACAAGAACAGCCTTAGCGAAAGGCTTCTTGAAGGCAAAGATGTAACTCTGTGGGATGAATTAACAGAACACAGAGCAGTTTCTCAGAAAGCTTCTTTCCAGTTTTGAACGGAAGATATTTCCTTTTTCACCATAGCCCTCTATGGGCTTCCAAATATCCCTTTGCCAATTCCGCGAGAACAGCCTTAGCGAAAGGCTTCTTGAAGGCAAAGATGAAACTCTGTGAGATGAATTAACAGAACACAGAGCAGTTTCTCAGAAAGCTTCTTTCCAGTTTTGAACGGAAGATATTTCCTTTTTCACCATAGCCCTCTATGGGCTTCCAAATATCCCTTTGCCAATTCCACAAGAACAGCCTTACCGAACGACTTCTTGAAGGGAAAGATGTAACTCTGTGAGATGAATTAACAGAACACAGAGCAGTTTCTCAGAAAGCTTCTTTCCAGTTTTGAACGGAAGATATTTCCTTTTTCACCATAGCCCTCTATGGGCTTCCAAATATCCCTTTGCCAATTCCACAAGAACAGCCTTAGCGAAAGGCTTCTTGAAGGGAAAGATGTAACTCTGTGAGATGAATTAACAGAACACAGAGCAGTTTCTCAGAAAGCTTCTTTCCAGTTTTGAACGGAAGATATTTCCTTTTTCACCATAGCCCTCTATGGGCTTCCAAATATCCCTTTGCCAATTCCACAAGAACAGCCTTAGCGAAAGGCTTCTTGAAGGGAAAGATGTAACTCTGTGAGATGAATTAAGAGAACACAGAGCAGTTTCTCAGAAAGCTTGTTTCCGGTTTTGAACGGAAGATATTTCCTTTTTCACCATAGCCCTCTATGGGCTTCCAAATATCCCTTTGCCAATTCCACAAGAACAGCCTTAGCGAAAGGCTTCTTGAAGGGAAAGATGTAACTCTGTGAGATGAATTAACAGAACACAGAGCAGTTTCTCAGAAAGCTTCTTTCCAGTTTTGAACGGAAGATATTTCCTTTTTCACCATAGCCCTCTATGGGCTTCCAAATATCCCTTTGCCAATTCCACAAGAACAGCCTTAGCGAAAGGCTTCTTGAAGGGAAAGATGTAACTCTGTGAGATGAATTAACAGAACACAGAGCAGTTTCTCAGAAAGCTTGTTTCCGGTTTTGAACGGAAGATATTTCCTTTTTCACCATAGCCCTCTATGGGCTTCCAAATATCCCTTTGCCAATTCCACAAGAACAGCCTTAGCGAAAGGCTTCTTGAAGGGAAAGATGTAACTCTGTGAGATGAATTAATAGAACACAGAGCAGTTTCTCAGAAAGCTTCTTTCCAGTATTGAACGGAAGATATTTCCTTTTTCACCATAGCCCTCTATGGGCTTCCAAATATCCCTTTGCCAATTCCACAAGAACAGCCTTAGCGAAAGGCTTCTTGAAGGGAAAGATGTAACTCTGTGAGATGAATAAACAGAACACAGAGCAGTTTCTCAGAAAGCTTCTTTCCAGTTTTGAACGGAAGATATTTCCTTTTTCACCATAGCCCTCTATGGGCTTCCAAATATCCCTTTGCCAATTCCACAAGAACAGCCTTAGCGAACGACTTCTTGAAGGGAAAGATGTAACTCTGTGAGATGAATTAACAGAACACAGAGCAGTTTCTCAGAAAGCTTCTTTCCAGTTTTGAACGGAAGATATTTCCTTTTTCACCATAGACCTCTATGGGCTTCCAAATATCCCTTTGCCAATTCCACAAGAACAGCCTTAGCGAAAGGCTTCTTGAAGGGAAAGATGTAACTCTGTGAGATGAATTAACAGAACACAGAGCAGTTTCTCAGAAAGCTTCTTTCCAGTTTTGAACGGAAGATATTTCCTTTTTCACCAGCGCCCTCTATGGGCTTCCAAATATCCCTTTGCCAATTCCACAAGAACAGCCTTAGCGAAAGGCTTCTTGAAGGGAAAGATGTAACTCTGTGGGATGAATTAACAGAACACAGAGCAGTTTCTCAGAAAGCTTCTTTCCAGTTTTGAACGGAAGATATTTCCTTTTTCACCATAGCCCTCTATGGGCTTCCAAATATCCCTTTGCCAATTCCGCGAGAACAGCCTTAGCGAAAGGCTTCTTGAAGGCAAAGATGTAACTCTGTGAGATGAATTAACAGAACACAGAGCAGTTTCTCAGAAAGCTTCTTTCCAGTTTTGAACGGAAGATATTTCCTTTTTCACCATAGCCCTCTATGGGCTTCCAAATATCCCTTTGCCAATTCCACAAGAACAGCCTTAGCGAAAGGCTTCTTGAAGGGAAAGATGTAACTCTGTGAGATGAATTAACAGAACACAGAGCTGTTTCTCAGAAAGCTTGTTTCCAGTTTTGAACGGAAGTTATTTCCTTTTTCACCATAGCCCTCTATGGGCTTCCAAATATCCCTTTACCAATTCCACAAGAACAGCCTTAGCGAAAGGCTTCTTGAAGGGAAAGATGTAACTCTGTCAGATGAATTAACAGAACACAGAGCAGTTTCTCAGAAAGCTTCTTTCCAGTTTTGAACGGAAGATATTTCCTTTTTCACCATAGTCCTCTATGGGCTTCCAAATATCCCTTTGCCAATTGCACAAGAACAGCCTTAGCGAAAGGCTTCTTGAAGGGAAAGATGTAACTCTGTGAGGTGAATTAACAGAACACAGAGCAGTTTCTCAGAAAGCTTCTTTCCAGTTTTGAACGGAAGATATTTCCTTTTTCACCATAGCCCTCTATGGGCTTCCAAATATACCTTTGCCAATTCCACAAGAACAGCCTTAGCGAAAGGCTTCTTGAAGGGAAAGATGTAACTCTGTGAGATGAAGAAACAGAACACAGAGCAGTTTCTCAGAAAGCTTCTTTCCAGTTTTGAACGGAAGATATTTCCTTTTTCACCATAGCCCTCTATGGGCTTCCAAATATCCCTTTGCCAATTCCACAAGAACAGCCTTAGCGAACGACTTCTTGAAGGGAAAGATGTAACTCTGTGAGATGAATTAACAGAACACAGAGCAGTTTCTCAGAAAGCTTCTTTCCAGTTTTGAACGGAAGATATTTCCTTTTTCACCATAGACCTCTATGGGCTTCCAAATATCCCTTTGCCAATTCCACAAGAACAGCCTTAGCGAAAGGCTTCTTGAAGGGAAAGATGTAACTCTGTGAGATGAATTAACAGAACACAGAGCAGTTTCTCAGAAAGCTTCTTTCCAGTTTTGAACGGAAGATATTTCCTTTTTCACCATAGCCCTCTATGGGCTTCCAAATATCCCTTTGCCAATTCCACAAGAACAGCCTTAGCGAAAGGCTTCTTGAAGGGAAAGATGTAACTCTGTGGGATGAATTAACAGAACACAGAGCAGTTTCTCAGAAAGCTTCTTTCCAGTTTTGAACGGAAGATATTTCCTTTTTCACCAAAGCCCTCTATGGGCTTCCAAATATCCCTTTGCCAATTCCGCGAGAACAGCCTTAGCGAAAGGCTTCTTGAAGGCAAAGATGTAACTCTGTGAGATGAATTAACAGAACACAGAGCAGTTTCTCAGAAAGCTTCTTTCCAGTTTTGAACGGAAGATATTTCCTTTTTCACCATAGCCCTCTATGGGCTTCCAAATATCCCTTTGCCAATTCCACAAGAACAGCCTTAGCGAAAGGCTTCTTGAAGGGAAAGATGTAACTCTGTGAGATGAATTAACAGAACATAGAGCAGTTTCTCAGAAAGCTTCTTTCCAGTTTTGAACGGAAGATATTTCCTTTTTCACCATAGCCCTCTATGGGCTTCCAAATATCCCTTTGCCAATTCCACAAGAACAGCCTTAGCGAAAGGCTTCTTGAAGGGAAAGATGTAACTCTGTGAGATGAATTAACAGAACACAGAGCTGTTTCTCAGAAAGCTTGTTTCCAGTTTTGAACGGAAGATATTTCCTTTTTCACCATAGCCCTCTATGGGCTTCCAAATATCCCTTTACCAATTCCACAAGAACAGCCTTAGCGAAAGGCTTCTTGAAGAGAAAGATGTAACTCTGTGAGATGAATTAACAGAACACAGAGCAGTTTCTCAGAAAGCTTCTTTCCAGTTTTGAACGGAAGATATTTCCTTTTTCACCATAGCCGTCTATGGGCTTCCAAATATCCCTTTGCCAATTGAACAAGAACAGCCTTAGCGAAAGGCTTCTTGAATGGAAAGATGTAACTCTGTGAGATGAATAAACAGAACACAGAGCAGTTTCTCAGAAAGCTTCTTTCCAGTTTTGAACGGAAGATATTTCCTTTTTCACCATAGCCCTCTATGGGCTTCCAAATATCCCTTTGCCAATTTCGCGAGAACAGCCTTAGCGAAAGGCTTCTTGAAGGCAAAGATGTAACTCTGTGAGATGAATTAACAGAACACAGAGCAGTTTCTTAGAAAGCTTCTTTCCAGTTTTGAACGGAAGATATTTCCTTTTTCACCATAGCCCTCTATGGGCTTCCAAATATCCCTTTGCCAATTCCACAAGAACATCCTTAGCGAAAGGCTTCTTGAAGGGAAAGATGAAACTCTGTGAGATGAATTAACAGAACACAGAGCAGTTTCTCAGAAAGCTTCTTTCCAGTTTTGAACGGAAGATATTTCCTTTTTCACCATAGCCCTCTATGGGCTTCCAAATATCCCTTTGCCAATTCCACAAGAACAGCCTTAGCGAAAGGCTTCTTGAAGGGAAAGATGTAACTCTGTGAGATGAATTAACAGAACACAGAGCAGTTTCTCAGAAAGCTTCTTTCCAGTTTTGAACGGAAGATATTTCCTTTTTCACCATAGCCCTCTAGGGGCTTCCAAATATCCCTTTACCAATTCCACAAGAACAGCCTTAGCGAAAGGCTTCTTGAAGGGAAAGATGTAACTCTGTGAGATGAATAAACAGAACACAGAGCTGTTTCTCAGAAAGCTTCTTTCCAGTTTTGAACAGAAGATATTTCCTTTTTCACCATAGCCCTCTCTGGGCTTCCAAATATCCCTTTGCCAATTCCACAAGAACAGCCTTAGAGAAAGGCTTCTTGAAGGGAAAGATGTAACTCTGTGAGATGAATTAACAGAACACAGAGCAGTTTCTCAGAAAGCTTGTTTCCGGTTTTGAACGGAAGATATTTCCTTTTTCACCATAGTCCTCTAAGGGCTTACAAATATCCCTTTGCCAATTCCACAAGAACAGCCTTAGCGAGAGGCTTCTTGAAGGGAAAGATGTAACTCTGTGAGATGAATTAACAGAACACAGAGCAGTTTCTCAGAAAGCTTCTTTCCAGTTTTGAACGGAAGATATTTCCTTTTTCACCATAGCCCTCTATGGGCTTCCAAATATCCCTTTGCCAATTCCGCGAGAACAGCCTTAGCGAAAGGCTTCTTGAAGGGAAAGATGTAACTCTGTGAGATGAATTAACAGAACACAGAGCAGTTTCTCAGAAAGCTTCTTTCCAGTTTTGAACGGAAGATATTTCCTTTTTCACCATAGCCCTCTATGGGCTTCCAAATATCCCTTTGCCAATTCCACAAGAACAGCCTTAGCGAAAGGCTTCTTGAAGGGAAAGATGTAACTCTGTGGGATGAATTAACAGAACACAGAGCAGTTTCTCAGAAAGCTTCTTTCCAGTTTTGAACGGAAGATATTTCCTTTTTCACCATAGCCCTCTATGGGCTTCCAAATATCCCTTTGCCAATTCCGCGAGAACAGCCTTAGCAAAAGGCTTCTTGAAGGGAAAGATGTAACTCTGTGAGATGAATTAACAGAACACAGAGCAGTTTCTCAGAAAGCTTCTTTCCAGTTTTGAACGGAAGATATTTCCTTTTTCACCATAGCCCTCTATGGGCTTCCAAATATCCCTTTGCCAATTCCACAAGAACAGCCTTAGCGAAAGGCTTCTTGAAGGGAAAGATGTAACTCTGTGAGATGAATTAACAGAACACAGAGCAGTTTCTCAGAAAGCTTCTTTCCAGTTTTGAACGGAAGATATTTCCTTTTTCACCATAGCCCTCTATGGGCTTCCAAATATCCCTTTGCCAATTCCACAAGAACAGCCTTAGCGAAAGGCTTCTTGAAGGGAAAGATATAACTCTGTGAGATGAATAAACAGAACACAGAGCAGTTTCTCAGAAAGCTTCTTTCCAGTTTTGAACGGAAGATATTTCCTTTTTCACCATAGCCCTCTATGGGCTTCCAAATATCCCTTTGCCAATTTCGCGAGAACAGCCTTAGCGAAAGGCTTCTTGAAGGCAAAGATGTAACTCTGTGATATGAATTAAGAGAACACAGAGCAGTTTCTTAGAAAGCTTCTTTCCAGTTTTCAACGGAAGATATTTCCTTTTTCACCATAGCCCTCTATGAGCTTCCAAATATCCCTTTGCCAATTCCACAAGAACAGCCTTAGCGAAAGGCTTCTTGGAGGGAAAGATGAAACTCTGTGAGATGAATTAACAGAACACAGAGCAGGTTCTCAGAAAGCTTCTTTCCAGTTTTGAACGGAAGATATTTCCTTTTTCACCATAGCCCTCTATGGGCTTCCAAATATCCCTTTGCCAATTCCACAAGAACAGCCTTAGCGAAAGGCTTCTTGAAGGGAAAGATGTAACTCTGTGAGATGAATTAACAGAACACAGAGCAGTTTCTCAGAAAGCTTCTTTCCAGTTTTGAACGGAAGATATTTCCTTTTTCACCATAGCCCTCTATGGGATTCCAAATATCCCTTTACCAATTCCACAAGAACAGCCTTAGCGAAAGGCTTCTTGAAGGGAAAGATGTAACTCTGTGAGATGAATAAACAGAACACAGAGCAGTTTCTCAGAAAGCTTCTTTCCAGTTTTGAACAGAAGATATTTCCTTTTTCACCATAGCCCTCTATGGGCTTCCAAATATCCCTTTGCCAATTCCACAAGAACAGCCTTAGAGAAAGGCTTCTTGAAGGGAAAGATGTATCTCTGTGAGATGAATTAACAGAACACAGAGCAGTTTCTCAGAAAGCTTCTTTCCAGTTTTGAACGAAAGATATTTCCTTTTTCACCATAGCCCTCTATGGGCTTCCAAATATTCCTTTGCCAATTCCACAAGAACAGCCTTAGCGAAAGGCTTCTTGAAGGGAAAGATGTAACTCTGTGAGATCAATTAACAGAACACAGAGCAGTTTCTCACAAAGCTTGTTTCCGGTTTTGAACGGAAGATATTTCCTTTTTCATCATAGCCCTCTAGGGGTTCCAAATATCCCTTTGCCAATTCCAGAAGAACGGCCTTAGCGAAAGGCTTCTTGAAGGGAAAGATGTAACTCTGTGAGATGAATTAACAGAACACAGAGCAGTTTCTCAGAAAGCTTCTTTCCAGTTTTGAACGGAAGATATTTCCTTTTTCACCATAGCCCTCTATGGGCTTCCAAATATCCCTTTGCCAATTCCACAAGAACAGCCTTAGCGAAAGGCTTCTTGAAGGGAAAGATGTAACTCTGTGAGATGAATAAACAGAACACAGAGGAGTTTCTCAGAAAGCTTCTTTCCAGTTTTGAACGGAATATATTTCCGTTTTCACCATAGCCCTCTATGGGCTTCCAAATATCCCTTTGCCAATTCCACAAGAACAGCCTTACCGAACGACTTCTTGAAGGGAAAGATGTAACTCTGTGAGATGAATTAACAGAACACAGAGCAGTTTCTCAGAAAGCTTGTTTCGGGTTTTGAAAGGAAGATATTTCCTTTTTCACCATAGTCCTCTATGGGCTTACAAATATCCCTTTGCCAATTCCACAAGAACAGCCTTAGCGAGAGGCTTCTTGAAGGGAAAGATGTAACTCTGTGAGATGAATTAACAGAACACAGAGCAGTTTCTCAGAAAGCTTCTTTCCAGTTTTGAACGGAAGATATTTCCTTTTTCACCATAGCCCTCTATGGCCTTCCAAATATCCCTTTGCCAATTCCACAAGAACAGCCTTAGCGAAAGGCTTCTTGAAGGGAAAGATGTAACTCTGTGAGATGAATTAACAGAACACAGAGCAGTTTCTCAGAAAGCTTCTTTCCAGTTTTGAACGGAAGATATTTCCTTTTTCACCATAGCCCTCTATGAGCTTCCAAATATCCCTTTGCCAATTCCACAAGAACAGCCTTAGCGAAAGGCTTCTTGAAGGGAAAGATGTAACACTGTGAGATGAATTTACAGAACACAGAGCAGTTTCACAGAAAGCTTGTTTCCAGTTTTGAACGGAAGATATTTCGTTTTTCACCATAGCCCTCTATGGGCTTCCAAATATCCCTTTGCCAATTGCACAAGAACAGCCTTAGCGAAAGGCTTCTTGAAGGGAAAGATGTAACTCTGTGAGGTGAATTAACAGAACACAGAGCAGTTTCTCAGAAAGCTTCTTTCCAGTTTTGAACGGAAGATATTTCCTTTTTCACCATAGCCCTCTATGGGCTTCCAAATATCCCTTTGCCAATTCCACAAGAACAGCCTTAGCGAAAGACTTCTTGAAGGGAAAGATGTAACTCTGTGAGATGAATTAACAGAACACAGAGCAGTTTCTCAGAAAGCTTCTTTCCAGTTTTGAACGGAAGATATTTCCTTTTTCACCATAGCCCTCTATGGGCTTCCAAATATCCCTTTGCCAATTCCACAAGAACAGCCTTAGCGATAGGCTTCTTGAAGGGAAAGATGTAACTCTGTGGGATGAATTAACAGAACACAGAGCAGTTTCTCAGAAAGCTTCTTTCCAGTTTTGAACGGAAGATATTTCCTTTTTCACCATAGCCCTCTATGGGCTTCCAAATATCCCTTTGCCAATTCCGCGAGAACAGCCTTAGCGAAAGGCTTCTTGAAGGGAAAGATGTAACTCTGTGAGATGAATTAACAGAACACAGAGCAGTTTCTCAGAAAGCTTCTTTCCAGTTTTGAACGGAAGATATTTCCTTTTTCACCATAGCCCTCTATGGGCTTCCAAATATCCCTTTGCCAATTCCACAAGAACAGCCTTAGCGAAAGGCTTCTTGAAGGGAAAGATGTAACTCTGTGAGATGAATTAACAGAACACAGAGCAGTTTCTCAGAAAGCTTCTTTCCAGTTTTGAACGGAAGATATTTCCTTTTTCACCATAGCCCTCCATGGGCTTCCAAATATCCCTTTGCCAATTCCAAAAGAACAGCCTTAGCGAAAGGCTTCTTGAAGGGAAAGATGTAACACTGTGAGATGAATTTACAGAACACAGAGCAGTTCCTCAGAAAGCTTGTTTCCAGTTTTGAACGGAAGATATTTCCTTTTTCACCATAGCCCTCTACGGGCTTCCAAATATCCCTTTGCCAATTCCACAAGAACAGCCTTACGGAACGACTTCTTGAAGGGAAAGATGTAACTCTGTGAGATGAATTAACAGAACACAGAGCAGTTTCTCAGAAAGCTTCTTTCCAGTTTTGAACGGAAGATATTTCCTTTTTCACCATAGCCCTCTATGGGTTTCCAAATATCCCTTTGCCAATTGCAAAAGAACAGCCTTAGCGAAAGGCTTCTTGAAGGGATAGATGTAACTCTGTGAGATGAATTTACAGAACACAGAGCAGTTTCTTAGAAACCTTCTTTCCTGTTTTGAACGGAAGATATTTCCTTTTTCACCATAGCCCTCTATGGGCTTCCAAATATCCCTTTACCAATTCCACAAGAACAGCCTTAGCGAAAGGCTTCTTGAAGGGAAAGATGTAACTCTGTGAGATGAATTAACAGAACACAGAGCAGTTTCTCAGAAAGCTTCTTTCCAGTTTTGAACGGAAGATATTTCCTTTTTCACCATAGCCCTCTATGGGCTTCCAAATATCCCTTTGCCAATTCCACAAGAACAGCCTTAGCGAAAGGCTTCTTGAAGGGAAAGATGTATCTCTGTGAGATGAATAAACAGAACACAGAGGAGTTTCTCAGAAAGCTTCTTTCCAGTTTTGAACGGAAGATATTTCCTTTTTCACCATAGCCCTCTATGGGCTTCCAAATATCCCTTTGCCAATTCCACAAGAACAGCCTTACCGAACGATTTCTTGAAGGGAAAGATGTAACTCTGTGAGATGAATTAACAGAACACAGAGCAGTTTCTCAGAAAGCTTCTTTCCAGTTTTGAACGGAAGATATTTCCTTTTTCACCATAGCCCTCTATGGGCTTCCAAATATCCCTTTGCCAATTCCACAAGAACAGCCTTAGCGAAAGGCTTCTTGAAGGGAAAGATGTAACTCTGTGAGATGAATTAACAGAACACAGAGCAGTTTCTCAGAAAGCTTCTTTCCAGTTTTGAACGGAAGATATTTCCTTTTTCACCATAGCCCTCTATGGGCTTCCAAATATCCCTTTGCCAATTCCACAAGAACAGCCTTAGCGAAAGGCTTCTTGAAGGGAAAGATGTAACTCTGTGAGATGAATTAAGAGAACACAGAGCAGTTTCTCAGAAAGCTTGTTTCCGGTTTTGAACGGAAGATATTTCCTTTTTCACCATAGCCCTCTATGGGCTTCCAAATATCCCTTTGCCAATTCCACAAGAACAGCCTTAGCGAAAGGCTTCTTGAAGGGAAAGATGTAACTCTGTGGGATGAATTAACAGAACACAGAGCAGTTTCTCAGAAAGCTTCTTTCCAGTTTTGAACGGAAGATATTTCCTTTTTCACCATAGCCCTCTATGGGCTTCCAAATATCCCTTTGCCAATTCCGCGAGAACAGCCTTAGCGAAAGGCTTCTTGAAGGCAAAGATGAAACTCTGTGAGATGAATTAACAGAACACAGAGCAGTTTCTCAGAAAGCTTCTTTCCAGTTTTGAACGGAAGATATTTCCTTTTTCACCATAGCCCTCTATGGGCTTCCAAATATCCCTTTGCCAATTCCACAAGAACAGCCTTACCGAACGACTTCTTGAAGGGAAAGATGTAACTCTGTGAGATGAATTAACAGAACACAGAGCAGTTTCTCAGAAAGCTTCTTTCCAGTTTTGAACGGAAGATATTTCCTTTTTCACCATAGCCCTCTATGGGCTTCCAAATATCCCTTTGCCAATTCCACAAGAACAGCCTTAGCGAAAGGCTTCTTGAAGGGAAAGATGTAACTCTGTGAGATGAATTAACAGAACACAGAGCAGTTTCTCAGAAAGCTTCTTTCCAGTTTTGAACGGAAGATATTTCCTTTTTCACCATAGCCCTCTATGGGCTTCCAAATATCCCTTTGCCAATTCCACAAGAACAGCCTTAGCGAAAGGCTTCTTGAAGGGAAAGATGTAACTCTGTGAGATGAATTAAGAGAACACAGAGCAGTTTCTCAGAAAGCTTGTTTCCGGTTTTGAACGGAAGATATTTCCTTTTTCACCATAGCCCTCTATGGGCTTCCAAATATCCCTTTGCCAATTCCACAAGAACAGCCTTAGCGAAAGGCTTCTTGAAGGGAAAGATGTAACTCTGTGAGATGAATTAACAGAACACAGAGCAGTTTCTCAGAAAGCTTCTTTCCAGTTTTGAACGGAAGATATTTCCTTTTTCACCATAGCCCTCTATGGGCTTCCAAATATCCCTTTGCCAATTCCACAAGAACAGCCTTAGCGAAAGGCTTCTTGAAGGGAAAGATGTAACTCTGTGAGATGAATAAACAGAACACAGAGCAGTTTCTCAGAAAGCTTCTTTCCAGTTTTGAACGGAAGATATTTCCTTTTTCACCATAGCCCTCTATGGGCTTCCAAATATCCCTTTGCCAATTCCACAAGAACAGCCTTAGCGAAAGACTTCTTGAAGGGAAAGATGTAACTCTGTGAGATGAATTAACAGAACACAGAGCAGTTTCTCAGAAAGCTTCTTTCCAGTTTTGAACGGAAGATATTTCCTTTTTCACCATAGCCCTCTATGGGCTTCCAAATATCCCTTTGCCAATTCCACAAGAACAGCCTTAGCGAAAGGCTTCTTGAAGGGAAAGATGTAACTCTGTGAGATGAATTAACAGAACACAGAGAAGTTTCTCAGAAAGTTTCTTTCCAGTTTTGAACGGAAGATATTTCCTTTTTCACCATAGCCCTCTATGGGCTTCCAAATATCCCTTTGCCAATTCCACAAGAACAGCCTTAGCGAAAGGCTTCTTGAAGGGAAAGATGTATCTCTGTGAGATGAATAAACAGAACACAGAGGAGTTTCTCAGAAAGCTTCTTTCCAGTTTTGAACGGAAGATATTTCCTTTTTCACCATAGCCCTCTACGGGCTTCCAAATATCCCTTTGCCAATTCCACAAGAACAGCCTTACCGAACGACTTCTTGAAGGGAAAGATGTAACTCTGTGAGATGAATTAACAGAACACAGAGCAGTTTCTCAGAAAGCTTCTTTCCAGTTTTGAACGGAAGATATTTCCTTTTTCACCATAGCCCTCTATGGGCTTCCAAATATCCCTTTGCCAATTCCACAAGAACAGCCTTAGCGAAAGGCTTCTTGAAGGGAAAGATGTAACTCTGTGATATGAATAAACAGAACACAGAGCAGTTTCTCAGAAAGCTTCTTTCCAGTTTTGAACGGAAGATATTTCCTTTTTCACCATAGCCCTCTATGGTCTTCCAAATATCCCTTTGCCAATTCCACAAGAACAGCCTTAGCGAAAGGCTTCTTGAAGGGAAAGATGTAACTCTGTGAGATGAATTAACAGAACACAGAGCAGTTTCTCAGAAAGCTTCTTTCCAGTTTTGAACGGAAGATATTTCCTTTTTCACCATAGCCCTCTATGGGTTTCCAAATATCCCTTTGCCAATTGCAAAAGAACAGCCTTAGCGAAAGGCTTCTTGAAGGGATAGATGTAACTCTGTGAGATGAATTTACAGAACACAGAGCAGTTTCTTAGAAACCTTCTTTCCAGTTTTGAACGGAAGATATTTCCTTTTTCACCATAGCCCTCTATGGGCTTCCAAATATCCCTTTACCAATTCCACAAGAACAGCCTTAGCGAAAGGCTTCTTGAAGGGAAAGATGTAACTCTGTGAGATGAATTAACAGAACACAGAGCAGTTTCTCAGAAAGCTTCTTTCCAGTTTTGAACGGAAGATATTTCCTTTTTCACCATAGCCCTGTATGGGCTTCCAAATATCCCTTTGCCAATTCCACAAGAACAGCCTTAGCGAAAGGCTTCTTGAAGGGAAAGATGTATCTCTGTGAGATGAATAAACAGAACACAGAGGAGTTTCTCAGAAAGCTTCTTTCCAGTTTTGAACGGAAGATATTTCCTTTTTCACCATAGCCCTCTATGGGCTTCCAAATATCCCTTTGCCAATTCCACAAGAACAGCCTTACCGAACGACTTCTTGAAGGGAAAGATGTAACTCTGTGAGATGAATTAACAGAACACAGAGCAGTTTCTCAGAAACCTTCTTTCCAGTTTTGAACGGAAGATACTTCCTTTTTCACCATAGCCCTCTATGGGCTTCCAAATATCCCTTTGCCAATTCCACAAGAACAGCCTTAGCGAAAGGCTTCTTGAAGGGAAAGATGTAACTCTGTGAGATGAATTAACAGAACACAGAGCAGTTTCTCAGAAAGCTTCTTTCCAGTTTTGAACGGAAGATATTTCCTTTTTCACCATAGCCCTCTATGGGCTTCCAAATATCCCTTTGCCAATTCCACAAGAACAGCCTTAGCGAAAGGCTTCTTGAAGGGAAAGATGTAACTCTGTGAGATGAATTAAGAGAACACAGAGCAGTTTCTCAGAAAGCTTGTTTCCGGTTTTGAACGGAAGATATTTCCTTTTTCACCATAGCCCTCTATGGGCTTCCAAATATCCCTTTGCCAATTCCACAAGAACAGCCTTAGCGAAAGGCTTCTTGAAGGGAAAGATGTAACTCTGTGAGATGAATTAACAGAACACAGAGCAGTTTCTCAGAAAGCTTCTTTCCAGTTTTGAACGGAAGATATTTCCTTTTTCACCATAGCCCTCTATGGGCTTCCAAATATCCCTTTGCCAATTCCACAAGAACAGCCTTAGCGAAAGGCTTCTTGAAGGGAAAGATGTAACTCTGTGAGTTGAATTAACAGAACACAGAGCAGTTTCTCAGAAAGCTTCTTTCCAGTTTTGAACGGAAGATATTTCCTTTTTCACCATAGCCCTCTATGGGCTTCCAAATATCCCTTTGCCAATTCCACAAGAACAGCCTTAGCGAAAGGCTTCTTGAAGGGAAAGATGTAACTCTGTGGGACGAATTAACAGAACACAGAGCAGTTTCTCAGAAAGCTTCTTTCCAGTTTTGAACGGAAGATATTTCCTTTTTCACCATAGCCCTCTATGGGCTTCCAAATATCCCTTTGCCAATTCCGCGAGAACAGCCTTAGCGAAAGGCTTCTTGAAGGCAAAGATGAAACTCTGTGAGATGAATTAACAGAACACAGAGCAGTTTCTCAGAAAGCTTCTTTCCAGTTTTGAACGGAAGATATTTCCTTTTTCACCATAGCCCTCTATGGGCTTCCAAATATCCCTTTACCTATTCCACAAGAACAGCCTTATCGAAAGGCTTCTTGAAGGGAAAGATGTAACTCTGTGAGATGAATAAACAGAACACAGAGCAGTTTCTCAGAAAGCTTCTTTCCAGTTTTGAACAGAAGATATTTCCTTTTTCACCATAGCCCTCTCTGGGCTTCCAAATATCTCTTTGCCAATTCCACAAGAACAGCCTTAGAGAAAGGCTTCTTGAAGGGAAAAATGTATCTCTGTTAGATGAATTAACTGAACACAGAGCAGTTTCTCAGAAAGCTTGTTTCCGGTTTTGAACGGAAGATATTTCCTTTTTCACCATAGCCCTCTATGGGCTTCCAAATATCCCTTTGCCAATTCCACAAGAACAGCCTTAGCGAAAGGCTTCTTGAAGGGAAAGATGTAACTCTGTGAGAGGAATTAACAGAACACAGAGCAGTTTCTCAGAAAGCTTCTTTCCAGTTTTGAACGGAAGATATTTCCTTTTTCACCATAGCCCTCTATGGGCTTCCAAATATCCCTTTGCCAATTCCACAAGAACAGCCTTAGCGAAAGGCTTCTTGAAGGGAAAGATGTAACTCTGTGAGATGAATAAACAGAACACAGAGCAGTTTCTCAGAAAGCTTCTTTCCAGTTTTGAACGGAAGATATTTCCTTTTTCACCATAGCCCTCTATGGGCTTCCAAATATCCCTTTGCCAATTCCACAAGAACAGCCTTAGCGAAAGACTTCTTGAAGGGAAAGATGTAACTCTGTGAGATGAATTAACAGAACACAGAGCAGTTTCTCAGAAAGCTTCTTTCCAGTTTTGAACGGAAGATATTTCCTTTTTCACCATAGCCCTCTATGGGCTTCCAAATATCCCTTTGCCAATTCCACAAGAACAGCCTTAGCGAAAGGCTTCTTGAAGGGAAAGATGTAACTCTGTGAGATGAATTAACAGAACACAGAGCAGTTTCTCAGAAAGCTTCTTTCCAGTTTTGAACGGAAGATATTTCCTTTTTCACCATAGCCCTCTATGGGCTTCCAAATATCCCTTTGCCAATTCCACAAGAACAGCCTTAGCGAAAGGCTTCTTGAAGGGAAAGATGTAACTCTGTGGGATGAATTAACAGAACACAGAGCAGTTTCTCAGAAAGCTTCTTTCCAGTTTTGAACGGAAGATATTTCCTTTTTCACCATAGCCCTCTATAGGCTTCCAAATATCCCTTTGCCAATTCCGCGAGAACAGCCTTAGCGAAAGGCTTCTTGAAGGCAAAGATGTAACTCTGTGAGATGAATTAACAGAACAGAGAGCAGTTTCTCAGAAAGCTTCTTTCCAGTTTTGAACGGAAGATATTTCCTTTTTCACCAAAGCCCTCTATGGGCTTCCAAATATCCCTTTGCCAATTCCGCGAGAACAGCCTTAGCGAAAGGCTTCTTGAAGGGAAAGATGTAACTCTGTGAGATGAATTAACAGAACACAGAGCAGTTTCTCAGAAAGCTTCTTTCCAGTTTTGAACGGAAGATATTTCCTTTTTCACCGTAGCCCTCTATGGGCTTCCAAATATCCCTTTGCCAATTCCACAAGAACAGCCTTAGCGAAAGGCTTCTTGAAGGGAAAGATGTAACTCTGTGAGATGAATTAACAGAACACAGAGCAGTTTCTCAGAAAGCTTCTTTCCAGTTTTGAACGGAAGATATTTCCTTTTTCACCATAGCCCTCTATGGGCTTCCAAATATCCCTTTACCAATTGCACAAGAACAGCCTTAGCGAAAGGCTTCTTGAATGGATAGATGTAACTCTGTGAGAAGAATTTACAGAACACAGAGCAGTTTCTCAGAAAGCTTCTTTCCAGTTTTGAACGGAAGATATTTCCTTTTTCACCATAGCCCTCTATGGGCTTCCAAATATCCCTTTGCCAATTCCACAAGAACTGCCTTAGCGAAAGGCTTCTTGAAGGGAGAGATGTAACTCTGTGAGATGAATTAACAGAACACAGAGCAGTTTCTCAGAAAGCTTCTTTCCAGTTTTGAACGGAAGATATTTCCTTTTTCACCATAGCCCTCTATGGGCTTCCAAATATCCCTTTGCCAATTGCACAAGAACAGCCTTAGCGAAAGGCTTCTTGAAGGGAAAGATGTAACACTGTGAGATGAATTTACAGAACACAGAGCAGTTCCTCAGAAAGCTTGTTTCCAGTTTTGAACGGAAGATATTTCCTTTTTCACCATAGCCCTCTATGGGCTTCCAAATATCCCTTTCGCAATTCCACAAGAACAGCCTTAGCGAAAGGCTTCTTGAATGGAAATATGTAACTCTGTGAGATGAATTAACAGAACACAGAGCAGTTTCTCAGAAAGCTTCTTTCCAGTTTTGAACGGAAGATATTTCCTTTTTCACCATAGCCCTCTATGGGCTTCCAAATATCCCTTTACCAATTGCACAAGAACAGCCTTAGCGAAAGGCTTCTTGAATGGATAGATGTAACTCTGTGAGAAGAATTTACACAACACAGAGCAGTTTCTCAGAAAGCTTCTTTCCAGTTTTGAACGGAAGATATTTCCTTTTTCACCATAGCCCTCTATGGGCTTCCAAATATCCCTTTACCTATTCCACAAGAACAGCCTTAGCGAAAGGCTTCTTGAAGGGAAAGATGTAACTCTGTGAGATGAATTAACAGAACACAGAGCAGTTTCTCAGAAAGCTTCTTTCCAGTTTTGAACGGAAGATATTTCCTTTTTTACCGTAGCCCTCTATGGGCTTCCAAATATCCCTTTGCCAATTCCACAAGAACAGCCTTAGCGAAAGGCTTCTTGAAGGGAAAGATGTAACTCTGTGAGATGAATTTACAGAACACAGAGCAGTTTCTCAGAAACCTTCTTTCCAGTTTTGAACGGAAGATATTTCCTTTTTCACCATAGCCCCCTATGGGCTTCCAAATATCCCTTTGCCAATTCCACAAGAACAGCCTTAGCGAAAGGCTTCTTGAAGGCAAAAATGTAACTCTGTGAGATGAATAAACAGAACACAGAGCAGTTTCTCAGAAAGCTTCTTTCCAGTTTTGAACGGAAGATATTTCCTTTTTCACCATAGCCCTCTATGGGCTTCCAAATATCCCTTTGCCAATTCCACAAGAACAGCCTTAGCGAACGACTTCTTGAAGGGAAAGATGTAACTCTGTGAGATGAATTAACAGAACACAGAGCAGTTTCTCAGAAAGCTTCTTTCCAGTTTTGAACGGAAGATATTTCCTTTTTCACCATAGCCCTCTATGGGCTTCCAAATATCCCTTTGCCAATTCCACAAGAACAGCCTTAGCGAAAGACTTCTTGAAGGGAAAGATGTAACTCTGTGAGATGAATTAACAGAACACAGAGCAGTTTCTCAGAAAGCTTCTTTCCAGTTTTAAACGGAAGATATTTCCTTTTTCACCATAGCCCTCTATGGGCTTCCAAATATCCCTTTGCCAATTCCACAAGAACAGCCTTAGCGAAAGGCTTCTTGAAGGCAAAGATGTAACTCTGTGAGATGAATTAACAGACACAGAGCAGATTCTCAGAAAGCTTCTTTCAAGTTTTGAACGGAAAATATTTCCTTTTTCACCATAGCCCTCTATGGGCTTCCAAATATCCCTTTGCCAATTCCACAAGAACAGCCTTAGCGAAAGACTTCTTGAAGGGAAAGATGTAACTCTTTGAGATGAATTAACAGAACACAGAGCAGTTTCTCACAAAGCTTCTTTCCAGTTTTGAACGGAAGATATTTCCTTTTTCACCATAGCCCTCTATGGGCTTCCAAATATCCCTTTGCCAATTCCACAAGAACAGCCTTAGCGAAAGGCATCTTGAAGGGAAAGATGTAACTCTGTGAGATGAATTAACAGAACACAGAGCAGTTTCTCAGAAAGCTTCTTTCCAGTTTTGAACAGAAGATATTTCCTTTTTCACCATAGCCCTCTATGGGCTTCCAAATATCCCTTTGCCAATTCCACAAGAACAGCCTTAGCGAAAGGCTTCTTGAAGGGAAAGATTTAACACTGTGAGATGAATTTACAGAACTCAGAGCAGTTCCTTAGAAAGCTTGTTTCCAGTTTTGAACGGAAGATATTTCCTTTTTCACCATAGCCCTCTATGGGCTTCCAAATATCCCTTTGCCAATTCCACAAGAACAGCCTTAGCGAAACGCTTCTTGAAGGGAAAGATGTAAATCTGTGAGATGAATTAACAGAACACAGAGCAGTTTCTCAGAAAGCTTCTTTCCAGTTTTGAACGGAAGATATTTCCTTTTTCACCATAGCCCTCTATGGGCTTCCAAATATCCCTTTGCCAATTGCACAAGAACAGCCTTAGCGAAAGGCTTCTTGAAGGGATAGATGTAACTCTGTGAGATGATTTACAGAACACAGAGCAGTTTCTCAGAAAGCTTCTTTCCAGTTTTGAACGGAAGATATTTCCTTTTTCACCCTAGCCCTCTATGGGCTTCCAAATATCCCTTTACCAATTCCACAAGAACAGCCTTAGCGAAAGGCTTCTTGAAGGGAAAGATATAACTCTGTGAGATGAATTAACAGAACACAGAGCAGTTTCTCAGAAAGCTTCTTTCCAGTTTTGAACGGAAGATATTTCCTTTTTTACCATAGCCCTCTATGGGCTTCCAAATATCCCTTTGCCAATTCCACAAGAACAGCCTTAGCGAAAGGCTTCTTGAAGGGAAAGATGTAACTCTGTGAGATGAATCAACAGAACACAGAGCAGTTTCTCAGAAAGCTTCTTTCCAGTTTTGAACGGAAGATATTTCCTTTTTCACCATAGCCCTCTATGGGCTTCCAAATATCCCTTTGCCAATTCCACAAGAACAGCCTTAGCGAAAGGCTTCTTGAAAGGAAAAATGTAACTCTGTGAGATGAATAAACAGAACACAGAGCAGTTTCTCAGAAAGCTTCTTTCCAGTTTTGAACGGAAGATATTTCCTTTTTCACCATAGCCCTCTATGGGCTTCCAAATATCCCTTTGACAATTCCGCGAGAACAGCCTTAGCGAAAGGCTTCTTGAAGGCAAAGATGTAACTCTGTGAGATGAATTAACAGAACACAGAGCAGTTTCTTAGAAGGCTTCCTTCCAGTTTTGAACGGAAGATATTTCCTTTTTCACCATAGCCCTCTATGGGCTTCCAAATATCCCTTTGCCAATTCCACAAGAACAGCCTTAGCGAAAGGCTTCTTGAAGGGAAAGATGAAACTCTGTGAGATGAATTAACAGAACACAGAGCAGTTTCTCAGAAAGCTTCTTTCCAGTTTTGAACGGATGATATTTCCCTTTTCACCATAGCCCTCTATGGGCTTCCAAATATCCCTTTACCTATTCCACAAGAACAGCCTTATCGAAAGGCTTCTTGAAGGGAAAGATGTAACTCTGTGAGATGAATAAACAGAACACAGGGCAGTTTCTCCGAAAGCTTCTTTCCAGTTTTGAACAGAAGATATTTCCTTTTTCACCATAGCCCTCTCTGGGCTTCCAAATATCCCTTTGCCAATTCCACAAGAACAGCCTTAGAGAAAGGCTTCTTGAAGGGAAAAATGTATCTCTGTTAGATGAATTAACTGAACACAGAGCAGTTTCTCAGAAAGCTTCTTTCCAGTTTTGAACGGAAGATATTTCCTTTTTCACCATAGCCCTCTATGGGCTTCCAAATATCCCTTTGCCAATTCCACAAGAACAGCCTTAGCGAAAGGCTTCTTGAAGGGAAAGATGTAACTCTGTGAGATGAATTAACGGAACACAGAGCAGTTTCTCATAAAGCTTGTTTCCGGTTTTGAACGGAAGATATTTCCTTTTTCACCATAGCCCTCTATGGGCTTCCAAATATCCCTTTGCCAATTCCACAAGAACAGCCTTAGCGAAAGGCTTCTTGAAGGGAAAGATGTAACTCTGTGAGATGAATTAACAGAACACAGAGCAGTTTCTCAGAACGTTTCTTTCCAGTTTTGAACGGAAGATATTTCCTTTTTCACCATAGCCCTCTATGGGCTTCCAAATATCCCTTTGCCAATTCCACAAGAACAGCCTTAGCGAAAGGCTTCTTGAAGGGAAAGATGTAACTCTGTGAGATGAATTAACAGAACACAGAGCAGTTTCTCAGAAAGCTTCTTTCCAGTTTTGAACGGAAGATATTTCCTTTTTCACCCTAGCCCTCTATGGGCTTCCAAATATCCCTTTGCCAATTCCACAAGAACAGCCTTAGCGAAAGGCTTCTTGAAGGGAAAGATGTAACTCTGTGAGATGAATTAACAGAACAGAGAGCAGTTTCTCAGAAAGCTTCTTTCCAGTTTTGAACGGAAGATATTTCCTTTTTCACCATAGTTCTCTATGGGCTTCCAAATATCCCTTTGCCAATTCCACAAGAACAGCCTTAGCGAAAGGCTTCTTGAAGGGAAAGATGTAACACTGTGAGATGAATTAACAGAACACAGAGCAGTTTCTCAGAAAGCTTCTTTCCTGTTTTGAACGGAAGATATTTCCTTTTTCACCATAGCCCTCTATGGGCTTCCAAATATCCCTTTGCCAATTGCACAAGAACAGCTTTAGCGAAAGGCTTCTTGAAGGGATAGATGTAACTCTGTGAGATGAATTTACAGAACACAGAGCAGTTTCTCAGAAAGCTTCTTTCCAGTTTTGAACGGAAGATATTTCCTTTTTCACCATAGCCCTCTATGGGCTTCCAAATATCCCTTTGCCAATTCCGCGAGAACAGCCTTAGCGTAAGGCTTCTTGAAGGGAAAGATGTAACTCTGTGAGATGAATTAACAGAACACAGAGCAGTTTCTCAGAAAACTTCTTTCCAGTTTTGAACGGAAGATATTTCCTTTTTCACCATAGCCCTCTATGGGCTTCCAAATATCCCTTTGCCAATTCCACAAGAACAGCCTTAGCGAAAGGCTTCTTGAAGGGAAAGATGTAACTCTGTGAGATGAATTAACAGAACACAGAGAAGTTTCTCAGAAAGCTTCTTTCCAGTTTTGAACGGAAGATATTTCCTTTTTCACCATAGCCCTCTATGGGCTTCCAAATATCCCTTTGCCAATTCCACAAGAAGAGCCTTAGCGAAAGGCTTCTTTTAGGGAAAGATGTATCTCTGTGAGATGAATAAACAGAACACAGAGGAGTTTCTCAGAAAGCTTCTTTCCAGTTTTGAACGGAAGATATTTCCTTTTTCACCATAGCCCTCTATGGGCTTCCAAATATCCCTTTCCCAATTCCACAAGAACAGCCTTCGCGAAAGGCTTCTTGAAGGGAAAGATGTAACTCTGTGAGATGAATTAACAGAACACAGAGCAGTTTCTCAGAAAGCTTCTTTCCAGTTTTGAACGGAAGATATTTCCTTTTTCACCATAGCCCTCTATGGGCTTCCAAATATCCCTTTGCCAATTCCACAAGAACAGCCTTAGCGAAAGGCTTCTTGAAGGGAAAGATGTAACTCTGTGAGATGAATTAACAGAACACAGAGCAGTTTCTCAGAAAGCTTCTTTCCAGTTTTGAACGGAAGATATTTCCTTTTTCACCATAGCCCTCTATGGGCTTCCAAATATCCCTTTGCCAATTCCACAAGAACAGCCTTAGCGAAAGGCTTCTTGAAGGGAAAGATGTAACTCTGTGAGATGAATTAACAGAACACAGAGCAGTTTCTCAGAAAGCTTCTTTCCAGTTTTGAACGGAAGATATTTCCTTTTTCACCATAGCCCTCTATGGGCTTCCAAATATCCCTTTGCCAATTCCACAAGAACAGCTTTAGCGAAAGGCTTATTGAAGGGAAAGATGTAACACTGTGAGATGAATTTACAGAACACAGAGCAGTTCCTCAGAAAGCTTGTTTCCAGTTTTGAACGGAAGATATTTCCTTTTTCACCATAGCCCTCTATGGTCTTCCAAATATCCCTTTGCCAATTCCACAAGAACAGCCTTAGCGAAAGGCTTCTTGAAGGGAAAGATGTAACTCTCTGAGATGAATTAACAGAACACAGAGCAGTTTCTCAGAAAGCTTCTTTCCAGTTTTGAACGGAAGATATTTCCTTTTTCACCTTAGCCCTCTATGGGTTTCCAAATATCCCTTTGCCAATTGCAAAAGAACAGCCTTAGCGAAAGGCTTCTTGAAGGGATAGATGTAACTCTGTGAGATGAATTTACAGAACACAGAGCAGTTTCTCAGAAAGCTTCTTTCCAGTTTTGAACGGAAGATATTTCCTTTTTCACCATAGCCCTCTATGGGCTTCCAAATATCCCTTTACCTATTCCACAAGAACAGCCTTAGCGAAAGGCTTCTTGAAGGGAAAGATGTAACTCTGTGAGATGAATTAACAGAACACAGAGCAGTTTCTCATAAAGCTTCTTTCCAGTTTTGAACGGAAGATATTTCCTTTTTCACCATAGCCCTCTATGGGCTTCCAAATATCCCTTTGCCAATTCCACAAGAACAGCCTTAGCGAACGACTTCTTGAAGGGAAAGATGTAACTCTGTGAGATGAATTAACAGAACACAGAGCAGTTTCTCAGAAAGCTTCTTTCCAGTTTTGAACGGAAGATATTTCCTTTTTCACCATAGCCCTCTATGGGCTTCCAAATATCCCTTTGCCAATTCCACAAGAACAGCCTTAGCGAAAGGCTTCTTGAAGGGAAAGATGTAACTCTGTGAGATGAATTAACAGAACACAGAGCAGTTTCTCAGAAAGCTTCTTTCCAGTTTTGAACGGAAGATATTTCCTTTTTCACCATAGCCCTCTATGGGCTTCCAAATATCCCTTTGCCAATTCCACAAGAACAGCCTTAGCGAAAGGCTTCTTGAAGGGAAAGATGTAACTCTGTGGGATGAATTAAGAGAACACAGAGCAGTTTCTCAGAAAGATTCTTTCCAGTTTTGAACGGAAGATATTTCCTTTTTCACCATAGCCCTCTATGGGCTTCCAAATATCCCTTTGCCAATTCCGCGAGAACAGCCTTAGCGAAAGGCTTCTTGAAGGGAAAGATGTAACTCTGTGAGATGAATTAACAGAACACAGAGCAGTTTCTCATAAAGCTTCTTTCCAGTTTTGAACGGAAGATATTTCCTTTTTCACCATAGCCCTCTATGGGCTTCCAAATATCCCTTAGCCAATTCCACAAGAACAGCCTTAGCGAAAGGCTTCTTGAAGGGAAAGATGTAACTCTGTGAGATGAATTAACAGAACACAGAGCAGTTTCTCAGAAAGCTTCTTTCCAGTTTTGAACGGAAGATATTTCCTTTTTCACCATAGCCCTCTATGGGTTTCCAAATATCCCTTTGCCAATTCCACAAGAACAGCCTTAGCGAAAGGCTTCTTGAAGGGAAAGATGTAACTCTGTGAGATGAATTAACAGAACACAGAGCAGTTTCTCAGAAAGCTTCTTTCCAGTTTTGAACGGAAGATATTTCCTTTTTCACCATAGCCCTCTATGGGCTTCCAAATATCCCTTTGCCAATTCCACAAGAACAGCCTTAGCCAAAGGCTTCTTGAAGAGAAAGATGTAACTCTGTGAGGTGAATTAACAGAACACAGAGCAGTTTCTCAGAAAGCTTCTTTCCAGTTTTGAACGGAAGATATTTCCTTTTTCACCCTAGCCCTCTATGGGCTTCCAAATATCCCTTTGCCAATTCCACAAGAACAGCCTTAGCGAAAGGCTTCTTGAAGGGAAAGATGTAACTCTGTGAGATGAAGAAACAGAACACAGAGCAGTTTCTCAGAAAGCTTCTTTCCAGTTTTGAACGGAAGATATTTCCTTTTTCACCATAGCCCTCTATGGGCTTCCAAATATCCCTTTGCCAATTCCACATGAACAGCCTTAGCGAACGACTTCTTGAAGGGAAAGATGTAACTCTGTGAGATGAATTAACAGAACACAGAGCAGTTTCTCAGAAAGCTTCTTTCCAGTTTTGAACGGAAGATATTTCCTTTTTCACCATAGACCTCTATGGGCTTCCAAATATCCCTTTGCCAATTCCACAAGAACAGCCTTAGCGAAAGGCTTCTTGAAGGGAAAGATGTAACTCTGTGAGATGAATTAACAGAACACAGAGCAGTTTCTCAGAAAGCTTCTTTCCAGTTTTGAACGGAAGATATTTCCTTTTTCACCATAGCCCTCTATGGGCTTCCAAATATCCCTTTGCCAATTCCACAAGAACAGCCTTAGCGAAAGGCTTCTTGAAGGGAAAGATGTAACTCTGTGGGATGAATTAACAGAACACAGAGCAGTTTCTCAGAAAGCTTCTTTCCAGTTTTGAACGGAACATATTTCCTTTTTCACCATAGCCCTCTATGGGCTTCCAAATATCCCTTTGCCAATTCCGCGAGAACAGCCTTAGCGAAAGGCTTCTTGAAGGAAAAGATGTAACTCTGTGAGATGAATTAACAGAACACAGAGCAGTTTCTCAGAAAGCTTCTTTCCAGTTTTGAACGGAAGATATTTCCTTTTTCACCATAACCCTCTATGGGCTTCCAAATATCCCTTTGCCAATTCCACAAGAACAGCCTTAGCGAAAGGCTTCTTGAAGGGAAAGATGTAACTCTGTGAGATGAATTAACAGAAAACAGAGCAGTTTCTCAGAAAGCTTCTTTCCAGTTTTGAACGGAAGATATTTCCTTTTTCACCATAGCCCTCTATGGGCTTCCAAATATCCCTTTGCCAATTCCACAAGAACAGCCTTAGCGAAAGGCTTCTTGAAGGGAAAGATGTAACTCTGTGAGATGAATTAACAGAACACAGAGCTGTTTCTCAGAAAGCTTGTTTCCAGTTTTGAACGGAAGATATTTCCTTTTTCACCATAGCCCTCTAAGGGCTTCCAAATATCCCTTTTCCAATTCCACAAGAACAGCCTTAGCGAAAGGCTTCTTGAAGGGAAAGATGTAACTCTGTGAGATGAATTAACAGAACACAGAGCAGTTTCTCAGAAAGCTTGTTTCCGGTTTTGAACGGAAGATATTTCCTTTTTCACCATAGTCCTCTAAGGGCTTACAAATATCCCTTTGCCAATTCCACAAGAACAGCCTTAGCGAGAGGCTTCTTGAAGGGAAAGATGTAACTCTGTGAGATGAATTAACAGAACACAGAGCAGTTTCTCAGAAAGCTTCTTTCCAGTTTTGAACGGAAGATATTTCCTTTTTCACCATAGCCCTCTATGGGCTTCCAAATATCCCTTTGCCAATTCCGCGAGAACAGCCTTAGCGAAAGGCTTCTTGAAGGGAAAGATGTAACTCTGTGAGATGAATTAACAGAACACAGAGCAGTTTCTCAGAAAGCTTCTTTCCAGTTTTGAACGGAAGATATTTCCTTTTTCACCATAGCCCTCTATGGGCTTCCAAATATCCCTTTGCCAATTCCACAAGAACAGCCTTAGCGAAAGGCTTCTTGAAAGGAAAGATGTAACTCTGTGGGATGAATTAACAGAACACAGAGCAGTTTCTCAGAAAGCTTCTTTCCAGTTTTGAACGGAAGATATTTCCTTTTTCACCATAGCCCTCTATGGGCTTGTAAATATCCCTTTGCCAATTCCGCGAGAACAGCCTTAGCAAAAGGCTTCTTGAAGGGAAAGATGTAACTCTGTGAGATGAATTAACAGAACACAGAGCAGTTTCTCAGAAAGCTTCTTTCCAGTTTTGAACGGAAGATATTTCCTTTTTCACCATAGCCCTCTATGGGCTTCCAAATATCCCTTTGCCAATTCCACAAGAACAGCCTTAGCGAAAGGCTTCTTGAAGGGAAAGATGTAACTCTGTGAGATGAATTAACAGAACACAGAGCAGTTTCTCAGAAAGCTTCTTTCCAGTTTTGAACGGAAGATATTTCCTTTTTCACCATAGCCCTCTATGGGCTTCCAAATATCCCTTTGCCAATTCCACAAGAACAGCCTTAACGAAAGGCTTCTTGAAGGGAAAGATGTAACACTGTGAGATGAATTAACAGAACACAGAGCAGTTTCTCAGAAAGCTTCTTTCCAGTTTTGAACGGAAGATATTTCCTTTTTCACCATAGCCCTCTATGGGCTTCCAAATATCCCTTTGCCAATTGCACAAGAACAGCCTTAGCGAAAGGCTTCTCGAATGGAAAGATGTAACTCTGTGAGATGAATTTACAGAACACAGAGCAGTTTCTCAGAAAGCTTCTTTCCAGTTTTGAACGGAAGATATTTCCTTTTTCACCATAGCCCTCTATGGGCTTCCAAATATCCCTTTACCAATTCCACAAGAACAGCCTTAGAGAAAGGCTTCTTGAAGGGAAAGATGTATCTCTGTGAGATGAATTAACAGAACACAGAGCAGTTTCTCAGAAAGCTTCTTTCCAGTTTTGAACGGAAGATATTTCCTTTTTCACCATAGCCCTCTATGGGCTTCCAAATATTCCTTTGCCAATTCCACAAGAACAGCCTTAGCGAAAGGCTTCTTGAAGGGAAAGATGTAACTCCGTGAGATCAATTAACAGAACACAGAGCAGTTTCTCAGAAAGCTTGTTTCCGGTTTTGAACGGAAGATATTTCCTTTTTCACCATAGCCCTCTAGGGGTTCCAAATATCCCTTTGCCAATTCCAGAAGAACGGCCTTAGCGAAAGGCTTCTTGAAGGGAAAGATGTAACTCTGTGAGATGAATTAACAGAACACAGAGCAGTTTCTCAGAAAGCTTCTTTCCAGTTTTGAACGGAAGATATTTCCTTTTTCACCATAGCCCTCTATGGGCTTCCAAATATCCCTTTGCCAATTCCACAAGAACAGCCTTAGCGAAAGGCTTCTTGAAGGGAAAGATGTAACTCTGTGAGATGAATAAACAGAACACAGAGGAGTTTCTCAGAAAGCTTCTTTCCAGTTTTGAACGGAAGATATTTCCGTTTTCACCATAGCCCTCTATGGGCTTCCAAATATCCCTTTGCCAATTCCACAAGAACAGCCTTACCGAACGACTTCTTGAAGGGAAAGATGTAACTCTGTGAGATGAATTAACAGAACACAGAGCAGTTTCTCAGAAAGCTTGTTTCGGGTTTTGAAAGGAAGATATTTCCTTTTTCACCATAGTCCTCTATGGGCTTACAAATATCCCTTTGCCAATTCCACAAGAACAGCCTTAGCGAGAGGCTTCTTGAAGGGAAAGATGTAACTCTGTGAGATGAATTAACAGAACACAGAGCAGTTTCTCAGAAAGCTTCTTTCCAGTTTTGAACGGAAGATATTTCCTTTTTCACCATAGCCCTCTATGGGCTTCCAAATATCCCTTTGCCAATTCCACAAGAACAGCCTTAGCGAAAGGCTTCTTGAAGGGAAAGATGTAACTCTGTGAGATGAATTAACAGAACACAGAGCAGTTTCTCAGAAAGCTTCTTTCCAGTTTTGAACGGAAGATATTTCCTTTTTCACCATAGCCCTCTATGAGCTTCCAAATATCCCTTTGCAAATTCCACAAGAACAGCCTTAGCGAAAGGCTTCTTGAAGGGAAAGATGTAACACTGTGAGATGAATTTACAGAACACAGAGCAGTTTCACAGAAAGCTTGTTTCCAGTTTTGAACGGAAGATATTTCCTTTTTCACCATAGCCCTCTATGGGCTTCCAAATATCCCTTTGCCAATTGCACAAGAACAGCCTTAGCGTAAGGCTTCTCGAAGGGAAAGATGTAACTCTGTGAGGTGAATTAACAGAACACAGAGCAGTTTCTCAGAAAGCTTCTTTCCAGTTTTGAACGGAAGATATTTCCTTTTTCACCATAGCCCTCTATGGGCTTCCAAATATCCCTTTGCCAATTCCACAAGAACAGCCTTAGCGAAAGACTTCTTGAAGGGAAAGATGTAACTCTGTGAGATGAATTAACAGAACACAGAGCAGTTTCTCAGAAAGCTTCTTTCCAGTTTTGAACGGAAGATATTTCCTTTTTCACCATAGCCCTCTATGGGCTTCCAAATATCCCTTTGCCAATTCCACAAGAACAGCCTTAGCGATAGGCTTCTTGAAGGGAAAGATGTAACTCTGTGGGATGAATTAACAGAACACAGAGCAGTTTCTCAGAAAGCTTCTTTCCAGTTTTGAACGGAAGATATTTCCTTTTTCACCATAGCCCTCTATGGGCTTCCAAATATCCCTTTGCCAATTCCGCGAGAACAGCCTTAGCGAAAGGCTTCTTGAAGGGAAAGATGTAACTCTGTGAGATGAATTAACAGAACACAGAGCAGTTTCTCAGAAAGCTTCTTTCCAGTTTTGAACGGAAGATATTTCCTTTTTCACCATAGCCCTCTATGGGCTTCCAAATATCCCTTTGCCAATTCCACCAGAACAGCCTTAGCGAAAGGCTTCTTGAAGGGAAAGATGTAACTCTGTGAGATGAATTAACAGAACACAGAGCAGTTTCTCAGAAAGCTTCTTTCCAGTTTTGAACGGAAGATATTTCCTTTTTCACCATAGCCCTCTATGGGCTTCCAAATATCCCTTTGCCAATTCCACAAGAACAGCCTTAGCGAAAGGCTTCTTGAAGGGAAAGATGTAACACTGTGAGATGAATTTACAGAACACAGAGCAGTTCCTCAGAAAGCTTGTTTCCATTTTTGAACGGAAGATATTTCCTTTTTCACCATAGCCCTCTATGGGCTTCCAAATATCCCTTTGCCAATTCCACAAGAACAGCCTTAGCGAAAGGCTTCTTGAAGGGAAAGATGTAACTCTGTGAGATGAATTAACAGAACACAGAGCAGTTTCTCAGAAAGCTTCTTTCCAGTTTTGAACGGAAGATATTTCCTTTTTCACCATAGCCCTCTATGGGCTTCCAAATATCCCTTTGCCAATTCCACAAGAACAGCCTTAGCGAAAGGCTTCTTGAAGGGAAAGATGTATCTCTGTGAGATGAATAAACAGAACACAGAGGAGTTTCTCAGAAAGCTTCTTTCCAGTTTTGAACGGCAGATATTTCCTTTTTCACCATAGCCCTCTATGGGCTTCCAAATATCCCTTTGCCAATTCCACAAGAACAGCCTTACCGAACGACTTCTTGAAGGGAAAGATGTAACTCTGTGAGATGAAATAACAGAACACAGAGCAGTTTCTCAGAAAGCTTCTTTCCAGTTTTGAACGGAAGATATTTCCTTTTTCACCATAGCCCTCTATGGGCTTCCAAATATCCCTTTGCCAATTCCACAAGAACAGCCTTAGCGAAAGGCTTCTTGAAGGGAAAGATGTAACTCTGTGAGATGAATTAACAGAACACAGAGCAGTTTCTCAGAAAGCTTCTTTCCAGTTTTGAACGGAAGATATTTCCTTTTTCACCATAGCCCTCTATGGGCTTCCAAATATCCCTTTGCCAATTCCACAAGAACAGCCTTAGCGAAAGGCTTCTTGAAGGGAAAGATGTAACTCTGTGAGATGAATTAACAGAACACAGAGCAGTTTCTCAGAAAGCTTGTTTCCGGTTTTGAACGGAAGATATTTCCTTTTTCACCATAGCCCTCTATGGGCTTCCAAATATCCCTTTGCCAATTCCACAAGAACAGCCTTAGCGAAAGGCTTCTTGAAGGGAAAGATGTAACTCTGTGAGATGAATTAATAGAACACAGAGCAGTTTCTCAGAAAGCTTCTTTCCAGTATTGAACGGAAGATATTTCCTTTTTCACCATAGCCCTCTATGGGCTTCCAAATATCCCTTTGCCAATTCCACAAGAACAGCCTTAGCGAAAGGCTTCTTGAAGGGAAAGATGTAACTCTGTGAGATGAATAAACAGAACACAGAGCAGTTTCTCAGAAAGCTTCTTTCCAGTTTTGAACGGAAGATATTTCCTTTTTCACCATAGCCCTCTATGGGCTTCCAAATATCCCTTTGCCAATTCCACAAGAACAGCCTTAGCGAACGACTTCTTGAAGGGAAAGATGTAACTCTGTGAGATGAATTAACAGAACACAGAGCAGTTTCTCAGAAAGCTTCTTTCCAGTTTTGAACGGAAGATATTTCCTTTTTCACCATAGACCTCTATGGGCTTCCAAATATCCCTTTGCCAATTCCACAAGAACAGCCTTAGCGAAAGGCTTCTTGAAGGGAAAGATGTAACTCTGTGAGATGAATTAACAGAACACAGAGCAGTTTCTCAGAAAGCTTCTTTCCAGTTTTGAACGGAAGATATTTCCTTTTTCACCAGCGCCCTCTATGGGCTTCCAAATATCCCTTTGCCAATTCCACAAGAACAGCCTTAGCGAAAGGCTTCTTGAAGGGAAAGATGTAACTCTGTGGGATGAATTAACAGAACACAGAGCAGTTTCTCAGAAAGCTTCTTTCCAGTTTTGAACGGAAGATATTTCCTTTTTCACCATAGCCCTCTATGGGCTTCCAAATATCCCTTTGCCAATTCCGCGAGAACAGCCTTAGCGAAAGGCTTCTTGAAGGCAAAGATGTAACTCTGTGAGATGAATTAACAGAACACAGAGCAGTTTCTCAGAAAGCTTCTTTCCAGTTTTGAACGGAAGATATTTCCTTTTTCACCATAGCCCTCTATTGGCTTCCAAATATCCCTTTGCCAATTCCACAAGAACAGCCTTAGCGAAAGGCTTCTTGAAGGGAAAGATGTAACTCTGTGAGATGAATTAACAGAACACAGAGCTGTTTCTCAGAAAGCTTGTTTCCAGTTTTGAACGGAAGTTATTTCCTTTTTCACCATAGCCCTCTATGGGCTTCCAAATATCCCTTTACCAATTCCACAAGAACAGCCTTAGCGAAAGGCTTCTTGAAGGGAAAGATGTAACTCTGTGAGATGAATTAACAGAACACAGAGCAGTTTCTCAGAAAGCTTCTTTCCAGTTTTGAACGGAAGATATTTCCTTTTTCACCATAGTCCTCTATGGGCTTCCAAATATCCCTTTGCCAATTGCACAAGAACAGCCTTAGCGAAAGGCTTCTTGAAGGGAAAGATGTAACTCTGTGAGGTGAATTAACAGAACACAGAGCAGTTTCTCAGAAAGCTTCTTTCCAGTTTTGAACGGAAGATATTTCCTTTTTCACCATAGCCCTCTATGGGCTTCCAAATATCCCTTTGCCAATTCCACAAGAACAGCCTTAGCGAAAGGCTTCTTGAAGGGAAAGATGTAACTCTGTGAGAAGAAGAAACAGAACACAGAGCAGTTTCTCAGAAAGCTTCTTTCCAGTTTTGAACGGAAGATATTTCCTTTTTCACCATAGCCCTCTATGGGCTTCCAAATATCCCTTTGCCAATTCCACAAGAACAGCCTTAGCGAACGACTTCTTGAAGGGAAAGATGTAACTCTGTGAGATGAATTAACAGAACACAGAGCAGTTTCTCAGAAAGCTTCTTTCCAGTTTTGAACGGAAGATATTTCCTTTTTCACCATAGACCACTATGGGCTTCCAAATATCCCTTTGCCAATTCCACAAGAACAGCCTTAGCGAAAGGCTTCTTGAAGGGAAAGATGTAACTCTGTGAGATGAATTAACAGAACACAGAGCAGTTTCTCAGAAAGCTTCTTTCCAGTTTTGAACGGAAGATATTTCCTTTTTCACCATAGCCCTCTATGGGCTTCCAAATATCCCTTTGCCAATTCCACAAGAACAGCCTTAGCGAAAGGCTTCTTGAAGGGAAAGATGTAACTCTGTGGGATGAATTAACAGAACACAGAGCAGTTTCTCAGAAAGCTTCTTTCCAGTTTTGAACGGAAGATATTTCCTTTTTCACCAAAGCCCTCTATGGGCTTCCAAATATCCCTTTGCCAATTCCGCGAGAACAGCCTTAGCGAAAGGCTTCTTGAAGGCAAAGATGTAACTCTGTGAGATGAATTAACAGAACACAGAGCAGTTTCTCAGAAAGCTTCTTTCCAGTTTTGAACGGAAGATATTTCCTTTTTCACCATAGCCCTCTATGGGCTTCCAAATATCCCTTTGCCAATTCCACAAGAACAGCCTTAGCGAAAGGCTTCTTGAAGGGAAAGATGTAACTCTGTGAGATGAATTAACAGAACATAGAGCAGTTTCTCAGAAAGCTTCTTTCCAGTTTTGAACGGAAGATATTTCCTTTTTCACCATAGCCCTCTATGGGCTTCCAAATATCCCTTTGCCAATTCCACAAGAACAGCCTTAGCGAAAGGCTTCTTGAAGGGAAAGATGTAACTCTGTGAGATGAATTAACAGAACACAGAGCTGTTTCTCAGAAAGCTTGTTTCCAGTTTTGAACGGAAGATATTTCCTTTTTCACCATAGCCCTCTATGGGCTTCCAAATATCCCTTTACCAATTCCACAAGAACAGCCTTAGCGAAAGGCTTCTTGAAGAGAAAGATGTAACTCTGTGAGATGAATTAACAGAACACAGAGCAGTTTCTCAGAAAGCTTCTTTCCAGTTTTGAACGGAAGATATTTCCTTTTTCACCATAGCCGTCTATGGGCTTCCAAATATCCCTTTGCCAATTGAACAAGAACAGCCTTAGCGAAAGGCTTCTTGAATGGAAAGATGTAACTCTGTGAGATGAATAAACAGAACACAGAGCAGTTTCTCAGAAAGCTTCTTTCCAGTTTTGAACGGAAGATATTTCCTTTTTCACCATAGCCCTCTATGGGCTTCCAAATATCCCTTTGCCAATTTCGCGAGAACAGCCTTAGCGAAAGGCTTCTTGAAGGCAAAGATGTAACTCTGTGAGATGAATTAACAGAACACAGAGCAGTTTCTTAGAAAGCTTCTTTCCAGTTTTGAACGGAAGATATTTCCTTTTTCACCATAGCCCTCTATGGGCTTCCAAATATCCCTTTGCCAATTCCACAAGAACATGCTTAGCGAAAGGCTTCTTGAAGGGAAAGATGAAACTCTGTGAGATGAATTAACAGAACACAGAGCAGTTTCTCAGAAAGCTTCTTTCCAGTTTTGAACGGAAGATATTTCCTTTTTCACCATAGCCCTCTATGGGCTTCCAAATATCCCTTTGCCAATTCCACAAGAACAGCCTTAGCGAAAGGCTTCTTGAAGGGAAAGATGTAACTCTGTGAGATGAATTAACAGAACACAGAGCAGTTTCTCAGAAAGCTTCTTTCCAGTTTTGAACGGAAGATATTTCCTTTTTCACCATAGCCCTCTATGGGCTTCCAAATATCCCTTTACCAATTCCACAAGAACAGCCTTAGCGAAAGGCTTCTTGAAGGGAAAGATGTAACTCTGTGAGATGAATAAACAGAACACAGAGCTGTTTCTCAGAAAGCTTCTTTCCAGTTTTGAACAGAAGATATTTCCTTTTTCACCATAGCCCTCTCTGGGCTTCCAAATATCCCTTTGCCAATTCCACAAGAACAGCCTTAGAGAAAGGCTTCTTGAAGGGAAAGATGTAACTCTGTGAGATGAATTAACAGAACACAGAGCAGTTTCTCAGAAAGCTTGTTTCCGGTTTTGAACGGAAGATATTTCCTTTTTCACCATAGTCCTCTAAGGGCTTACAAATATCCCTTTGCCAATTCCACAAGAACAGCCTTAGCGAGAGGCTTCTTGAAGGGAAAGATGTAACTCTGTGAGATGAATTAACAGAACACAGAGCAGTTTCTCAGAAAGCTTCTTTCCAGTTTTGAACGGAAGATATTTCCTTTTTCACCATAGCCCTCTATGGGCTTCCAAATATCCCTTTGCCAATTCCACGAGAACAGCCTTAGCGAAAGGCTTCTTGAAGGGAAAGATGTAACTCTGTGAGATGAATTAACAGAACACAGAGCAGTTTCTCAGAAAGCTTCTTTCCAGTTTTGAACGGAAGATATTTCCTTTTTCACCATAGCCCTCTATGGGCTTCCAAATATCCCTTTGCCAATTCCACAAGAACAGCCTTAGCGAAAGGCTTCTTGAAGGGAAAGATGTAACTCTGTGGGATGAATTAACAGAACACAGAGCAGTTTCTCAGAAAGCTTCTTTCCAGTTTTGAACGGAAGATATTTCCTTTTTCACCATAGCCCTCTATGGGCTTCCAAATATCCCTTTGCCAATTCCGCGAGAACAGCCTTAGCAAAAGGCTTCTTGAAGGGAAAGATGTAACTCTGTGAGATGAATTAACAGAACACAGAGCAGTTTCTCAGAAAGCTTCTTTCCAGTTTTGAACGGAAGATATTTCCTTTTTCACCATAGCCCTCTATGGGCTTCCAAATATCCCTTTGCCAATTCCACAAGAACAGCCTTAGCGAAAGGCTTCTTGAAGGGAAAGATGTAACTCTGTGAGATGAATTAACAGAACACAGAGCAGTTTCTCAGAAAGCTTCTTTCCAGTTTTGAACGGAAGATATTTCCTTTTTTACCATAGCCCTCTGTGGGCTTCCAAATATCCCTTTGCCAATTCCACAAGAACAGCCTTAGCGAAAGGCTTCTTGAAGGGAAAGATGTAACTCTGTGAGATGAATTAACAGAACACAGAGCAGTTTCTCAGAAAGCTTCTTTCCAGTTTTGAACGGAAGATATTTCCTTTTTCACCATAGCCCTCTATGGGCTTCCAAATATCCCTTTGCCAATTCCACAAGAACAGCCTTAGCGAAAGGCTTCTTGAAGGGAAAGATGTAACTCTGTGAGATGAATAAACAGAACACAGAGCAGTTTCTCAGAAAGCTTCTTTCCAGTTTTGAACGGAAGATATTTCCTTTTTCACCATAGCCCTCTATGGGCTTCCAAATATCCCTTTGCCAATTTCGCGAGAACAGCCTTAGCGAAAGGCTTCTTGAAGGCAAAGATGTAACTCTGTGATATGAATTAAGAGAACACAGAGCAGTTTCTTAGAAAGCTTCTTTCCAGTTTTCAACGGAAGATATTTCCTTTTTCACCATAGCCCTCTATGAGCTTCCAAATATCCCTTTGCCAATTCCACAAGAACAGCCTTAGCGAAAGGCTTCTTGGAGGGAAAGATGAAACTCTGTGAGATGAATTAACAGAACACAGAGCAGGTTCTCAGAAAGCTTCTTTCCAGTTTTGAACGGAAGATATTTCCTTTTTCACCACAGCCCTCTATGGGCTTCCAAATATCCCTTTGCCAATTCCACAAGAACAGCCTTAGCGAAAGGCTTCTTGAAGGGAAAGATGTAACTCTGTGAGATGAATTAACAGAACACAGAGCAGTTTCTCAGAAAGCTTCTTTCCAGTTTTGAACGGAAGATATTTCCTTTTTCACCATAGCCCTCTATGGGCTTCCAAATATCCCTTTGCCAATTCCACAAGAACAGCCTTAGCGAAAGGCTTCTTGAAGGGAAAGATGTAACTCTGTGAGATGAATAAACAGAACACAGAGCAGTTTCTCAGAAAGCTTCTTTCCAGTTTTGAACAGAAGATATTTCCTTTTTCACCATAGCCCTCTATGGGCTTCCAAATATCCCTTTGCCAATTCCACAAGAACAGCCTTAGAGAAAGGCTTCTTGAAGGGAAAGATGTATCTCTGTGAGATGAATTAACAGAACACAGAGCAGTTTCTCAGAAAGCTTCTTTCCAGTTTTGAACGAAAGATATTTCCTTTTTCACCATAGCCCTCTATGGGCTTCCAAATATTCCTTTGCCAATTCCACAAGAACAGCCTTAGCGAAAGGCTTCTTGAAGGGAAAGATGTAACTCTGTGAGATCAATTAACAGAACACAGAGCAGTTTCTCACAAAGCTTGTTTCCGGTTTTGAACGGAAGATATTTCCTTTTTCACCATAGCCCTCTAGGGGTTCCAAATATCCCTTTGCCAATTCCAGAAGAACGGCCTTAGCGAAAGGCTTCTTGAAGGGAAAGATGTAACTCTGTGAGATGAATTAACAGAACACAGAGCAGTTTCTCAGAAAGCTTCTTTCCAGTTTTGAACGGAAGATATTTCCTTTTTCACCATAGCCCTCTATGGGCTTCCAAATATCCCTTTGCCAATTCCACAAGAACAGCCTTAGCGAAAGGCTTCTTGAAGGGAAAGATGTAACTCTGTGAGATGAATAAACAGAACACAGAGGAGTTTCTCAGAAAGCTTCTTTCCAGTTTTGAACGGAATATATTTCCGTTTTCACCATAGCCCTCTATGGGCTTCCAAATATCCCTTTGCCAATTCCACAAGAACAGCCTTACCGAACGACTTCTTGAAGGGAAAGATGTAACTCTGTGAGATGAATTAACAGAACACAGAGCAGTTTCTCAGAAAGCTTGTTTCGGGTTTTGAAAGGAAGATATTTCCTTTTTCACCATAGTCCTCTATGGGCTTACAAATATCCCTTTGCCAATTCCACAAGAACAGCCTTAGCGAGAGGCTTCTTGAAGGGAAAGATGTAACTCTGTGAGATGAATTAACAGAACACAGAGCAGTTTCTCAGAAAGCTTCTTTCCAGTTTTGAACGGAAGATATTTCCTTTTTCACCATAGCCCTCTATGGGCTTCCAAATATCCCTTTGCCAATTCCACAAGAACAGCCTTAGCGAAAGGCTTCTTGAAGGGAAAGATGTAACTCTGTGAGATGAATTAACAGAACACAGAGCAGTTTCTCAGAAAGCTTCTTTCCAGTTTTGAACGGAAGATATTTCCTTTTTCACCATAGCCCTCCATGGGCTTCCAAATATCCCTTTGCCAATTCCAAAAGAACAGCCTTAGCGAAAGGCTTCTTGAAGGGAAAGATGTAACACTGTGAGATGAATTTACAGAACACAGAGCAGTTCCTCAGAAAGCTTGTTTCCAGTTTTGAACGGAAGATATTTCCTTTTTCACCATAGCCCTCTACGGGCTTCCAAATATCCCTTTGCCAATTCCACAAGAACAGCCTTACCGAACGACTTCTTGAAGGGAAAGATGTAACTCTGTGAGATGAATTAACAGAACACAGAGCAGTTTCTCAGAAAGCTTCTTTCCAGTTTTGAACGGAAGATATTTCCTTTTTCACCATAGCCCTCTATGGGCTTCCAAATATCCCTTTACCAATTCCACAAGAACAGCCTTAGCGAAAGGCTTCTTGAAGGGAAAGATGTAACTCTGTGAGATGAATTAACAGAACACAGAGCAGTTTCTCAGAAAGCTTCTTTCCAGTTTTGAACGGAAGATATTTCCTTTTTCACCATAGCCCTCTATGGGCTTCCAAATATCCCTTTGCCAATTCCACAAGAACAGCCTTAGCGAAAGGCTTCTTGAAGGGAAAGATGTAACTCTGTGAGATGAATTAAGAGAACACAGAGCAGTTTCTCAGAAAGCTTCTTTCCAGTTTTGAACGGAAGATATTTCCTTTTTCACCATAGCCCTCTATGGGCTTCCAAATATCCCTTTGCCAATTCCACAAGAACAGCCTTAGCGAAAGGCTTCTTGAAGGGAAAGATGTAACTCTGTGAGATGAATTAACAGAACACAGAGCAGTTTCTCAGAAAGCTTGTTTCCAGTTTTGAACGGAAGATATTTCCTTTTTCACCATAGCCCTCTATGGGCTTCCAAATATCCCTTTGCCAATTCCACAAGAACAGCCTTAGCGAAAGGCTTCTTGAAGGGAAAGATGTAACTCTGTGAGATGAATAAACAGAACACAGAGCAGTTTCTCAGAAAGCTTCTTTCCAGTTTTGAACGGAAGATATTTCCTTTTTCACCATAGCCCTCTATGGGCTTCCAAATATCCCTTTGCCAATTCCACAAGAACAGCCTTAGCGAAAGGCTTCTTGAAGGGAAAGATGTAACTCTGTGAGATGAATTAACAGAACACAGAGCAGTTTCTCAGAAAGCTTCTTTCCAGTTTTGAACGGAAGATATTTCCTTTTTCACCATAGCCCTCTATGGGTTTCCAAATATCCCTTTGCCAATTGCAAAAGAACAGCCTTAGCGAAAGGCTTCTTGAAGGGATAGATGTAACTCTGTGAGATGAATTTACAGAACACAGAGCAGTTTCTTAGAAACCTTCTTTCCAGTTTTGAACGGAAGATATTTCCTTTTTCACCATAGCCCTCTATGGGCTTCCAAATATCCCTTTACCAATTCCACAAGAACAGCCTTAGCGAAAGGCTTCTTGAAGGGAAAGATGTAACTCTGTGAGATGAATTAACAGAACACAGAGCAGTTTCTCAGAAAGCTTCTTTCCAGTTTTGAACGGAAGATATTTCCTTTTTCACCATAGCCCTCTATGGGCTTCCAAATATCCCTTTGCCAATTCCACAAGAACAGCCTTAGCGAAAGGCTTCTTGAAGGGAAAGATGTATCTCTGTGAGATGAATAAACAGAACACAGAGGAGTTTCTCAGAAAGCTTCTTTCCAGTTTTGAACGGAAGATATTTCCTTTTTCACCATAGCCCTCTATGGGCTTCCAAATATCCCTTTGCCAATTCCACAAGAACAGCCTTACCGAACGACTTCTTGAAGGGAAAGATGTAACTCTGTGAGATGAATTAGCAGAACACAGAGCAGTTTCTCAGAAAGCTTCTTTCCAGTTTTGAACGGAAGATATTTCCTTTTTCACCATAGCCCTCTATGGGCTTCCAAATATCCCTTTGCCAATTCCACAAGAACAGCCTTAGCGAAAGGCTTCTTGAAGGGAAAGATGTAACTCTGTGAGATGAATTAACAGAACACAGAGCAGTTTCTCAGAAAGCTTCTTTCCAGTTTTGAACGGAAGATATTTCCTTTTTCACCATAGCCCTCTATGGGCTTCCAAATATCCCTTTGCCAATTCCACAAGAACAGCCTTAGCGAAAGGCTTCTTGAAGGGAAAGATGTAACTCTGTGAGATGAATTAAGAGAACACAGAGCAGTTTCTCAGAAAGCTTGTTTCCGGTTTTGAACGGAAGATATTTCCTTTTTCACCATAGCCCTCTATGGGCTTCCAAATATCCCTTTGCCAATTCCACAAGAACAGCCTTAGCGAAAGGCTTCTTGAAGGGAAAGATGTAACTCTGTGAGATGAATTAACAGAACACAGAGCAGTTTCTCAGAAAGCTTCTCTCCAGTTTTGAACGGAAGATATTTCCTTTTTCACCATAGCCCTCTATGGGCTTCCAAATATCCCTTTGCCAATTCCACAAGAACAGCCTTAGCGAAAGGCTTCTTGAAGGGAAAGATGTAACTCTGTGAGTTGAATTAACAGAACACAGAGCAGTTTCTCAGAAAGCTTCTTTCCAGTTTTGAACGGAAGATATTTCATTTTTCACCATAGCCCTCTATGGGCTTCCAAATATCCCTTTGCCAATTCCACAAGAACAGCCTTAGCGAAAGGCTTCTTGAAGGGAAAGATGTAACTCTGTGGGATGAATTAACAGAACACAGAGCAGTTTCTCAGAAAGCTTCTTTCCAGTTTTGAACGGAAGATATTTCCTTTTTCACCATAGCCCTCTATGGGCTTCCAAATATCCCTTTGCCAATTCCGCGAGAACAGCCTTAGCGAAAGGCTTCTTGAAGGCAAAGATGAAACTCTGTGAGATGAATTAACAGAACACAGAGCAGTTTCTCAGAAAGCTTCTTTCCAGTTTTGAACGGAAGATATTTCCTTTTTCACCATAGCCCTCTATGGGCTTCCAAATATCCCTTTACCTATTCCACAAGAACAGCCTTATCGAAAGGCTTCTTGAAGGGAAAGATGTAACTCTGTGAGATGAATAAACAGAACACAGAGCAGTTTCTCAGAAAGCTTCTTTCCAGTTTTGAACAGAAGATATTTCCTTTTTCACCATAGCCCTCTCTGGGCTTCCAAATATCTCTTTGCCAATTCCACAAGAACAGCCTTAGAGAAAGGCTTCTTGAGGGAAAAATGTATCTCTGTTAGATGAATTAACTGAACACAGAGCAGTTTCTCAGAAAGCTTGTTTCCGGTTTTGAACGGAAGATATTTCCTTTTTCACCATAGCCCTCTATGGGCTTCCAAATATCCCTTTGCCAATTCCACAAGAACAGCCTTAGAGAAAGGCTTCTTGAAGGGAAAGATGTAACTCTGTGAGATGAATTAACAGAACACTGAGCAGTTTCTCAGAAAGCTTCTTTCCAGTTTTGAACGGAAGATATTTCCTTTTTCACCATAGCCCTCTATGGGCTTCCAAATATCCCTTTGCCAATTCCACAAGAACAGCCTTAGCGAAAGGCTTCTTGAAGGGAAAGATGTAACTCTGTGAGATGAATAAACAGAACACAGAGCAGTTTCTCAGAAAGCTTCTTTCCAGTTTTGAACGGAAGATATTTCCTTTTTCACCATAGCCCTCTATGGGCTTCCAAATATCCCTTTGCCAATTGCACAAGAACAGCCTTAGCGAAAGGCTTCTTGAAGGGAAAGATGTAACTCTGTGAGGTGAATTAACAGAACACAGAGCAGTTTCTCAGAAAGCTTCTTTCCAGTTTTGAACGGAAGATATTTCCTTTTTCACCATAGCCCTCTATGGGCTTCCAAATATCCCTTTGCCAATTCCACAAGAACAGCCTTAGCGAAAGACTTCTTGAAGGGAAAGATGTAACTCTGTGAGATGAATTAACAGAACACAGAGCAGTTTCTCAGAAAGCTTCTTTCCAGTTTTGAACGGAAGATATTTCCTTTTTCACCATAGCCCTCTATGGGCTTCCAAATATCCCTTTGCCAATTCCACAAGAACAGCCTTAGCGATAGGCTTCTTGAAGGGAAAGATGTAACTCTGTGGGATGAATTAACAGAACACAGAGCAGTTTCTCAGAAAGCTTCTTTCCAGTTTTGAACGGAAGATATTTCCTTTTTCACCATAGCCCTCTATGGGCTTCCAAATATCCCTTTGCCAATTCCGCGAGAACAGCCTTAGCGAAAGGCTTCTTGAAGGGAAAGATGTAACTCTGTGAGATGAATTAACAGAACACAGAGCAGTTTCTCAGAAAGCTTCTTTCCAGTTTTGAACGGAAGATATTTCCTTTTTCACCATAGCCCTCTATGGGCTTCCAAATATCCCTTTGCCAATTCCACAAGAACAGCCTTAGCGAAAGGCTTCTTGAAGGGAAAGATGTAACTCTGTGAGATGAATTAACAGAACACAGAGCAGTTTCTCAGAAAGCTTCTTTCCAGTTTTGAACGGAAGATATTTCCTTTTTCACCATAGCCCACCATGGGCTTCCAAATATCCCTTTGCCAATTCCAAAAGAACAGCCTTAGCGAAAGGCTTCTTGAAGGGAAAGATGTAACACTGTGAGATGAATTTACAGAACACAGAGCAGTTCCTCAGAAAGCTTGTTTCCAGTTTTGAACGGAAGATATTTCCTTTTTCACCATAGCCCTCTACGGGCTACAAATATCCCTTTGCCAATTCCACAAGAACAGCCTTACCGAACGACTTCTTGAAGGGAAAGATGTAACTCTGTGAGATGAATTAACAGAACACAGAGCAGTTTCTCAGAAAGCTTCTTTCCAGTTTTGAACGGAAGATATTTCCTTTTTCACCATAGCCCTCTATGGGCTTCCAAATATCCCTTTGCCAATTCCACAAGAACAGCCTTAGCGAAAGGCTTCTTGAAGGGAAAGATGTAACTCTGTGAGATGAATTAACAGAACACAGAGCAGTTTCTCAGAAAGCTTCTTTCCAGTTTTGAACGGAAGATATTTCCTTTTTCACCATAGCGCTCTATGGGCTTCCAAATATCCCTTTGCCAATTCCACAAGAACAGCCTTAGCGAAAGGCTTCTTGAAGGGAAAGATGTAACTCTGTGAGATGAATTAAGAGAACACAGAGCAGTTTCTCAGAAAGCTTCTTTCCAGTTTTGAACGGAAGATATTTCCTTTTTCACCATAGCCCTCTATGGGCTTCCAAATATCCCTTTGCCAATTCCACAAGAACAGCCTTAGCGAAAGGCTTCTTGAAGGGAAAGATGTAACTCAGTGAGATGAATTAACAGAACACAGAGCAGTTTCTCAGAAAGCTTCTTTCCAGTTTTGAACGGAAGATATTTCCTTTTTCACCATAGCCCACTATGGGCTTCCAAATATCCCTTTGCCAATTCCACAAGAACAGCCTTAGCGAAAGGCTTCTTGAAGGGAAAGATGTAACTCTGTGAGATGAATAAACAGAACACAGAGCAGTTTCTCAGAAAGCTTCTTTCCAGTTTTGAACGGAAGATATTTCCTTTTTCAAAATAGCCCTCTATGGGCTTCCAAATATCCCTTTGCCAATTCCACAAGAACAGCCTTAGCGAAAGGCTTCTTGAAGGGAAAGATGTAACTCTGTGAGATGAATTAACAGAACACAGAGCAGTTTCTCAGAAAGCTTCTTTCCAGTTTTGAACGGAAGATATTTCCTTTTTCACCATAGCCCTCTATGGGTTTCCAAATATCCCTTTGCCAATTGCAAAAGAACAGCCTTAGCGAAAGGCTTCTTGAAGGGATAGATGTAACTCTGTGAGATGAATTTACAGAACACAGAGCAGTTTCTTAGAAACCTTCTTTCCAGTTTTGAACGGAAGATATTTCCTTTTTCACCATAGCCCTCTATGGGCTTCCAAATATCCCTTTACCAATTCCACAAGAACAGCCTTAGCGAAAGGCTTCTTGAAGGGAAAGATGTAACTCTGTGAGATGAATTAACAGAACACAGAGCAGTTTCTCAGAAAGCTTCTTTCCAGTTTTGAACGGAAGATATTTCCTTTTTCACCATAGCCCTCTATGGGCTTCCAAATATCCCTTTGCCAATTCCACAAGAACAGCCTTAGCGAAAGGCTTCTTGAAGGGAAAGATGTATCTCTCTGAGATGAATAAACAGAACACAGAGGAGTTTCTCAGAAAGCTTCTTTCCAGTTTTGAACGGAAGATATTTCCTTTTTCACCATAGCCCTCTATGGGCTTCCAAATATCCCTTTGCCAATTCCACAAGAACAGCCTTACCGAACGACTTCTTGAAGGGAAAGATGTAACTCTGTGAGATGAATTAACAGAACACAGAGCAGTTTCTCAGAAAGCTTCTTTCCAGTTTTGAACGGAAGATATTTCCTTTTTCACCATAGCCCTCTATGGGCTTCCAAATATCCCTTTGCCAATTCCACAAGAACAGCCTTAGCGAAAGGCTTCTTGAAGGGAAAGATGTAACTCTGTGAGATGAATTAACAGAACACAGAGCAGTTTCTCAGAAAGCTTCTTTCCAGTTTTGAACGGAAGATATTTCCTTTTTCACCATAGCCCTCTATGGGCTTCCAAATATCCCTTTGCCAATTCCACAAGAACAGCCTTAGCGAAAGGCTTCTTGAAGGGAAAGATGTAACTCTGTGAGATGAATTAAGAGAACACAGAGCAGTTTCTCAGAAAACTTGTTTCCGGTTTTGAACGGAAGATATTTCCTTTTTCACCATAGCCCTCTATGGGCTTCCAAATATCCCTTTGCCAATTCCACAAGAACAGCCTTAGCGAAAGGCTTCTTGAAGGGAAAGATGTAACTCTGTGAGATGAATTAACAGAACACAGAGCAGTTTCTCAGAAAGCTTCTTTCCAGTTTTGAACGGAAGATATTTCCTTTTTCACCATAGCCCTCTATGGGTTTCCAAATATCCCTTTGCCAATTGCAAAAGAACAGCCTTAGCGAAAGGCTTCTTGAAGGGATAGATGTAACTCTGTGAGATGAATTTACAGAACACAGAGCAGTTTCTTAGAAACCTTCTTTCCAGTTTTGAACGGAAGATATTTCCTTTTTCACCATAGCCCTCTATGGGCTTCCAAATATCCCTTTACCAATTCCACAAGAACAGCCTTAGCGAAAGGCTTCTTGAAGGGAAAGATGTAACTCTGTGAGATGAATTAACAGAACACAGAGCAGTTTCTCAGAAAGCTTCTTTCCAGTTTTGAACGGAAGATATTTCCTTTTTCACCATAGCCCTCTATGGGCTTCCAAATATCCCTTTGCCAATTCCACAAGAACAGCCTTAGCGAAAGGCTTCTTGAAGGGAAAGATGTATCTCTGTGAGATGAATAAACAGAACACAGAGGAGTTTCTCAGAAAGCTTCTTTCCAGTTTTGAACGGAAGATATTTCCTTTTTCACCATAGCCCTCTATGGGCTTCCAAATATCCCTTTGCCAATTCCACAAGAACAGCGTTACCGAACGACTTCTTGAAGGGCAAGATGTAACTCTGTGAGATGAATTAACAGAACACAGAGCAGTTTCTCAGAAAGCTTCTTTCCAGTTTTGAACGGAAGATATTTCCTTTTTCACCATAGCCCTCTATGGGCTTCCAAATATCCCTTTGCCAATTCCACAAGAACAGCCTTAGCGAAAGGCTTCTTGAAGGGAAAGATGTAACTCTGTGAGATGAATTAACAGAACACAGAGCAGTTTCTCAGAAAGCTTCTTTCCAGTTTTGAACGGAAGATATTTCCTTTTTCACCATAGCCCTCTATGGGCTTCCAAATATCCCTTTGCCAATTCCACAAGAACAGCCTTAGCGAAAGGCTTCTTGAAGGGAAAGATGTAACTCTGTGAGATGAATTAAGAGAACACAGAGCAGTTTCTCAGAAAGCTTGTTTCCGGTTTTGAACGGAAGATATTTCCTTTTTCACCATAGCCCTCTATGGGCTTCCAAATATCCCTTTGCCAATTCCACAAGAACAGCCTTAGCGAAAGGCTTCTTGAAGGGAAAGATGTAACTCTGTGAGATGAATTAACAGAACACAGAGCAGTTTCTCAGAAAGCTTCTTTCCAGTTTTGAACGGAAGATATTTCCTTTTTCACCATAGCCCTCTATGGGCTTCCAAATATCCCTTTGCCAATTCCACAAGAACAGCCTTAGCGAAAGGCTTCTTGAAGGGAAAGATGTAACTCTGTGAGATGAATAAACAGAACACAGAGCAGTTTCTCAGAAAGCTTCTTTCCAGTTTTGAACGGAAGATATTTCCTTTTTCACCATAGCCCTCTATGGGCTTCCAAATATCCCTTTGCCAATTCCACAAGAACAGCCTTAGCGAAAGACTTCTTGAAGGGAAAGATGTAACTCTGTGAGATGAATTAACAGAACACAGAGCAGTTTCTCAGAAAGCTTCTTTCCAGTTTTGAACGGAAGATATTTCCTTTTTCACCATAGCCCTCTATGGGCTTCCAAATATCCCTTTGCCAATTCCACAAGAACAGCCTTAGCGAAAGGCTTCTTGAAGGGAAAGATGTAACTCTGTGAGATGAATTAACAGAACACAGAGAAGTTTCTCAGAAAGTTTCTTTCCAGTTTTGAACGGAAGATATTTCCTTTTTCACCATAGCCCTCTATGGGCTTCCAAATATCCCTTTGCCAATTCCACAAGAACAGCCTTAGCGAAAGGCTTCTTGAAGGGAAAGATGTATCTCTGTGAGATGAATAAACAGAACACAGAGGAGTTTCTCAGAAAGCTTCTTTCCAGTTTTGAACGGAAGATATTTCCTTTTTCACCATAGCCCTCTACGGGCTTCCAAATATCCCTTTGCCAATTCCACAAGAACAGCCTTACCGAACGACTTCTTGAAGGGAAAGATGTAACTCTGTGAGATGAATTAACAGAACACAGAGCAGTTTCTCAGAAAGCTTCTTTCCAGTTTTGAACGGAAGATATTTCCTTTTTCACCATAGCCCTCTATGGGCTTCCAAATATCCCTTTGCCAATTCCACAAGAACAGCCTTAGCGAAAGGCTTCTTGAAGGGAAAGATGTAACTCTGTGAGATGAATTAACAGAACACAGAGCAGTTTCTCAGAAAGCTTCTTTCCAGTTTTGAACGGAAGATATTTCCTTTTTCACCATAGCCCTCTATGGTCTTCCAAATATCCCTTTGCCAATTCCACAAGAACAGCCTTAGCGAAAGGCTTCTTGAAGGGAAAGATGTAACTCTGTGAGATGAATTAACAGAACACAGAGCAGTTTCTCAGAAAGCTTCTTTCCAGTTTTGAACGGAAGATATTTCCTTTTTCACCATAGCCCTCTATGGGTTTCCAAATATCCCTTTGCCAATTGCAAAAGAACAGCCTTAGCGAAAGGCTTCTTGAAGGGATAGATGTAACTCTGTGAGATGAATTTACAGAACACAGAGCAGTTTCTTAGAAACCTTCTTTCCAGTTTTGAACGGAAGATATTTCCTTTTTCACCATAGCCCTCTATGGGCTTCCAAATATCCCTTTACCAATTCCACAAGAACAGCCTTAGCGAAAGGCTTCTTGAAGGGAAAGATGTAACTCTGTGAGATGAATTAACAGAACACAGAGCAGTTTCTCAGAAAGCTTCTTTCCAGTTTTGAACGGAAGATATTTCCTTTTTCACCATAGCCCTGTATGGGCTTCCAAATATCCCTTTGCCAATTCCACAAGAACAGCCTTAGCGAAAGGCTTCTTGAAGGGAAAGATGTATCTCTGTGAGATGAATAAACAGAACACAGAGGAGTTTCTCAGAAAGCTTCTTTCCAGTTTTGAACGGAAGATATTTCCTTTTTCACCGTAGCCCTCTATGGGCTTCCAAATATCCCTTTGCCAATTCCACAAGAACAGCCTTACCGAACGACTTCTTGAAGGGAAAGATGTAACTCTGTGAGATGAATTAACAGAACACAGAGCAGTTTCTCAGAAAGCTTCTTTCCAGTTTTGAACGGAAGATATTTCCTTTTTCACCATAGCCCTCTATGGGCTTCCAAATATCCCTTTGCCAATTCCACAAGAACAGCCTTAGCGAAAGGCTTCTTGAAGGGAAAGATGTAACTCTGTGAGATGAATTAACAGAACACAGAGCAGTTTCTCAGAAAGCTTCTTTCCAGTTTTGAACGGAAGATATTTCCTTTTTCACCATAGCCCTCTATGGGCTTCCAAATATCCCTTTGCCAATTCCACAAGAACAGCCTTAGCGAAAGGCTTCTTGAAGGGAAAGATGTAACTCTGTGAGATGAATTAAGAGAACACAGAGCAGTTTCTCAGAAAGCTTGTTTCCGGTTTTGAACGGAAGATATTTCCTTTTTCACCATAGCCCTCTATGGGCTTCCAAATATCCCTTTGCCAATTCCACAAGAACAGCCTTAGCGAAAGGCTTCTTGAAGGGAAAGATGTAACTCTGTGAGATGAATTAACAGAACACAGAGCAGTTTCTCAGAAAGCTTCTTTCCAGTTTTGAACGGAAGATATTTCCTTTTTCACCATAGCCCTCTATGGGCTTCCAAATATCCCTTTGCCAATTCCACAAGAACAGCCTTAGCGAAAGGCTTCTTGAAGGGAAAGATGTAACTCTGTGAGTTGAATTAACAGAACACAGAGCAGTTTCTCAGAAAGCTTCTTTCCAGTTTTGAACGGAAGATATTTCCTTTTTCACCATAGCCCTCTATGGGCTTCCAAATATCCCTTTGCCAATTCCACAAGAACAGCCTTAGCGAAAGGCTTCTTGAAGGGAAAGATGTAACTCTGTGGGATGAATTAACAGAACACAGAGCAGTTTCTCAGAAAGCTTCTTTCCAGTTTTGAACGGAAGATATTTCCTTTTTCACCATAGCCCTCTATGGGCTTCCAAATATCTCTTTGCCAATTCCGCGAGAACAGCCTTAGCGAAAGGCTTCTTGAAGGCAAAGATGAAACTCTGTGAGATGAATTAACAGAACACAGAGCAGTTTCTCAGAAAGCTTCTTTCCAGTTTTGAACGGAAGATATTTCCTTTTTCACCATAGCCCTCTATGGGCTTCCAAATATCCCTTTACCTATTCCACAAGAACAGCCTTATCGAAAGGCTTCTTGAAGGGAAAGATGTAACTCTGTGAGATGAATAAACAGAACACAGAGCAGTTTCTCAGAAAGCTTCTTTCCAGTTTTGAACGGAAGATATTTCCTTTTTTACCGTAGCCCTCTATGGGCTTCCAAATATCCCTTTGCCAATTCCACAAGAACAGCCTTAGCGAAAGGCTTCTTGAAGGGAAAGATGTAACTCTGTGAGATGAATTAACAGAACACAGAGCAGTTTCTCAGAAAGCTTCTTTCCAGTTTTGAACGGAAGATATTTCCTTTTTCACCATAGCCCTCTATGGGCTTCCAAATATCCCTTTGCCAATTCCACAAGAACAGCCTTAGCGAAAGGCTTCTTGAAGGGAAAGATGTAACTCTGTGAGATGAATTAACAGAACACAGAGCAGTTTCTCAGAAAGCTTCTTTCCAGTTTTGAACGGAAGATATTTCCTTTTTCACCATAGCCCTCTATGGGCTTCCAAATATCCCTTTGCCAATTCCACAAGAACAGCCTTAGCGAAAGGCTTCTTGAAGGGAAAGATGTAACTCTGTGGGATGAATTAACAGAACACAGAGCAGTTTCTCAGAAAGCTTCTTTCCAGTTTTGAACGGAAGATATTTCCTTTTTCACCATAGCCCTCTATGGGCTTCCAAATATCCCTTTGCCAATTCCGCGAGAACAGCCTTAGCGAAAGGCTTCTTGAAGGCAAAGATGTAACTCTGTGAGATGAATTAACAGAACACAGAGCAGTTTCTCAGAAAGCTTCTTTCCAGTTTTGAACGGAAGATATTTCCTTTTCCACCAAAGCCCTCTATGGGCTTCCAAATATCCCTTTGCCAATTCCGCGAGAACAGCCTTAGCGAAAGGCCTCTTCAAGGGAAAGATGTAACTCTGTGAGATGAATTAACAGAACACAGAGCAGTTTCTCAGAAAGCTTCTTTCCAGTTTTGAACGGAAGATATTTCCTTTTTCACCGTAGCCCTCTATGGGCTTCCAAATATCCCTTTGCCAATTCCACAAGAACAGCCTTAGCGAAAGGCTTCTTGAAGGGAAAGATGTAACTCTGTGAGATGAATTAACAGAACACAGAGCAGTTTCTCAGAAAGCTTCTTTCCAGTTTTGAACGGAAGATATTTCCTTTTTCACCATAGCCCTCTAAGGGCTTCCAAATATCCCTTTACCAATTGCACAAGAACAGCCTTAGCGAAAGGCTTCTTGAATGGATAGATGTAACTCTGTGAGAAGAATTTACAGAACACAGAGCAGTTTCTCAGAAAGCTTCTTTCCAGTTTTGAACGGAAGATATTTCCTTTTTCACCATAGCCCTCTATGGGCTTCCAAATATCCCTTTGCCAATTCCACAAGAACAGCCTTAGCGAAAGGCTTCTTGAAGGGAGAGATGTAACTCTGTGAGATGAATTAACAGAACACAGAGCAGTTTCTCAGAAAGTTCTTTCCAGTTTTGAACGGAAGATATTTCCTTTTTCACCATAGCCCTCTATGGGCTTCCAAATATCCCTTTGCCAATTCCACAAGAACAGCTTTAGCGAAAGGCTTCTTGAAGGGAAAGATGTAACACTGTGAGATGAATTTACAGAACACAGAGCAGTTCCTCAGAAAGCTTGTTTCCAGTTTTGAACGGAAGATATTTCCTTTTTCACCATAGCCCTCTATGGGCTTCCAAATATCCCTTTCGCAATTCCACAAGAACAGCCTTAGCGAAAGGCTTCTTGAATGGAAATATGTAACTCTGTGAGATGAATTAACAGAACACAGAGGAGTTTCTCAGAAAGCTTCTTTCCAGTTTTGAACGGAAGATATTTCCTTTTTCACCATAGCCCTCTATGGGCTTCCAAATATCCCTTTACCAATTGCACAAGAACAGCCTTAGCGAAAGGCTTCTTGAATGGATAGATGTAACTCTGTGAGAAGAATTTACACAACACAGAGCAGTTTCTCAGAAAGCTTCTTTCCAGTTTTGAACGGAAGATATTTCCTTTTTCACCATAGCCCTCTATGGGCTTCCAAATATCCCTTTACCTATTCCACAAGAACAGCCTTAGCGAAAGGCTTCTTGAAGGGAAAGATGTAACTCTGTGAGATGAATTAACAGAACACAGAGCAGTTTCTCAGAAAGCTTCTTTCCAGTTTTGAACGGAAGATATTTCCTTTTTTACCGTAGCCCTCTATGGGCTTCCAAATATCCCTTTGCCAATTCCACAAGAACAGCCTTAGCGAAAGGCTTCTTGAAGGGAAAGATGTAACTCTGTGAGATGAATTTACAGAACACAGAGCAGTTTCTCAGAAACCTTCTTTCCAGTTTTGAACGGAAGATATTTCCTTTTTCACCATAGCCCTCTATGGGCTTCCAAATATCCCTTTGCCAATTCCACAAGAACAGCCTTAGCGAAAGGCTTCTTGAAGGCAAAAATGTAACTCTGTGAGATGAATAAACAGAACACAGAGCAGTTTCTCAGAAAGCTTCTTTCCAGTTTTGAACGGAAGATATTTCCTTTTTCACCATAGCCCTCTATGGGCTTCCAAATATCCCTTTGCCAATTCCACAAGAACAGCCTTAGCGAACGACTTCTTGAAGGGAAAGATGTAACTCTGTGAGATGAATTAACAGAACACAGAGCAGTTTCTCAGAAAGCTTCTTTCCAGTTTTGAACGGAAGATATTTCCTTTTTCACCATAGCCCTCTATGGGCTTCCAAATATCCCTTTGCCAATTCCACAAGAACAGCCTTAGCGAAAGACTTCTTGAAGGGAAAGATGTAACTCTGTGAGATGAATTAACAGAACACAGAGCAGTTTCTCAGAAAGCTTCTTTCCAGTTTTAAACGGAAGATATTTCCTTTTTCACCATAGCCCTCTATGGGCTTCCAAATATCCCTTTGCCAATTCCACAAGAACAGCCTTAGCGAAAGGCTTCTTGAAGGCAAAGATGTAACTCTGTGAGATGAATTAACAGACACAGAGCAGATTCTCAGAAAGCTTCTTTCAAGTTTTGAACGGAAAATATTTCCTTTTTCACCATAGCCCTCTATGGGCTTCCAAATATCCCTTTGCCAATTCCACAAGAACAGCCTTAGCGAAAGACTTCTTGAAGGGAAAGATGTAACTCTTTGAGATGAATTAACAGAACACAGAGCAGTTTCTCACAAAGCTTCTTTCCAGTTTTGAACGGAAGATATTTCCTTTTTCACCATAGCCCTCTATGGGCTTCCAAATATCCCTTTGCCAATTCCACAAGAACAGCCTTAGCGAAAGGCATCTTGAAGGGAAAGATGTAACTCTGTGAGATGAATTAACAGAACACAGAGCAGTTTCTCAGAAAGCTTCTTTCCAGTTTTGAACAGAAGATATTTCCTTTTTCACCATAGCCCTCTATGGGCTTCCAAATATCCCTTTGCCAATTCCACAAGAACAGCCTTAGCGAAAGGCTTCTTGAAGGGAAAGATTTAACACTGTGAGATGAATTTACAGAACTCAGAGCAGTTCCTCAGAAAGCTTGTTTCCAGTTTTGAACGGAAGATATTTCCTTTTTCACCATAGCCCTCTATGGGCTTCCAAATATCCCTTTGCCAATTCCACAAGAACAGCCTTAGCGAAACGCTTCTTGAAGGGAAAGATGTAAATCTGTGAGATGAATTAACAGAACACAGAGCAGTTTCTCAGAAAGCTTCTTTCCAGTTTTGAACGGAAGATATTTCCTTTTTCACCATAGCCCTCTATGGGCTTCCAAATATCCCTTTGCCAATTGCACAAGAACAGCCTTAGCGAAAGGCTTCTTGAAGGGATAGATGTAACTCTGTGAGATGATTTACAGAACACAGAGTAGTTTCTCAGAAAGCTTCTTTCCAGTTTTGAACGGAAGATATTTCCTTTTTCACCCTAGCCCTCTATGGGCTTCCAAATATCCCTTTACCAATTCCACAAGAACAGCCTTAGCGAAAGGCTTCTTGAAGGGAAAGATGTAACTCTGTGAGATGAATTAACAGAACACAGAGCAGTTTCTCAGAAAGCTTCTTTCCAGTTTTGAACGGAAGATATTTCCTTTTTTACCATAGCCCTCTATGGGCTTCCAAATATCCCTTTGCCAATTCCACAAGAACAGCCTTAGCGAAAGGCTTCTTGAAGGGAAAGATGTAACTCTGTGAGATGAATCAACAGAACACAGAGCATTTTCTCAGAAAGCTTCTTTCCAGTTTTGAACGGAAGATATTTCCTTTTTCACCATAGCCCTCTATGGGCTTCCAAATATCCCTTTGCCAATTCCACAAGAACAGCCTTAGCGAAAGGCTTCTTGAAAGGAAAAATGTAACTCTGTGAGATGAATAAACAGAACACAGAGCAGTTTCTCAGAAAGCTTCTTTCCAGTTTTGAACGGAAGATATTTCCTTTTTCACCATAGCCCTCTATGGGCTTCCAAATATCCCTTTGACAATTCCGCGAGAACAGCCTTAGCGAAAGGCTTCTTGAAGGCAAAGATGTAACTCTGTGAGATGAATTAACAGAACACAGAGCAGTTTCTTAGAAGGCTTCCTTCCAGTTTTGAACGGAAGATATTTCCTTTTTCACCATAGCCCTCTATGGGCTTCCAAATATCCCTTTGCCAATTCCACAAGAACAGCCTTAGAGAAAGGCTTCTTGAAGGGAAAGATGAAACTCTGTGAGATGAATTAACAGAACACAGAGCAGTTTCTCAGAAAGCTTCTTTCCAGTTTTGAACGGAAGATATTTCCCTTTTCACCATAGCCCTCTATGGGCTTCCAAATATCCCTTTACCTATTCCACAAGAACAGCCTTATCGAAAGGCTTCTTGAAGGGAAAGATGTAACTCTGTGAGATGAATAAACAGAACACAGGGCAGTTTCTCCGAAAGCTTCTTTCCAGTTTTGAACAGAAGATATTTCCTTTTTCACCATAGCCCTCTCTGGGCTTCCAAATATCCCTTTGCCAATTCCACAAGAACAGCCTTAGAGAAAGGCTTCTTGAAGGGAAAAATGTATCTCTGTTAGATGAATTAACTGAACACAGAGCAGTTTCTCAGAAAGCTTCTTTCCAGTTTTGAACGGAAGATATTTCCTTTTTCACCATAGCCCTCTATGGGCTTCCAAATATCCCTTTGCCAATTCCACAAGAACAGCCTTAGCGAAAGGCTTCTTGAAGGGAAAGATGTAACTCTGTGAGATGAATTAACAGAACACAGAGCAGTTTCTCAGAAAGCTTCTTTCCAGTTTTGAACGGAAGATATTTCCTTTTTCACCATAGCCCTCTATGGGCTTCCAAATATCCCTTTGCCAATTCCACAAGAACAGCCTTAGCGAAAGGCTTCTTGAAGGGAAAGATGTAACTCTGTGAGATGAATTAACAGAACACAGAGCAGTTTCTCAGAAAGCTTCTTTCCAGTTTTGAACGGAAGATATTTCCTTTTTCACCATAGTTCTCTATGGGCTTCCAAATATCCCTTTGCCAATTCCACAAGAACAGCCTTAGCGAAAGGCTTCTTGAAGGGAAAGATGTAACACTGTGAGATGAATTAACAGAACACAGAGCAGTTTCTCAGAAAGCTTCTTTCCAGTTTTGAACGGAAGATATTTCCTTTTTCACCATAGCCCTCTATGGGCTTCCAAATATCCCTTTGCCAATTGCACAAGAACAGCTTTAGCGAAAGGCTTCTTGAAGGGATAGATGTAACTCTGTGAGATGAATTTACAGAACACAGAGCAGTTTCTCAGAAAGCTTCTTTCCAGTTTTGAACGGAAGATATTTCCTTTTTCACCATAGCCCTCTATGGGCTTCCAAATATCCCTTTGCCAATTCCGCGAGAACAGCCTTAGCGTAAGGCTTCTTGAAGGGAAAGATGTAACTCTGTGAGATGAATTAACAGAACACAGAGCAGTTTCTCAGAAAACTTCTTTCCAGTTTTGAACGGAAGATATTTCCTTTTTCACCATAGCCCTCTATGGGCTTCCAAATATCCCTTTGCCAATTCCACAAGAACAGCCTTAGCGAAAGGCTTCTTGAAGGGAAAGATGTAACTCTGTGAGATGAATTAACAGAACACAGAGAAGTTTCTCAGAAAGCTTCTTTCCAGTTTTGAACGGAAGATATTTCCTTTTTCACCATAGCCCTCTATGGGCTTCCAAATATCCCTTTGCCAATTGCACAAGAACAGCCTTAGCGAAAGGCTTCTTGAAGGGAAAGATGTATCTCTGTGAGATGAATAAACAGAACACAGAGGAGTTTCTCAGAAAGCTTCTTTCCAGTTTTGAACGGAAGATATTTCCTTTTTCACCATAGCCCTCTATGGGCTTCCAAATATCCCTTTCCCAATTCCACAAGAACAGCCTTCGCGAAAGGCTTCTTGAAGGGAAAGATGTAACTCTGTGAGATGAATTAACAGAACACAGAGCAGTTTCTCAGAAAGCTTCTTTCCAGTTTTGAACGGAAGATATTTCCTTTTTCACCATAGCCCTCTATGGGCTTCCAAATATCCCTTTGCCAATTCCACAAGAACAGCCTTAGCGAAAGGCTTCTTGAAGGGAAAGATGTAACTCTGTGAGATGAATTAACAGAACACAGAGCAGTTTCTCAGAAAGCTTCTTTCCAGTTTTGAACGGAAGATATTTCCTTTTTCACCATAGCCCTCTATGGGCTTCCAAATATCCCTTTGCCAATTCCACAAGAACAGCCTTAGCGAAAGGCTTCTTGAAGGGAAAGATGTAACTCTGTGAGATGAATTAACAGAACACAGAGCAGTTTCTCAGAAAGCTTCTTTCCAGTTTTGAACGGAAGATATTTCCTTTTTCACCATAGCCCTCTATGGGCTTCCAAATATCCCTTTGCCAATTCCACAAGAACAGCTTTAGCGAAAGGCTTCTTGAAGGGAAAGATGTAACACTGTGAGATGAATTTACAGAACACAGAGCAGTTCCTCAGAAAGCTTGTTTCCAGTTTTGAAGGGAAGATATTTCCTTTTTCACCATAGCCCTCTATGGTCTTCCAAATATCCCTTTGCCAATTCCACAAGAACAGCCTTAGCGAAAGGCTTCTTGAAGGGAAAGATGTAACTCTGTGAGATGAATTAACAGAACACAGAGCAGTTTCTCAGAAAGCTTCTTTCCAGTTTTGAACGGAAGATATTTCCTTTTTCACCTTAGCCCTCTATGGGTTTCCAAATATCCCTTTGCCAATTGCAAAAGAACAGCCTTAGCGAAAGGCTTCTTGAAGGGATAGATGTAACTCTGTGAGATGAATTTACAGAACACAGAGCAGTTTCTCAGAAAGCTTCTTTCCAGTTTTGAACGGAAGATATTTCCTTTTTCACCATAGCCCTCTATGGGCTTCCAAATATCCCTTTACCTATTCCACAAGAACAGCCTTAGCGAAAGGCTTCTTGAAGGGAAAGATGTAACTCTGTGAGATGAATTAACAGAACACAGAGCAGTTTCTCATAAAGCTTCTTTCCAGTTTTGAACGGAAGATATTTCCTTTTTCACCATAGCCCTCTATGGGCTTCCAAATATCCCTTTGCCAATTCCACAAGAACAGCCTTAGCGAACGACTTCTTGAAGGGAAAGATGTAACTCTGTGAGATGAATTAACAGAACACAGAGCAGTTTCTCAGAAAGCTTCTTTCCAGTTTTGAACGGAAGATATTTCCTTTTTCACCATAGCCCTCTATGGGCTTCCAAATATCCCTTTGCCAATTCCACAAGAACAGCCTTAGCGAAAGGCTTCTTGAAGGGAAAGATGTAACTCTGTGGTATGAATTAAGAGAACACAGAGCAGTTTCTCAGAAAGCTTCTTTCCAGTTTTGAACGGAAGATATTTCCTTTTTCACCATAGCCCTCTATGGGCTTCCAAATATCCCTTTGCCAATTCCGCGAGAACAGCCTTAGCGAAAGGCTTCTTGAAGGGAAAGATGTAACTCTGTGAGATGAATTAACAGAACACAGAGCAGTTTCTCATAAAGCTTCTTTCCAGTTTTGAACGGAAGATATTTCCTTTTTCACCATAGCCCTCTATGGGCTTCCAAATATCCCTTAGCCAATTCCACAAGAACAGCCTTAGCGAAAGGCTTCTTGAAGGGAAAGATGTAACTCTGTGAGATGAATTAACAGAACACAGAGCAGTTTCTCAGAAAGCTTCTTTCCAGTTTTGAACGGAAGATATTTCCTTTTTCACCATAGCCCTCTATGGGCTTCCAAATATCCCTTTGCCAATTCCACAAGAACAGCCTTAGCGAAAGGCTTCTTGAAGGGAAAGATGTAACTCTGTGAGATGAATTAACAGAACACAGAGCAGTTTCTCAGAAAGCTTCTTTCCAGTTTTGAACGGAAGATATTTCCTTTTTCACCATAGCCCTCTATGGGCTTCCAAATATCCCTTTGCCAATTCCACAAGAACAGCCTTAGCCAAAGGCTTCTTGAAGAGAAAGATGTAACTCTGTGAGGTGAATTAACAGAACACAGAGCAGTTTCTCAGAAAGCTTCTTTCCAGTTTTGAACGGAAGATATTTCCTTTTTCACCATAGCCCTCTATGGGCTTCCAAATATCCCTTTGCCAATTCCACAAGAACAGCCTTAGCGAACGGTTTCTTGAAGGGAAAGATTTAACACTGTGAGATGAATTAACAGAACACAGAGCAGTTCCTCAGAAAGCTTGTTTCCAGTTTTGAACGGAAGATATTTCCTTTTTCACCATAGCCCTCTATGGGCTTCCAAATATCCCTTTGCCAATTCCACAAGAACAGCCTTAGCGAAAGGCTTCTTGAAGGGAGAGATGTAACTCTGTGAGATGAATTAACAGAACACAGAGCAGTTTCTCAGAAAGTTCTTTCCAGTTTTGAACGGAAGATATTTCCTTTTTCACCATAGCCCTCTATGGGCTTCCAAATATCCCTTTGCCAATTCCACAAGAACAGCTTTAGCGAAAGGCTTCTTGAAGGGAAAGATGTAACACTGTGAGATGAATTTACAGAACACAGAGCAGTTCCTCAGAAAGCTTGTTTCCAGTTTTGAACGGAAGATATTTCCTTTTTCACCATAGCCCTCTATGGGCTTCCAAATATCCCTTTCGCAATTCCACAAGAACAGCCTTAGCGAAAGGCTTCTTGAATGGAAATATGTAACTCTGTGAGATGAATTAACAGAACACAGAGCAGTTTCTCAGAAAGCTTCTTTCCAGTTTTGAACGGAAGATATTTCCTTTTTCACCATAGCCCTCTATGGGCTTCCAAATATCCCTTTACCAATTGCACAAGAACAGCCTTAGCGAAAGGCTTCTTGAATGGATAGATGTAACTCTGTGAGAAGAATTTACACAACACAGAGCAGTTTCTCAGAAAGCTTCTTTCCAGTTTTGAACGGAAGATATTTCCTTTTTCACCATAGCCCTCTATGGGCTTCCAAATATCCCTTTACCTATTCCACAAGAACAGCCTTAGCGAAAGGCTTCTTGAAGGGAAAGATGTAACTCTGTGAGATGAATTAACAGAACACAGAGCAGTTTCTCAGAAAGCTTCTTTCCAGTTTTGAACGGAAGATATTTCCTTTTTTACCGTAGCCCTCTATGGGCTTCCAAATATCCCTTTGCCAATTCCACAAGAACAGCCTTAGCGAAAGGCTTCTTGAAGGGAAAGATGTAACTCTGTGAGATGAATTTACAGAACACAGAGCAGTTTCTCAGAAACCTTCTTTCCAGTTTTGAACGGAAGATATTTCCTTTTTCACCATAGCCCTCTATGGGCTTCCAAATATCCCTTTGCCAATTCCACAAGAACAGCCTTAGCGAAAGGCTTCTTGAAGGCAAAAATGTAACTCTGTGAGATGAATAAACAGAACACAGAGCAGTTTCTCAGAAAGCTTCTTTCCAGTTTTGAACGGAAGATATTTCCTTTTTCACCATAGCCCTCTATGGGCTTCCAAATATCCCTTTGCCAATTCCACAAGAACAGCCTTAGCGAACGACTTCTTGAAGGGAAAGATGTAACTCTGTGAGATGAATTAACAGAACACAGAGCAGTTTCTCAGAAAGCTTCTTTCCAGTTTTGAACGGAAGATATTTCCTTTTTCACCATAGCCCTCTATGGGCTTCCAAATATCCCTTTGCCAATTCCACAAGAACAGCCTTAGCGAAAGACTTCTTGAAGGGAAAGATGTAACTCTGTGAGATGAATTAACAGAACACAGAGCAGTTTCTCAGAAAGCTTCTTTCCAGTTTTAAACGGAAGATATTTCCTTTTTCACCATAGCCCTCTATGGGCTTCCAAATATCCCTTTGCCAATTCCACAAGAACAGCCTTAGCGAAAGGCTTCTTGAAGGCAAAGATGTAACTCTGTGAGATGAATTAACAGACACAGAGCAGATTCTCAGAAAGCTTCTTTCAAGTTTTGAACGGAAAATATTTCCTTTTTCACCATAGCCCTCTATGGGCTTCCAAATATCCCTTTGCCAATTCCACAAGAACAGCCTTAGCGAAAGACTTCTTGAAGGGAAAGATGTAACTCTTTGAGATGAATTAACAGAACACAGAGCAGTTTCTCACAAAGCTTCTTTCCAGTTTTGAACGGAAGATATTTCCTTTTTCACCATAGCCCTCTATGGGCTTCCAAATATCCCTTTGCCAATTCCACAAGAACAGCCTTAGCGAAAGGCATCTTGAAGGGAAAGATGTAACTCTGTGAGATGAATTAACAGAACACAGAGCAGTTTCTCAGAAAGCTTCTTTCCAGTTTTGAACAGAAGATATTTCCTTTTTCACCATAGCCCTCTATGGGCTTCCAAATATCCCTTTGCCAATTCCACAAGAACAGCCTTAGCGAAAGGCTTCTTGAAGGGAAAGATTTAACACTGTGAGATGAATTTACAGAACTCAGAGCAGTTCCTCAGAAAGCTTGTTTCCAGTTTTGAACGGAAGATATTTCCTTTTTCACCATAGCCCTCTATGGGCTTCCAAATATCCCTTTGCCAATTCCACAAGAACAGCCTTAGCGAAACGCTTCTTGAAGGGAAAGATGTAAATCTGTGAGATGAATTAACAGAACACAGAGCAGTTTCTCAGAAAGCTTCTTTCCAGTTTTGAACGGAAGATATTTCCTTTTTCACCATAGCCCTCTATGGGCTTCCAAATATCCCTTTGCCAATTGCACAAGAACAGCCTTAGCGAAAGGCTTCTTGAAGGGATAGATGTAACTCTGTGAGATGATTTACAGAACACAGAGTAGTTTCTCAGAAAGCTTCTTTCCAGTTTTGAACGGAAGATATTTCCTTTTTCACCCTAGCCCTCTATGGGCTTCCAAATATCCCTTTACCAATTCCACAAGAACAGCCTTAGCGAAAGGCTTCTTGAAGGGAAAGATGTAACTCTGTGAGATGAATTAACAGAACACAGAGCAGTTTCTCAGAAAGCTTCTTTCCAGTTTTGAACGGAAGATATTTCCTTTTTTACCATAGCCCTCTATGGGCTTCCAAATATCCCTTTGCCAATTCCACAAGAACAGCCTTAGCGAAAGGCTTCTTGAAGGGAAAGATGTAACTCTGTGAGATGAATCAACAGAACACAGAGCATTTTCTCAGAAAGCTTCTTTCCAGTTTTGAACGGAAGATATTTCCTTTTTCACCATAGCCCTCTATGGGCTTCCAAATATCCCTTTGCCAATTCCACAAGAACAGCCTTAGCGAAAGGCTTCTTGAAAGGAAAAATGTAACTCTGTGAGATGAATAAACAGAACACAGAGCAGTTTCTCAGAAAGCTTCTTTCCAGTTTTGAACGGAAGATATTTCCTTTTTCACCATAGCCCTCTATGGGCTTCCAAATATCCCTTTGACAATTCCGCGAGAACAGCCTTAGCGAAAGGCTTCTTGAAGGCAAAGATGTAACTCTGTGAGATGAATTAACAGAACACAGAGCAGTTTCTTAGAAGGCTTCCTTCCAGTTTTGAACGGAAGATATTTCCTTTTTCACCATAGCCCTCTATGGGCTTCCAAATATCCCTTTGCCAATTCCACAAGAACAGCCTTAGAGAAAGGCTTCTTGAAGGGAAAGATGAAACTCTGTGAGATGAATTAACAGAACACAGAGCAGTTTCTCAGAAAGCTTCTTTCCAGTTTTGAACGGAAGATATTTCCCTTTTCACCATAGCCCTCTATGGGCTTCCAAATATCCCTTTACCTATTCCACAAGAACAGCCTTATCGAAAGGCTTCTTGAAGGGAAAGATGTAACTCTGTGAGATGAATAAACAGAACACAGGGCAGTTTCTCCGAAAGCTTCTTTCCAGTTTTGAACAGAAGATATTTCCTTTTTCACCATAGCCCTCTCTGGGCTTCCAAATATCCCTTTGCCAATTCCACAAGAACAGCCTTAGAGAAAGGCTTCTTGAAGGGAAAAATGTATCTCTGTTAGATGAATTAACTGAACACAGAGCAGTTTCTCAGAAAGCTTCTTTCCAGTTTTGAACGGAAGATATTTCCTTTTTCACCATAGCCCTCTATGGGCTTCCAAATATCCCTTTGCCAATTCCACAAGAACAGCCTTAGCGAAAGGCTTCTTGAAGGGAAAGATGTAACTCTGTGAGATGAATTAACAGAACACAGAGCAGTTTCTCAGAAAGCTTCTTTCCAGTTTTGAACGGAAGATATTTCCTTTTTCACCATAGCCCTCTATGGGCTTCCAAATATCCCTTTGCCAATTCCACAAGAACAGCCTTAGCGAAAGGCTTCTTGAAGGGAAAGATGTAACTCTGTGAGATGAATTAACAGAACACAGAGCAGTTTCTCAGAAAGCTTCTTTCCAGTTTTGAACGGAAGATATTTCCTTTTTCACCATAGTTCTCTATGGGCTTCCAAATATCCCTTTGCCAATTCCACAAGAACAGCCTTAGCGAAAGGCTTCTTGAAGGGAAAGATGTAACACTGTGAGATGAATTAACAGAACACAGAGCAGTTTCTCAGAAAGCTTCTTTCCAGTTTTGAACGGAAGATATTTCCTTTTTCACCATAGCCCTCTATGGGCTTCCAAATATCCCTTTGCCAATTGCACAAGAACAGCTTTAGCGAAAGGCTTCTTGAAGGGATAGATGTAACTCTGTGAGATGAATTTACAGAACACAGAGCAGTTTCTCAGAAAGCTTCTTTCCAGTTTTGAACGGAAGATATTTCCTTTTTCACCATAGCCCTCTATGGGCTTCCAAATATCCCTTTGCCAATTCCGCGAGAACAGCCTTAGCGTAAGGCTTCTTGAAGGGAAAGATGTAACTCTGTGAGATGAATTAACAGAACACAGAGCAGTTTCTCAGAAAACTTCTTTCCAGTTTTGAACGGAAGATATTTCCTTTTTCACCATAGCCCTCTATGGGCTTCCAAATATCCCTTTGCCAATTCCACAAGAACAGCCTTAGCGAAAGGCTTCTTGAAGGGAAAGATGTAACTCTGTGAGATGAATTAACAGAACACAGAGAAGTTTCTCAGAAAGCTTCTTTCCAGTTTTGAACGGAAGATATTTCCTTTTTCACCATAGCCCTCTATGGGCTTCCAAATATCCCTTTGCCAATTGCACAAGAACAGCCTTAGCGAAAGGCTTCTTGAAGGGAAAGATGTATCTCTGTGAGATGAATAAACAGAACACAGAGGAGTTTCTCAGAAAGCTTCTTTCCAGTTTTGAACGGAAGATATTTCCTTTTTCACCATAGCCCTCTATGGGCTTCCAAATATCCCTTTCCCAATTCCACAAGAACAGCCTTCGCGAAAGGCTTCTTGAAGGGAAAGATGTAACTCTGTGAGATGAATTAACAGAACACAGAGCAGTTTCTCAGAAAGCTTCTTTCCAGTTTTGAACGGAAGATATTTCCTTTTTCACCATAGCCCTCTATGGGCTTCCAAATATCCCTTTGCCAATTCCACAAGAACAGCCTTAGCGAAAGGCTTCTTGAAGGGAAAGATGTAACTCTGTGAGATGAATTAACAGAACACAGAGCAGTTTCTCAGAAAGCTTCTTTCCAGTTTTGAACGGAAGATATTTCCTTTTTCACCATAGCCCTCTATGGGCTTCCAAATATCCCTTTGCCAATTCCACAAGAACAGCCTTAGCGAAAGGCTTCTTGAAGGGAAAGATGTAACTCTGTGAGATGAATTAACAGAACACAGAGCAGTTTCTCAGAAAGCTTCTTTCCAGTTTTGAACGGAAGATATTTCCTTTTTCACCATAGCCCTCTATGGGCTTCCAAATATCCCTTTGCCAATTCCACAAGAACAGCTTTAGCGAAAGGCTTCTTGAAGGGAAAGATGTAACACTGTGAGATGAATTTACAGAACACAGAGCAGTTCCTCAGAAAGCTTGTTTCCAGTTTTGAAGGGAAGATATTTCCTTTTTCACCATAGCCCTCTATGGTCTTCCAAATATCCCTTTGCCAATTCCACAAGAACAGCCTTAGCGAAAGGCTTCTTGAAGGGAAAGATGTAACTCTGTGAGATGAATTAACAGAACACAGAGCAGTTTCTCAGAAAGCTTCTTTCCAGTTTTGAACGGAAGATATTTCCTTTTTCACCTTAGCCCTCTATGGGTTTCCAAATATCCCTTTGCCAATTGCAAAAGAACAGCCTTAGCGAAAGGCTTCTTGAAGGGATAGATGTAACTCTGTGAGATGAATTTACAGAACACAGAGCAGTTTCTCAGAAAGCTTCTTTCCAGTTTTGAACGGAAGATATTTCCTTTTTCACCATAGCCCTCTATGGGCTTCCAAATATCCCTTTGCCAATTCCACAAGAACAGCCTTAGCGAAAGGCTTCTTGAAAGGAAAAATGTAACTCTGTGAGATGAATAAACAGAACACAGAGCAGTTTCTCAGAAAGCTTCTTTCCAGTTTTGAACGGAAGATATTTCCTTTTTCACCATAGCCCTCTATGGGCTTCCAAATATCCCTTTGACAATTCCGCGAGAACAGCCTTAGCGAAAGGCTTCTTGAAGGCAAAGATGTAACTCTGTGAGATGAATTAACAGAACACAGAGCAGTTTCTTAGAAGGCTTCCTTCCAGTTTTGAACGGAAGATATTTCCTTTTTCACCATAGCCCTCTATGGGCTTCCAAATATCCCTTTGCCAATTCCACAAGAACAGCCTTAGAGAAAGGCTTCTTGAAGGGAAAGATGAAACTCTGTGAGATGAATTAACAGAACACAGAGCAGTTTCTCAGAAAGCTTCTTTCCAGTTTTGAACGGAAGATATTTCCCTTTTCACCATAGCCCTCTATGGGTTTCCAAATATCCCTTTGCCAATTGCAAAAGAACAGCCTTAGCGAAAGGCTTCTTGAAGGGATAGATGTAACTCTGTGAGATGAATTTACAGAACACAGAGCAGTTTCTCAGAAAGCTTCTTTCCAGTTTTGAACGGAAGATATTTCCTTTTTCACCATAGCCCTCTATGGGCTTCCAAATATCCCTTTGCCAATTCCACAAGAACAGCCTTAGCGAAAGGCTTCTTGAAAGGAAAAATGTAACTCTGTGAGATGAATAAACAGAACACAGAGCAGTTTCTCAGAAAGCTTCTTTCCAGTTTTGAACGGAAGATATTTCCTTTTTCACCATAGCCCTCTATGGGCTTCCAAATATCCCTTTGACAATTCCGCGAGAACAGCCTTAGCGAAAGGCTTCTTGAAGGCAAAGATGTAACTCTGTGAGATGAATTAACAGAACACAGAGCAGTTTCTTAGAAGGCTTCCTTCCAGTTTTGAACGGAAGATATTTCCTTTTTCACCATAGCCCTCTATGGGCTTCCAAATATCCCTTTGCCAATTCCACAAGAACAGCCTTAGAGAAAGGCTTCTTGAAGGGAAAGATGAAACTCTGTGAGATGAATTAACAGAACACAGAGCAGTTTCTCAGAAAGCTTCTTTCCAGTTTTGAACGGAAGATATTTCCCTTTTCACCATAGCCCTCTATGGGCTTCCAAATATCCCTTTACCTATTCCACAAGAACAGCCTTATCGAAAGGCTTCTTGAAGGGAAAGATGTAACTCTGTGAGATGAATAAACAGAACACAGGGCAGTTTCTCCGAAAGCTTCTTTCCAGTTTTGAACAGAAGATATTTCCTTTTTCACCATAGCCCTCTCTGGGCTTCCAAATATCCCTTTGCCAATTCCACAAGAACAGCCTTAGAGAAAGGCTTCTTGAAGGGAAAAATGTATCTCTGTTAGATGAATTAACTGAACACAGAGCAGTTTCTCAGAAAGCTTCTTTCCAGTTTTGAACGGAAGATATTTCCTTTTTCACCATAGCCCTCTATGGGCTTCCAAATATCCCTTTGCCAATTCCACAAGAACAGCCTTAGCGAAAGGCTTCTTGAAGGGAAAGATGTAACTCTGTGAGATGAATTAACAGAACACAGAGCAGTTTCTCAGAAAGCTTCTTTCCAGTTTTGAACGGAAGATATTTCCTTTTTCACCATAGCCCTCTATGGGCTTCCAAATATCCCTTTGCCAATTCCACAAGAACAGCCTTAGCGAAAGGCTTCTTGAAGGGAAAGATGTAACTCTGTGAGATGAATTAACAGAACACAGAGCAGTTTCTCAGAAAGCTTCTTTCCAGTTTTGAACGGAAGATATTTCCTTTTTCACCATAGTTCTCTATGGGCTTCCAAATATCCCTTTGCCAATTCCACAAGAACAGCCTTAGCGAAAGGCTTCTTGAAGGGAAAGATGTAACACTGTGAGATGAATTAACAGAACACAGAGCAGTTTCTCAGAAAGCTTCTTTCCAGTTTTGAACGGAAGATATTTCCTTTTTCACCATAGCCCTCTATGGGCTTCCAAATATCCCTTTGCCAATTGCACAAGAACAGCTTTAGCGAAAGGCTTCTTGAAGGGATAGATGTAACTCTGTGAGATGAATTTACAGAACACAGAGCAGTTTCTCAGAAAGCTTCTTTCCAGTTTTGAACGGAAGATATTTCCTTTTTCACCATAGCCCTCTATGGGCTTCCAAATATCCCTTTGCCAATTCCGCGAGAACAGCCTTAGCGTAAGGCTTCTTGAAGGGAAAGATGTAACTCTGAGAGATGAATTAACAGAACACAGAGCAGTTTCTCAGAAAACTTCTTTCCAGTTTTGAACGGAAGATATTTCCTTTTTCACCATAGCCCTCTATGGGCTTCCAAATATCCCTTTGCCAATTCCACAAGAACAGCCTTAGCGAAAGGCTTCTTGAAGGGAAAGATGTAACTCTGTGAGATGAATTAACAGAACACAGAGAAGTTTCTCAGAAAGCTTCTTTCCAGTTTTGAACGGAAGATATTTCCTTTTTCACCATAGCCCTCTATGGGCTTCCAAATATCCCTTTGCCAATTGCACAAGAACAGCCTTAGCGAAAGGCTTCTTGAAGGGAAAGATGTATCTCTGTGAGATGAATAAACAGAACACAGAGGAGTTTCTCAGAAAGCTTCTTTCCAGTTTTGAACGGAAGATATTTCCTTTTTCACCATAGCCCTCTATGGGCTTCCAAATATCCCTTTCCCAATTCCACAAGAACAGCCTTCGCGAAAGGCTTCTTGAAGGGAAAGATGTAACTCTGTGAGATGAATTAACAGAACACAGAGCAGTTTCTCAGAAAGCTTCTTTCCAGTTTTGAACGGAAGATATTTCCTTTTTCACCATAGCCCTCTATGGGCTTCCAAATATCCCTTTGCCAATTCCACAAGAACAGCCTTAGCGAAAGGCTTCTTGAAGGGAAAGATGTAACTCTGTGAGATGAATTAACAGAACACAGAGCAGTTTCTCAGAAAGCTTCTTTCCAGTTTTGAACGGAAGATATTTCCTTTTTCACCATAGCCCTCTATGGGCTTCCAAATATCCCTTTGCCAATTCCACAAGAACAGCCTTAGCGAAAGGCTTCTTGAAGGGAAAGATGTAACTCTGTGAGATGAATTAACAGAACACAGAGCAGTTTCTCAGAAAGCTTCTTTCCAGTTTTGAACGGAAGATATTTCCTTTTTCACCATAGCCCTCTATGGGCTTCCAAATATCCCTTTGCCAATTCCACAAGAACAGCTTTAGCGAAAGGCTTCTTGAAGGGAAAGATGTAACACTGTGAGATGAATTTACAGAACACAGAGCAGTTCCTCAGAAAGCTTGTTTCCAGTTTTGAAGGGAAGATATTTCCTTTTTCACCATAGCCCTCTATGGTCTTCCAAATATCCCTTTGCCAATTCCACAAGAACAGCCTTAGCGAAAGGCTTCTTGAAGGGAAAGATGTAACTCTGTGAGATGAATTAACAGAACACAGAGCAGTTTCTCAGAAAGCTTCTTTCCAGTTTTGAACGGAAGATATTTCCTTTTTCACCTTAGCCCTCTATGGGTTTCCAAATATCCCTTTGCCAATTGCAAAAGAACAGCCTTAGCGAAAGGCTTCTTGAAGGGATAGATGTAACTCTGTGAGATGAATTTACAGAACACAGAGCAGTTTCTCAGAAAGCTTCTTTCCAGTTTTGAACGGAAGATATTTCCTTTTTCACCATAGCCCTCTATGGGCTTCCAAATATCCCTTTACCTATTCCACAAGAACAGCCTTAGCGAAAGGCTTCTTGAAGGGAAAGATGTAACTCTGTGAGATGAATTAACAGAACACAGAGCAGTTTCTCATAAAGCTTCTTTCCAGTTTTGAACGGAAGATATTTCCTTTTTCACCATAGCCCTCTATGGGCTTCCAAATATCCCTTTGCCAATTCCACAAGAACAGCCTTAGCGAACGACTTCTTGAAGGGAAAGATGTAACTCTGTGAGATGAATTAACAGAACACAGAGCAGTTTCTCAGAAAGCTTCTTTCCAGTTTTGAACGGAAGATATTTCCTTTTTCACCATAGCCCTCTATGGGCTTCCAAATATCCCTTTGCCAATTCCACAAGAACAGCCTTAGCGAAAGGCTTCTTGAAGGGAAAGATGTAACTCTGTGGGATGAATTAAGAGAACACAGAGCAGTTTCTCAGAAAGCTTCTTTCCAGTTTTGAACGGAAGATATTTCCTTTTTCACCATAGCCCTCTATGGGCTTCCAAATATCCCTTTGCCAATTCCGCGAGAACAGCCTTAGCGAAAGGCTTCTTGAAGGGAAAGATGTAACTCTGTGAGATGAATTAACAGAACACAGAGCAGTTTCTCATAAAGCTTCTTTCCAGTTTTGAACGGAAGATATTTCCTTTTTCACCATAGCCCTCTATGGGCTTCCAAATATCCCTTAGCCAATTCCACAAGAACAGCCTTAGCGAAAGGCTTCTTGAAGGGAAAGATGTAACTCTGTGAGATGAATTAACAGAACACAGAGCAGTTTCTCAGAAAGCTTCTTTCCAGTTTTGAACGGAAGATATTTCCTTTTTCACCATAGCCCTCTATGGGCTTCCAAATATCCCTTTGCCAATTCCACAAGAACAGCCTTAGCGAAAGGCTTCTTGAAGGGAAAGATGTAACTCTGTGAGATGAATTAACAGAACACAGAGCAGTTTCTCAGAAAGCTTCTTTCCAGTTTTGAACGGAAGATATTTCCTTTTTCACCATAGCCCTCTATGGGCTTCCAAATATCCCTTTGCCAATTCCACAAGAACAGCCTTAGCCAAAGGCTTCTTGAAGAGAAAGATGTAACTCTGTGAGGTGAATTAACAGAACACAGAGCAGTTTCTCAGAAAGCTTCTTTCCAGTTTTGAACGGAAGATATTTCCTTTTTCACCATAGCCCTCTATGGGCTTCCAAATATCCCTTTGCCAATTCCACAAGAACAGCCTTAGCGAACGGTTTCTTGAAGGGAAAGATTTAACACTGTGAGATGAATTAACAGAACACAGAGCAGTTCCTCAGAAAGCTTGTTTCCAGTTTTGAACGGAAGATATTTCCTTTTTCACCATAGCCCTCTATGGGCTTCCAAGTATCCCTTTGCAAATTCCACAAGAACAGCCTTAGCGAAACGCTTCTTGAAGGGAAAGATGTAACTCTGTGAGATGAATTAACAGAACACAGAGCAGTTTCTCAGAAAGCTTCTTTCCAGTTTTGAACGGAAGATATTTCCTTTTTCACCCTAGCCCTCTATGGGCTTCCAAATATCCCTTTGCCAATTCCACAAGAACAGCCTTAGCGAAAGGCTTCTTGAAGGGAAAGATGTAACTCTGTGAGATGAATTAACAGAACACAGAGCAGTTTCTCAGAAAGCTTCTTTCCAGTTTTGAACGGAAGATATTTCCTTTTTCACCATAGTTCTCTACGGGCTTCCAAATATCCCTTTGCCAATTCCACAAGAACAGCCTTAGCGAAAGGCTTCTTGAAGGGAAAGATGTAACACTGTGAGATGAATTAACAGAACACAGAGCAGTTTCTCAGAAAGCTTCTTTCCTGTTTTGAACGGAAGATATTTCCTTTTTCACCATAGCCTTCTATGGGCTTCCAAATATCCCTTTGCCAATTGCACAAGAACAGCTTTAGCGAAAGGCTTCTTGAAGGGATAGATGTAACTCTGTGAGATGAATTTACAGAACACAGAGCAGTTTCTCAGAAAGCTTCTTTCCAGTTTTGAACGGAAGATATTTCCTTTTTCACCATAGCCCTCTATGGGCTTCCAAATATCCCTTTGCCAATTCCGCGAGAACAGCCTTAGCGTAAGGCTTCTTGAAGGGAAAGATGTAACTCTGTGAGATGAATTAACAGAACACAGAGCAGTTTCTCAGAAAACTTCTTTCCAGTTTTGAACGGAAGATATTTCCTTTTTCACCATAGCCCTCTATGGGCTTCCAAATATCCCTTTGCCAATTCCGCGAGAACAGCCTTAGCGAAAGGCTTCTTGAAGGGAAAGATGTAACTCTGTGAGATGAATTAACAGAAAACATAGCAGTTTCTCATAAAGCTTGTTTCCGGTTTTGAACGGAAGATATTTCCTTTTTCACCATAGCCCTCTATGGGCTTCCAAATATCCCTTTGCCAATTCCACAAGAACAGCCTTAGCGAAAGGCTTCTTGAAGGGAAAGATGTAACTCTGTGATATGAATAAACAGAACACAGAGCAGTTTCTCAGAAAGCTTCTTTCCAGTTTTGAACGGAAGATATTTCCTTTTTCACCATAGCCCTCTATGGTCTTCCAAATATCCCTTTGCCAATTCCACAAGAACAGCCTTAGCGAAAGGCTTCTTGAAGGGAAAGATGTAACTCTGTGAGATGAATTAACAGAACACAGAGCAGTTTCTCAGAAAGCTTCTTTCCAGTTTTGAACGGAAGATATTTCCTTTTTCACCATAGCCCTCTATGGGTTTCCAAATATCCCTTTGCCAATTGCAAAAGAACAGCCTTAGCGAAAGGCTTCTTGAAGGGATAGATGTAACTCTGTGAGATGAATTTACAGAACACAGAGCAGTTTCTTAGAAACCTTCTTTCCAGTTTTGAACGGAAGATATTTCCTTTTTCACCATAGCCCTCTATGGGCTTCCAAATATCCCTTTGCCAATTCCACAAGAACAGCCTTAGCCAAAGGCTTCTTGAAGAGAAAGATGTAACTCTGTGAGGTGAATTAACAGAACACAGAGCAGTTTCTCAGAAAGCTTCTTTCCAGTTTTGAACGGAAGATATTTCCTTTTTCACCATAGCCCTCTATGGGCTTCCAAATATCCCTTTGCCAATTCCACAAGAACAGCCTTAGCGAACGGTTTCTTGAAGGGAAAGATTTAACACTGTGAGATGAATTAACAGAACACAGAGCAGTTCCTCAGAAAGCTTGTTTCCAGTTTTGAACGGAAGATATTTCCTTTTTCACCATAGCCCTCTATGGGCTTCCAAGTATCCCTTTGCAAATTCCACAAGAACAGCCTTAGCGAAACGCTTCTTGAAGGGAAAGATGTAACTCTGTGAGATGAATTAACAGAACACAGAGCAGTTTCTCAGAAAGCTTCTTTCCAGTTTTGAACGGAAGATATTTCCTTTTTCACCCTAGCCCTCTATGGGCTTCCAAATATCCCTTTGCCAATTCCACAAGAACAGCCTTAGCGAAAGGCTTCTTGAAGGGAAAGATGTAACTCTGTGAGATGAATTAACAGAACACAGAGCAGTTTCTCAGAAAGCTTCTTTCCAGTTTTGAACGGAAGATATTTCCTTTTTCACCATAGTTCTCTACGGGCTTCCAAATATCCCTTTGCCAATTCCACAAGAACAGCCTTAGCGAAAGGCTTCTTGAAGGGAAAGATGTAACACTGTGAGATGAATTAACAGAACACAGAGCAGTTTCTCAGAAAGCTTCTTTCCTGTTTTGAACGGAAGATATTTCCTTTTTCACCATAGCCTTCTATGGGCTTCCAAATATCCCTTTGCCAATTGCACAAGAACAGCTTTAGCGAAAGGCTTCTTGAAGGGATAGATGTAACTCTGTGAGATGAATTTACAGAACACAGAGCAGTTTCTCAGAAAGCTTCTTTCCAGTTTTGAACGGAAGATATTTCCTTTTTCACCATAGCCCTCTATGGGCTTCCAAATATCCCTTTGCCAATTCCGCGAGAACAGCCTTAGCGTAAGGCTTCTTGAAGGGAAAGATGTAACTCTGTGAGATGAATTAACAGAACACAGAGCAGTTTCTCAGAAAACTTCTTTCCAGTTTTGAACGGAAGATATTTCCTTTTTCACCATAGCCCTCTATGGGCTTCCAAATATCCCTTTGCCAATTCCGCGGGAACAGCCTTAGCGAAAGGCTTCTTGAAGGGAAAGATGTAACTCTGTGAGATGAATTAACAGAAAACATAGCAGTTTCTCATAAAGCTTGTTTCCGGTTTTGAACGGAAGATATTTCCTTTTTCACCATAGCCCTCTATGGGCTTCCAAATATCCCTTTGCCAATTCCACAAGAACAGCCTTAGCGAAAGGCTTCTTGAAGGGAAAGATGTAACTCTGTGATATGAATAAACAGAACACAGAGCAGTTTCTCAGAAAGCTTCTTTCCAGTTTTGAACGGAAGATATTTCCTTTTTCACCATAGCCCTCTATGGTCTTCCAAATATCCCTTTGCCAATTCCACAAGAACAGCCTTAGCGAAAGGCTTCTTGAAGGGAAAGATGTAACTCTGTGAGATGAATTAACAGAACACAGAGCAGTTTCTCAGAAAGCTTCTTTCCAGTTTTGAACGGAAGATATTTCCTTTTTCACCATAGCCCTCTATGGGTTTCCAAATATCCCTTTGCCAATTGCAAAAGAACAGCCTTAGCGAAAGGCTTCTTGAAGGGATAGATGTAACTCTGTGAGATGAATTTACAGAACACAGAGCAGTTTCTTAGAAACCTTCTTTCCAGTTTTGAACGGAAGATATTTCCTTTTTCACCATAGCCCTCTATGGGCTTCCAAATATCCCTTTACCAATTCCACAAGAACAGCCTTAGCGAAAGGCTTCTTGAAGGGAAAGATGTAACTCTGTGAGATGAATTAACAGAACACAGAGCAGTTTCTCAGAAAGCTTCTTTCCAGTTTTGAACGGAAGATATTTCCTTTTTCACCATAGCCCTCTATGGGCTTCCAAATATCCCTTTGCCAATTCCACAAGAACAGCCTTAGCGAAAGGCTTCTTGAAGGGAAAGATGTAACTCTGTGAGATGAATTAACAGAACACAGAGCAGTTTCTCAGAAAGCTTCTTTCCAGTTTTGAACGGAAGATATTTCCTTTTTCACCATAGCCCTCTATGGGCTTCCAAATATCCCTTTGCCAATTCCACAAGAACAGCCTTAGCGAAAGGCTTCTTGAAGGGAAAGATGTAACTCTGTGAGATGAATTAAGAGAACACAGAGCAGTTTCTCAGAAAGCTTGTTTCCGGTTTTGAACGGAAGATATTTCCTTTTTCACCATAGCCCTCTATGGGCTTCCAAATATCCCTTTGCCAATTCCACAAGAACAGCCTTAGCGAAAGGCTTCTTGAAGGGAAAGATGTAACTCTGTGAGATGAATTAACAGAACACAGAGCAGTTTCTCAGAAAGCTTCTTTCCAGTTTTGAACGGAAGATATTTCCTTTTTCACCATAGCCCTCTATGGGCTTCCAAATATCCCTTTGCCAATTCCACAAGAACAGCCTTAGCGAAAGGCTTCTTGAAGGGAAAGATGTAACTCTGTGAGTTGAATTAACAGAACACAGAGCAGTTTCTCAGAAAGCTTCTTTCCAGTTTTGAACGGAAGATATTTCCTTTTTCACCATAGCCCTCTATGGGCTTCCAAATATCCCTTTGCCAATTCCACAAGAACAGCCTTAGCGAAAGGCTTCTTGAAGGGAAAGATGTAACTCTGTGGGATGAATTAACAGAACACAGAGCAGTTTCTCAGAAAGCTTCTTTCCAGTTTTGAACGGAAGATATTTCCTTTTTCACCATAGCCCTCTATGGGCTTCCAAATATCCCTTTGCCAATTCCGCGAGAACAGCCTTAGCGAAAGGCTTCTTGAAGGCAAAGATGAAACACTGTGAGATGAATTAACAGAACACAGAGCAGTTTCTCAGAAAGCTTCTTTCCAGTTTTGAACGGAAGATATTTCCTTTTTCACCATAGCCCTCTATGGGCTTCCAAATATCCCTTTACCTATTCCACAAGAACAGCCTTATCGAAAGGCTTCTTGAAGGGAAAGATGTAACTCTGTGAGATGAATAAACAGAACACAGAGCAGTTTCTCAGAAAGCTTCTTTCCAGTTTTGAACAGAAGATATTTCCTTTTTCACCATAGCCCTCTCTGGGCTTCCAAATATCTCTTTGCCAATTCCACAAGAACAGCCTTAGAGAAAGGCTTCTTGAAGGGAAAAATGTATCTCTGTTAGATGAATTAACTGAACACAGAGCAGTTTCTCAGAAAGCTTGTTTCCGGTTTTGAACGGAAGATATTTCCTTTTTCACCATAGCCCTCTATGGGCTTCCAAATATCCCTTTGCCAATCACACAAGAACAGCCTTAGCGAAAGGCTTCTTGAAGGGAAAGATGTAACTCTGTGAGATGAATTAACAGAACACAGAGCAGTTTCTCAGAAAGCTTCTTTCCAGTTTTGAACGGAAGATATTTCCTTTTTCACCATAGCCCTCTATGGGCTTCCAAATATCCCTTTGCCAATTCCACAAGAACAGCCTTAGCGAAAGGCTTCTTGAAGGGAAAGATGTAACTCTGTGAGATGAATAAACAGAACACAGAGCAGTTTCTCAGAAAGCTTCTTTCCAGTTTTGAACGGAAGATATTTCCTTTTTCACCATAGCCCTCTATGGGCTTCCAAATATCCCTTTGCCAATTCCACAAGAACAGCCTTAGCGAAAGACTTCTTGAAGGGAAAGATGTAACTCTGTGAGATGAATTAACAGAACACAGAGCAGTTTCTCAGAAAGCTTCTTTCCAGTTTTGAACGGAAGATATTTCCTTTTTCACCATAGCCCTCTATGGGCTTCCAAATATCCCTTTGCCAATTCCACAAGAACAGCCTTAGCGAAAGGCTTCTTGAAGGGAAAGATGTAACTCTGTGAGATGAATTAACAGAACACTGAGCAGTTTCTCAGAAAGCTTCTTTCCAGTTTTGAACGGAAGGTATTTCCTTTTTCACCATAGCCCTCTATGGGCTTCCAAATATCCCTTTGCCAATTCCACAAGAACAGCCTTAGCGAAAGGCTTCTTGAAGGGAAAGATGTAACTCTGTGGGATGAATTAAAAGAACACAGAGCAGTTTCTCAGAAAGCTTCTTTCCAGTTTTGAACGGAAGATATTTCCTTTTTCACCATAGCCCTCTATGGGCTTCCAAATATCCCTTTGCAAATTCCGCGAGAACAGCCTTAGCGAAAGGCTTCTTGAAGGCAAAGATGTAACTCTGTGAGATGAATTAACAGAACAAAGAGCAGTTTCTCAGAAAGCTTCTTTCCAGTTTTGAACGGAAGATATTTCCTTTTTCACCAAAGCCCTCTATGGGCTTCCAAATATCCCTTTGCCAATTCCGCGAGAACAGCCTTAGCGAAAGGCTTCTTCAAGGGAAAGATGTAACTCTGTGAGATGAATTAACAGAACACAGAGCAGTTTCTCAGAATGCTTCTTTCCAGTTTTGAACGGAAGATATTTCCTTTTTCACCGTAGCCCTCTATGGGCTTCCAAATATCCCTTTGCCAATTCCACAAGAACAGCCTTAGCGAAAGGCTTCTTGAAGGGAAAGATGTAACTCTGTGAGATGAATTAACAGAACACAGAGCAGTTTCTCAGAAAGCTTCTTTCCAGTTTTGAACGGAAGATATTTCCTTTTTCACCATAGCCCTCTATGGGCTTCCAAATATCCCTTTACCAATTGCACAAGAACAGCCTTAGCGAAAGGCTTCTGGAATGGATAGATGTAACTCTGTGAGAAGAATTTACAGAACACAGAGCAGTTTCTCAGAAAGCTTCTTTCCAGTTTTGAACGGAAGATATTTCCTTTTTCACCATAGCCCTCTATGGGCTTCCAAATATCCCTTTGCCAATTCCACAAGAACAGCCTTAGCGAAAGGCTTCTTGAAGGGAGAGATGTAACTCTGTGAGATGAATTAACAGAACACAGAGCAGTTTCTCAGAAAGCTTCTTTCCAGTTTTGAACGGAAGATATTTCCTTTTTCACCATAGCCCTCTATGGGCTTCCAAATATCCCTTTGCCAATTCCACAAGAACAGCTTTAGCGAAAGGCTTCTTGAAGGGAAAGATGTAACACTGTGAGATGAATTTACAGAACACAGAGCAGTTCCTCAGAAAGCTTGTTTCCAGTTTTGAACGGAAGATATTTCCTTTTTCACCATAGCCCTCTAGGGGCTTCCAAATATCCCTTTCGCAATTCCACAAGAACAGCCTTAGCGAAAGGCTTCTTGAATGGAAATATGTAACTCTGTGAGATGAATTAACAGAACACACAGCAGTTTCTCAGAAAGCTTCTTTCCAGTTTTGAACGGAAGATATTTCCTTTTTCACCATAGCCCTCTATGGGCTTCCAAATATCCCTTTACCAATTGCACAAGAACAGCCTTAGCGAAAGGCTTCTTGAATGGATAGATGTAACTCTGTGAGAAGAATTTACACAACACAGAGCAGTTTCTCAGAAAGCTTCTTTCCAGTTTTGAACGGAAGATATTTCCTTTTTCACCATAGCCCTCTATGGGCTTCCAAATATCCCTTTACCTATTCCACAAGAACAGCCTTAGCGAAAGGCTTCTTGAAGGGAAAGATGTAACTCTGTGAGGTGAATTAACAGAACACAGAGCAGTTTCTCAGAAAGCTTCTTTCCAGTTTTGAACGGAAGATATTTCCTTTTTTACCGTAGCCCTCTATGGGCTTCCAAATATCCCTTTGCCAATTCCACAAGAACAGCCTTAGCGAAAGGCTTCTTGAAGGGAAAGATGTAACTCTGTGAGATGAATTTACAGAACACAGAGCAGTTTCTCAGAAAGCTTCTTTCCAGTTTTGAACGGAAGATATTTCCTTTTTCACCATAGCCGTCTATGGGCTTCCAAATATCCCTTTGCCAATTCCACAAGAACAGCCTTAGCGAAAGGCTTCTTGAAGGCAAAAATGTAACTCTGTGAGATGAATAAACAGAACACAGAGCAGTTTCTCAGAAAGCTTCTTTCCAGTTTTGAACGGAAGATATTTCCTTTTTCACCATAGCCCTCTATGGGCTTCCAAATATCCCTTTGCCAATTCCACAAGAACAGCCTTAGCGAACGACTTCTTGAAGGGAAAGATGTAACTCTGTGAGATGAATTAACAGAACACAGAGCAGTTTCTCAGAAAGCTTCTTTCCAGTTTTGAACGGAAGATATTTCCTTTTTCACCATAGCCCTCTATGGGCTTCCAAATATCCCTTTGCCAATTCCACAAGAACAGCCTTAGCGAAAGACTTCTTGAAGGGAAAGATGTAACTCTGTGAGATGAATTAACAGAACACAGAGCAGTTTCTCAGAAAGCTTCTTTCCAGTTTTAAACGGAAGATATTTCCTTTTTCACCATAGCCCTCTTTGGGCTTCCAAATATCCCTTTGCCAATTCCACAAGAACAGCCTTAGCGAAAGGCTTCTTGAAGGCAAAGATGTAACTCTGTGAGATGAATTAACAGACACAGAGCAGATTCTCAGAAAGCTTCTTTCAAGTTTTGAACGGAAAATATTTCCTTTTTCACCATAGCCCTCTATGGGCTTCCAAATATCCCTTTGCCAATTCCACAAGAACAGCCTTAGCGAAAGACTTCTTGAAGGGAAAGATGTAACTCTTTGAGATGAATTAACAGAACACAGAGCAGTTTCTCACAAAGCTTCTTTCCAGTTTTGAACGGAAGATATTTCCTTTTTCACCATAGCCCTCTATGGGCTTCCAAATATCCCTTTGCCAATTCCACAAGAACAGCCTTAGCGAAAGGCATCTTGAAGGGAAAGATGTAACTCTGTGAGATGAATTAACAGAACACAGAGCAGTTTCTCAGAAAGCTTCTTTCCAGTTTTGAACAGAAGATATTTCCTTTTTCACCATAGCCCTCTATGGGCTTCCAAATATCCCTTTGCCAATTCCACAAGAACAGCCTTAGCGAAAGGCTTCTTGAAGGGAAAGATTTAACACTGTGAGATGAATTTACAGAACTCAGAGCAGTTCCTCAGAAAGCTTGTTTCCAGTTTTGAACGGAAGATATTTCCTTTTTCACCATAGCCCTCTATGGGCTTCCAAATATCCCTTTGCCAATTCCACAAGAACAGCCTTAGCGAAACGCTTCTTGAAGGGAAAGATGTAAATCTGTGAGATGAATTAACAGAACACAGAGCAGTTTCTCAGAAAGCTTCTTTCCAGTTTTGAACGGAAGATATTTCCTTTTTCACCATAGCCCTCTATGGGCTTCCAAATATCCCTTTGCCAATTGCACAAGAACAGCCTTAGCGAAAGGCTTCTTGAAGGGATAGATGTAACTCTGTGAGATGATTTACAGAACACAGAGCAGTTTCTCAGAAAGCTTCTTTCCAGTTTTGAACGGAAGATATTTCCTTTTTCACCCTAGCCCTCTATGGGCTTCCAAATATCCCTTTACCAATTCCACAAGAACAGCCTTAGCGAAAGGCTTCTTGAAGGGAAAGATGTAACTCTGTGAGATGAATTAACAGAACACAGAGCAGTTTCTCAGAAAGCTTCTTTCCAGTTTTGAACGGAAGATATTTCCTTTTTTACCATAGCCCTCTATGGGCTTCCAAATATCCCTTTGCCAATTCCACAAGAACAGCCTTAGCGAAAGGCTTCTTGAAGGGAAAGATGTAACTCTGTGAGATGAATCAACAGAACACAGAGCAGTTTCTCAGAAAGCTTCTTTCCAGTTTTGAACGGAAGATATTTCCTTTTTCACCATAGCCCTCTATGGGCTTCCAAATATCCCTTTGCCAATTCCACAAGAACAGCCTTAGCGAAAGGCTTCTTGAAAGGAAAAATGTAACTCTGTGAGATGAATAAACAGAACACAGAGCAGTTTCTCAGAAAGCTTCTTTCCAGTTTTGAATGGAAGATATTTCCTTTTTCACCATAGCCCTCTATGGGCTTCCAAATATCCCTTTGACAATTCCGCGAGAACAGCCTTAGCGAAAGGCTTCTTGAAGGCAAAGATGTAACTCTGTGAGATGAATTAACAGAACACAGAGCAGTTTCTTAGAAGGCTTCCTTCCAGTTTTGAACGGAAGATATTTCCTTTTTCACCATAGCCCTCTATGGGCTTCCAAATATCCCTTTGCCAATTCCACAAGAACAGCCTTAGCGAAAGGCTTCTTGAAGGGAAAGATGAAACTCTGTGAGATGAATTAACAGAACACAGAGCAGTTTCTCAGAAAGCTTCTTTCCAGTTTTGAACGGAAGATATTTCCCTTTTCACCATAGCCCTCTATGGGCTTCCAAATATCCCTTTACCTATTCCACAAGAACAGCCTTATCGAAAGGCTTCTTGAAGGGAAAGATGTAACTCTGTGAGATGAATAAACAGAACACAGGGCAGTTTCTCCGAAAGCTTCTTTCCAGTTTTGAACAGAAGATATTTCCTTTTTCACCATAGCCCTCTCTGGGCTTCCAAATATCCCTTTGCCAATTCCACAAGAACAGCCTTAGAGAAAGGCTTCTTGAAGGGAAAAATGTATCTCTGTTAGATGAATTAACTGAACACAGAGCAGTTTCTCAGAAAGCTTCTTTCCAGTTTTGAACGGAAGATATTTCCTTTTTCACCATAGCCCTCTATGGGCTTCCAAATATCCCTTTGCCAATTCCACAAGAACAGCCTTAGCGAAAGGCTTCTTGAAGGGAGAGATGTAACTCTGTGAGATGAATTAACAGAACACAGAGCAGTTTCTCATAAAGCTTCTTTCCAGTTTTGAACGGAAGATATTTCCTTTTTCACCATAGCCCTCTATGGGCTTCCAAATATCCCTTTGCCAATTCCACAAGACCTGCCTTAGCGAACGACTTCTTGAAGGGAAAGATGTAACTCTGTGAGATGAATTAACAGAACACAGAGCAGTTTCTCAGAAAGCTTCTTTCCAGTTTTGAACGGAAGATATTTCCTTTTTCACCATAGCCCTCTATGGGCTTCCAAATATCCCTTTGCCAATTCCACAAGAACAGCCTTAGCGAAAGGCTTCTTGAAGGGAAAGATGTAACTCTGTGAGATGAATTAACAGAACACAGAGCAGTTTCTCAGAAAGCTTCTTTCCAGTTTTGAACGGAAGATATTTCCTTTTTCACCATAGCCCTCTATGGGCTTCCAAATATCCCTTTGCCAATTCCACAAGAACAGCCTTAGCGAAAGGCTTCTTGAAGGGAAAGATGTAACTCTGTGGGATGAATTAAGAGAACACAGAGCAGTTTCTCAGAAAGCTTCTTTCCAGTTTTGAACGGAAGATATTTCCTTTTTCACCATAGCCCTCTATGGGCTTCCAAATATCCCTTTGCCAATTCCGCGAGAACAGCCTTAGCGAAAGGCTTCTTGAAGGGAAAGATGTAACTCTGTGAGATGAATTAACAGAACACAGAGCAGTTTCTCAGAAAGCTTCTTTCCAGTTTTGAACGGAAGATATTTCCTTTTTCACCATAGCCCTCTATGGGCTTCCAAATATCCCTTAGCCAATTCCACAAGAACAGCCTTAGCGAAAGGCTTCTTGAAGGGAAAGATGTAACTCTGTGAGATGAATTAACAGAACACAGAGCAGTTTCTCAGAAAGCTTCTTTCCAGTTTTGAACGGAAGATATTTCCTTTTTCACCATAGCCCTCTATGGGCTTCCAAATATCCCTTTGCCAATTCCACAAGAACAGCCTTAGCGAAAGGCTTCTTGAAGGGAAAGATGTAACTCTGTGAGATGAATTAACAGAACACAGAGCAGTTTCTCAGAAAGCTTCTTTCCAGTTTTGAACGGAAGATATTTCCTTTTTCACCATAGCCCTCTATGGGCTTCCAAATATCCCTTTGCCAATTCCACAAGAACAGCCTTAGCCAAAGGCTTCTTGAAGAGAAAGATGTAACTCTGTGAGGTGAATTAACAGAACACAGAGCAGTTTCTCAGAAAGCTTCTTTCCAGTTTTGAACGGAAGATATTTCCTTTTTCACCATAGCCCTCTATGGGCTTCCAAATATCCCTTTGCCAATTCCACAAGAACAGCCTTAGCGAACGGTTTCTTGAAGGGAAAGATTTAACACTGTGAGATGAATTAACAGAACACAGAGCAGTTCCTCAGAAAGCTTGTTTCCAGTTTTGAACGGAAGATATTTCCTTTTTCACCATAGCCCTCTATGGGCTTCCAAGTATCCCTTTGCAAATTCCACAAGAACAGCCTTAGCGAAAGGCTTCTTGAAGGGAAAGATGTAACTCTGTGAGATGAATTAACAGAACACAGAGCAGTTTCTCAGAAAGCTTCTTTCCAGTTTTGAACGGAAGATATTTCCTTTTTCACCATAGCCCTCTATGGGCTTCCAAATATCCCTTTGCCAATTCCACAAGAACAGCCTTAGCGAAAGGCTTCTTGAAGGAAAGATGTAACTCTGTGGGATGAATTAACAGAACACAGAGCAGTTTCTCAGAAAGCTTCTTTCAAGTTTTGAACGGAAGATATTTCCTTTTTCACCATAGCCCTCTATGGGCTTCCAAATATCCCTTTGCCAATTCCGCGAGAACAGCCTTAGCGAAAGGCTTCTTGAAGGGAAAGATGTAACTCTGTGAGATGAATTAACAGAACACAGAGCAGTTTCTCAAAAAGCTTCTTTCCAGTTTTGAACGGAAGATATTTCCTTTTTCACCCTAGCCCTCAATGGGCTTCCAAATATCCCTTTGCCAATTCCACAAGAACAGCCTTAGCGAAAGGCTTCTTGAAGGGAAAGATGTAACTCTGTGAGATGAATTAACAGAACACAGAGCAGTTTCTCAGAAAGCTTCTTTCCAGTTTTGAACGGAAGATATTTCCTTTTTCACCATAGTTCTCTACGGGCTTCCAAATATCCCTTTGCCAATTCCACAAGAACAGCCTTAGCGAAAGGCTTCTTGAAGGGAAAGATGTAACACTGTGAGATGAATTAACAGAACACAGAGCAGTTTCTCAGAAAGCTTCTTTCCTGTTTTGAACGGAAGATATTTCCTTTTTCACCATAGCCTTCTATGGGCTTCCAAATATCCCTTTGCCAATTGCACAAGAACAGCTTTAGCGAAAGGCTTCTTGAAGGGATAGATGTAACTCTGTGAGATGAATTTACAGAACACAGAGCAGTTTCTCAGAAAGCTTCTTTCCAGTTTTGAACGGAAGATATTTCCTTTTTCACCATAGCCCTCTATGGGCTTCCAAATATCCCTTTGCCAATTCCGCGAGAACAGCCTTAGCGTAAGGCTTCTTGAAGGGAAAGATGTAACTCTGTGAGATGAATTAACAGAACACAGAGCAGTTTCTCAGAAAACTTCTTTCCAGTTTTGAACGGAAGATATTTCCTTTTTCACCATAGCCCTCTATGGGCTTCCAAATATCCCTTTGCCAATTCCACAAGAACAGCCTTAGCGAAAGGCTTCTTGAAGGGAGAGATGTAACTCTGTGAGATGAATTAACAGAACACATAGCAGTTTCTCAGAAAGCTTCTTTCCAGTTTTGAACGGAAGATATTTCCTTTTTCACCATAGCCCTCTATGGGCTTCCAAATATCCCTTTGCCAATTCCACAAGAACAGCTTTAGCGAAAGGCTTCTTGAAGGGAAAGATGTAACACTGTGAGATGAATTTACAGAACACAGAGCAGTTCCTCAGAAAGCTTGTATCCAGTTTTGAACGGAAGATATTTCCTTTTTCACCATAGCCCTCTATGGGCTTCCAAATATCCCTTTCCCAATTCCACAAGAACAGCCTTCGCGAAAGGCTTCTTGAAGGGAAAGATGCAACACTGTGAGATGAATTAACAGAACACAGAGCAGTTTCTCAGAAAGCTTCTTTCCAGTTTTGAACGGAAGATATTTCCTTTTTCACCATAGCCCTCTATGGGCTTCCAAATATCCCTTTACCAATTGCACAAGAACAGCCTTAGCGAAAGGATTCTTGAATGGATAGATGTAACTCTGTGAGAAGAATTTACAGAACACAGAGCAGTTTCTCAGAAAGCTTCTTTCCAGTTTTGAACGGAAGATATTTCCTTTTTCACCATAGCCCTCTATGGGCTTCCAAATATCCCTTTGCCAATTCCACAAGAACAGCCTTAGCGAAAGGCTTCTTGAAGGGAGAGATGTAACTCTGTGAGATGAATTAACAGAACACAGAGCAGTTTCTCAGAAAGCTTCTTTCCAGTTTTGAACGGAAGATATTTCCTTTTTCACCATAGCCCTCTATGGGCTTCCAAATATCCCTTTGCCAATTCCACAAGAACAGCTTTAGCGAAAGGCTTCTTGAAGGGAAAGATGTAACACTGTGAGATGAATTTACAGAACACAGAGCAGTTCCTCAGAAAGCTTGTTTCCAGTTTTGAACGGAAGATATTTCCTTTTTCACCATAGCCCTCTATGGGCTTCCAAATATCCCTTTCCCAATTCCACAAGAACAGCCTTAGCGAAAGGCTTCTTGAAGGGAAAGATGTAACTCTGTGAGATGAATTAACAGAACACAGAGCAGTTTCTCAGAAAGCTTCTTTCCAGTTTTGAACGGAAGATATTTCCTTTTTCACCTTAGTCCTCTATGGGCTTCCAAATATCCCTTTACCAATTGCACAAGAACAGCCTTAGCGAAAGGCTTCTTGAATGGATAGATGTAACTCTGTGAGAAGAATTTACAGAACACAGAGCAGTTTCTCAGAAAGCTTCTTTCCAGTTTTGAACGGAAGATATTTCCTTTTTCACCATAGCCCTCTATGGGCTTCCAAATATCCCTTTACCTATTCCACAAGAACAGCCTTAGCGAAAGGCTTCTTGAAGGGAAAGATGTAACTCTGTGAGATGAATTAACAGAACACAGAGCAGTTTCTCATAAAGCTTCTTTCCAGTTTTGAACGGAAGATATTTCCTTTTTCACCATAGCCCTCTATGGGCTTCCAAATATCCCTTTGCCAATTCCACAAGAACAGCCTTAGCGAACGACTTCTTGAAGGGAAAGATGTAACTCTGTGAGATGAATTAACAGAACACAGAGCAGTTTCTCAGAAAGCTTCTTTCCAGTTTTGAACGGAAGATATTTCCTTTTTCACCATAGCCCTCTATGGGCTTCCAAATATCCCTTTGCCAATTCCACAAGAACAGCCTTAGCGAAAGGCTTCTTGAAGGGAAAGATGTAACTCTGTGAGATGAATTAACAGAACACAGAGCAGTTTCTCAGAAAGCTTCTTTCCAGTTTTGAAAGGAAGATATTTCCTTTTTCACCATAGCCCTCTATGGGCTTCCAAATATCCCTTTGCCAATTCCACAAGAACAGCCTTAGCGAAAGGCTTCTTGAAGGGAAAGATGTAACTCTGTGGGATGAATTAAGAGAACACAGAGCAGTTTCTCAGAAAGCTTCTTTCCAGTTTTGAACGGAAGATATTTCCTTTTTCACCATAGCCCTCTATGGGCTTCCAAATATCCCTTTGCCAATTCCGCGAGAACAGCCTTAGCGAAAGGCTTCTTGAAGGGAAAGATGTAACTCTGTGAGATGAATTAACAGAACACAGAGCAGTTTCTCAGAAAGCTTCTTTCCAGTTTTGAACGGAAGATATTTCCTTTTTCACCATAGCCCTCTATGGGCTTCCAAATATCCCTTAGCCAATTCCACAAGAACAGCCTTAGCGAAAGGCTTCTTGAAGGGAAAGATGTAACTCTGTGAGATGAATTAACAGAACACAGAGCAGTTTCTCAGAAAGCTTCTTTCCAGTTTTGAACGGAAGATATTTCCTTTTTCACCATAGCCCTCTATGGGCTTCCAAATATCCCTTTGCCAATTCCACAAGAACAGCCTTAGCGAAAGGCTTCTTGAAGGGAAAGATGTAACTCTGTGAGATGAATTAACAGAACACAGAGCAGTTTCTCAGAAAGCTTCTTTCCAGTTTTGAACGGAAGATATTTCCTTTTTCACCATAGCCCTCTATGGGCTTCCAAATATCCCTTTGCCAATTCCACAAGAACAGCCTTAGCCAAAGGCTTCTTGAAGAGAAAGATGTAACTCTGTGAGGTGAATTAACAGAACACAGAGCAGTTTCTCAGAAAGCTTCTTTCCAGTTTTGAACGGAAGATATTTCCTTTTTCACCATAGCCCTCTATGGGCTTCCAAATATCCCTTTGCCAATTCCACAAGAACAGCCTTAGCGAACGGTTTCTTGAAGGGAAAGATTTAACACTGTGATATGAATTAACAGAACACAGAGCAGTTCCTCAGAAAGCTTGTTTCCAGTTTTGAACGGAAGATATTTCCTTTTTCACCATAGCCCTCTATGGGCTTCCAAATATCCCTTTGCAAATTCCACAAGAACAGCCTTAGCGAAACGCTTCTTGAAGGGAAAGATGTAACTCTGTGAGATGAATTAACAGAACACAGAGCAGTTTCTCACAAAGCTTCTTTCCAGTTTTGAACGGAAGATATTTCCTTTTTCACCATAGCCCTCTATGGGCTTCCAAATATCCCTTTGCCAATTGCACAAGAACAGCCTTAGCGAAAGGCTTCTTGAAGGGATAAATGTAACTCCGTGAGATGATTTACAGAACACAGAGCAGTTTCTCAGAAAGCTTCTTTCCAGTTTTGAACGGAAGATATTTCCTTTTTCACCCTAGCCCTCTATGGGCTTCCAAATATCCCTTTACCAATTCCACAAGAACAGCCTTTGCGAAAGGCTTCTTGAAGGGAAAGATGTAACTCTGTTAGATGAATTAACTGAACACAGAGCAGTTTCTCAGAAAGCTTCTTTCCAGTTTTGAACGGAAGATATTTCCTTTTTCACCATAGCCCTCTATGGGCTTCCAAATATCCCTTTGCCAATTCCACAAGAACAGCCTTAGCGAAAGGCTTCTTGAAGGGAAAGATGTAACTCTGTGAGATGAATTAACAGAACACAGAGCAGTTTCTCATAAAACTTGTTTCCGGTTTTGAACGGAAGATATTTCCTTTTTCACCATAGCCCTCTATGGGCTTCCAAATATCCCTTTGCCAATTCCACAAGAACAGCCTTAGCGAAAGGCTTCTTGAAGGGAAAGATGTAACTCTGTGAGATGAATTAACAGAACACAGAGCAGTTTCTCAGAAAGCTTCTTTCCAGTTTTGAACGGAAGATATTTCCTTTTTCACCATAGCCCTCTATGGGCTTCCAAATATCCCTTTGCCAATTCCACAAGAACAGCCTTAGCGAAAGGCTTCTGGAAGGGAAAGATGTAACTCTGTGAGATGAATAAACAGAACACGGAGCAGTTTCTTAGAAAGCTTCTTTCCAGTTTTGAACGGAAGATATTTCCTTTTTCACCATAGCCCTCTATGGGCTTCGAAATATCCCTTTGCCAATTCCACAAGAACAGCCTTAGCGAAAGGCTTCTTGAAGGGAAAGATGTAACTCTGTGGGATGAATTAACAGAACACAGAGCAGTTTCTCAGAAAGCTTCTTTCCAGTTTTGAACGGAAGATATTTCCTTTTTCACCATAGTTCTCTATGGGCTTCCAAATATCCCTTTGCCAATTCCACAAGAACAGCCTTAGCGAAAGGCTTCTTGAAGGGAAAGATGTAACACTGTGAGATGAATTAACAGAACACAGAGCAGTTTCTCAGAAAGCTTCTTTCCTGTTTTGAACGGAAGATATTTCCTTTTTCACCATAGCCCTCTATGGGCTTCCAAATATCCCTTTGCCAATTGCACAAGAACAGCTTTAGCGAAAGGCTTCTTGAAGGGATAGATGTAACTCTGTGAGATGAATTTACAGAACACAGAGCAGTTTCTCAGAAAGCTTCTTTCCAGTTTTGAACGGAAGATATTTCCTTTTTCACCATAGCCCTCTAGGGGCTTCCAAATATCCCTTTGCCAATTCCGCGAGAACAGCCTTAGCGTAAGGCTTCTTGAAGGGAAAGATGTAACTCTGTGAGATGATTTAACAGAACACAGAGCAGTTTCTCAGAAAGCTTCTTTCCAGTTTTGAACGGAAGGTATTTCCTTTTTCACCATAGCCCTCTATGGGCTTCCAAATATCCCTTTGCCAATTCCACAAGAACAGCCTTAGCGAAAGGCTTCTTGAAGGGAGAGATGTAACCCTGTGAGATGAATTAACAGAACACAGAGCAGTTTCTCAGAAAGCTTCTTTCCAGTTTTGAACGGAAGATATTTCCTTTTTCACCATAGCCCTCTATGGGCTTCCAAATATCCCTTTGCCAATTCCACAAGAACAGCCTTAGCGAAAGGCTTCTTGAAGGGAAAGATGTAACTCTGTGAGATGAATTAACAGAACACAGAGCAGTTTCTCAGAAAGCTTCTTTCCAGTTTTGAACGGAAGATATTTCCTTTTTCACCATAGTTCTCTATGGGCTTCCAAATATCCCTTTGCCAATTCCACAAGAACAGCCTTAGCGAAAGGCTTCTTGAAGGGAAAGATGTAACACTGTGAGATGAATTAACAGAACACAGAGCAGTTTCTCAGAAAGCTTCTTTCCTGTTTTGAACGGAAGATATTTCCTTTTTCACCATAGCCCTCTATGGGCTTCCAAATATCCCTTTGCCAATTGCACAAGAACAGCTTTAGCGAAAGGCTTCTTGAAGGGATAGATGTAACTCTGTGAGATGAATTTACAGAACACAGAGCAGTTTCTCAGAAAGCTTCTTTCCAGGTTTGAACGGAAGATATTTCCTTTTTCACCATAGCCCTCTAAGGGCTTCCAAATATCCCTTTGCCAATTCCACAAGAACAGCCTTAGCGTAAGGCTTCTTGAAGGGAAAGATGTAACTCTGTGAGATGAATTAACAGAACACAGAGCAGTTTCTCAGAAAGCTTCTTTCCAGTTTTGAACGGAAGATATTTCCTTTTTCACCATAGCCCTCTATGGGCTTCCAAATATCCCTTTGCCAATTCCACAAGAACAGCCTTAGCCAAAGGCTTCTTGAAGAGAAAGATGTAACTCTGTGAGGTGAATTAACAGAACATAGAGCAGTTTCTCAGAAAGCTTCTTTCCAGTTTTGAACGGAAGATATTTCCTTTTTCACCATAGCCCTCTATGGGCTTCCAAATATCCCTTTGCCAATTCCACAAGAACAGCCTTAGCGAAAGGCTTCTTGAAGGGAAAGATGTAACACTGTGAGATGAATTTACAGAACACAGAGCAGTTCCTCAGAAAGCTTGTTTCCAGTTTTGAACGGAAGATATTTCCTTTTTCACCATAGCCCTCTATGGGCTTCCAAATATCCCTTTGCAAATTCCACAAGAACAGCCTTAGCGAAACGCTTCTTGAAGGGAAAGATGTAACTCTGTGAGATGAATTAACAGAACACAGAGCAGTTTCTCACAAAGCTTCCTTCCAGTTTTGAACGGAAGATATTTCCTTTTTCACCATAGCCCTCTATGGGCTTCCAAATATCCCTTTGCCAATTGCACAAGAACAGCCTTAGCGAAAGGCTTCTTGAAGGGATAAATGTAACTCCGTGAGATGATTTACAGAACACAGAGCAGTTTCTCAGAAAGCTTCTTTCCAGTTTTGAACGGAAGATATTTCCTTTTTCACCCTAGCCCTCTATGGGCTTCCAAATATCCCTTTACCAATTCCACAAGAACAGCCTTTGCGAAAGGCTTCTTGAAGGGAAAGATGTAACTCTGTGAGATGAATTAACAGAACACAGAGCAGTTTCTCAGAAAGCTTCTTTCCAGTTTTGAACGGAAGATATTTCCTTTTTTACCATAGCCCTCTATGGGCTTCCAAATATCCCTTTGCCAATTCCACAAGAACAGCCTTAGCGAAAGGCTTCTTGAAGGGAAAGATGTAACTCTGTGAGATGAATTAACAGAACACAGAGCAGTTTCTCAGAAAGCTTCTTTCCAGTTTTGAACGGAAGATATTTCCTTTTTCACCATAGCCCTCTATGGGCTTCCAAATATCCCTTTGACAATTCCGCGAGAACAGCCTTAGCGAAAGGCTTCTTGAAAGCAAAGATGTAACTCTGTGAGATGAATTAACAGAACACAGAGCAGTTTCTTAGAAGGCTTCTTTCCAGTTTTGAACGGAAGATATTTCCTTTTTCACCATAGCCCTCTATGGGCTTCCAAATATCCCTTTGCCAATTCCACAAGAACAGCCTTAGCGAAAGGCTTCTTGAAGGGAAAGATGAAACTCTGTGAGATGAATTAACAGAACACAGAGCAGTTTCTCAGAAAGCTTCTTTCCAGTTTTGAACGGAAGATATTTCCTTTTTCACCATAGCCCTCTCTGGGCTTCCAAATATCCCTTTGCCAATTCCACAAGAACAGACTTAGAGAAAGGCTTCTTGAATTGAAAAATGTATCTCTGTTAGATGAATTAACTGAACACAGAGCAGTTTCTCAGAAAGCTTCTTTCCAGTTTTGAACGGAAGATATTTCCTTTTTCACCATAGCCCTCTATGGGCTTCCAAATATCCCTTTGCCAATTCCACAAGAACAGCCTTAGCGAAAGGCTTCTTGAAGGGAAAGATGTAACTCTGTGAGATGAATTAACAGAACACAGAGCAGTTTCTCAGAAAGCTTCTTTCCAGTTTTGAACGGAAGATATTTCCTTTTTCACCATAGTTCTCTATGGGCTTCCAAATATCCCTTTGCCAATTCCACAAGAACAGCCTTAGCGAAAGGCTTCTTGAAGGGAAAGATGTAACACTGTGAGATGAATTAACAGAACACAGAGCAGTTTCTCAGAAAGCTTCTTTCCTGTTTTGAACGGAAGATATTTCCTTTTTCACCATAGCCCTCTATGGGCTTCCAAATATCCCTTTGCCAATTCCACAAGAACAGCTTTAGCGAAAGGCTTCTTGAAGGGATAGATGTAACTCTGTGAGATGAATTTACAGAACACAGAGCAGTTTCTCAGAAAGCTTCTTTCCAGTTTTGAACGGAAGATATTTCCTTTTTCACCATAGCCCTCTAAGGGCTTCCAAATATCCCTTTGCCAATTCCGCGAGAACAGCCTTAGCGTAAGGCTTCTTGAAGGGAAAGATGTAACTCTGTGAGATGAATTAACAGAACACAGAGCAGTTTCTCAGAAAGCTTCTTTCCAGTTTTGAACGGAAGGTATTTCCTTTTTCACCATAGCCCTCTATGGGCTTCCAAATATCCCTTTGCCAATTCCACAAGAACAGCCTTAGCGAAAGGCTTCTTGAAGGGAGAGATGTAACCCTGTGAGATGAATTAACAGAACACAGAGCAGTTTCTCAGAAAGCTTCTTTACAGTTTTGAACGGAAGATATTTCCTTTTTCACCATAGCCCTCTATGGGCTTCCAAATATCCCTTTGCCAATTCCACAAGAACAGCTTTAGCGAAAGGCTTCTTGAAGGGAAAGATGTAACACTGTGAGATGAATTAACAGAACACAGAGCAGTTCCTCAGAAAGCTTGTTTCCAGTTTTGAACGGAAGATATTTCCTTTTTCACCATAGCCCTCTATGGGCTTCCAAATATCCCTTTGCAAATTCCACAAGAACAGCCTTAGCGAAAGGCTTCTTGAAGGGAAAGATGTAACTCTGTGAGATGAATCAACAGAACACAGAGCAGTTTCTCAGAAAGCTTCTTTCCAGTTTTGAACGGAAGATATTTCCTTTTTCACCATAGCCCTCTATGGGCTTCAAATATCCCTTTGCCAATTCCACAAGAACAGCCTTAGCGAAAGGCTTCTTGAATGGATAGATGTAACTCTGTGAGAAGAATTTACAGAACACAGAGCAGTTTCTCAGAAAGCTTCTTTCCAGTTTTGAACGGAAGATATTTCCTTTTTCACCATAGCCCTCTATGGGCTTCCAAATATCCCTTTGCCAATTCCACAAGAACAGCCTTAGCGAAAGGCTTCTTGAAGGGAGAGATGTAACTCTGTGAGATGAATTAACAGAACACAGAGCAGTTTCTCAGAAAGCTTCTTTCCAGTTTTGAACGGAAGATATTTCCTTTTTCACCATAGCCCTCTATGGGCTTCCAAATATCCCTTTGCCAATTCCACAAGAACAGCTTTAGCGAAAGGCTTCTTGAAGGGAAAGATGTAACACTGTGAGATGAATTAACAGAACACAGAGCAGTTCCTCAGAAAGCTTGTTTCCAGTTTTGAACGGAAGATATTTCCTTTTTCACCATAGCCCTCTATGGGCTTCCAAATATCCCTTTCCCAATTCCACAAGAACAGCCTTAGCGAAAGGCTTCTTGAAGGGAAAGATGCAACTCTGTGAGATGAATTAACAGAACACAGAGCAGTTTCTCAGAAAGCTTCTTTCCAGTTTTGAACGGAAGATATTTCCTTTTTCACCATAGCCCTCTATGGGCTTCCAAATATCCCTTTCCCAATTCCACAAGAACAGCCTTAGCGAAAGGCTTCTTGAAGGGAAAGATGTAACATTGTGAGATGAATTTACAGAACACAGAGCAGTTCCTCAGAAAGCTTGTTTCCAGTTTTGAACGGAAGATATTTCCTTTTTCACCATAGCCCTCTATGGGCTTCCAAATATCCCTTTCCCAATTCCACAAGAACAGCCTTAGCGAAAGGCTTCTTGAAGGGAAAGATGTAACTCTGTGAGATGAATTAACAGAACACAGAGCAGTTTCTCAGAAAGCTTCTTTCCAGTTTTGAACGGAAGATATTTCCTTTTTCACCATAGCCCTCTATGGGCTTCCAAATATCCCTTTACCAATTGCACAAGAACAGCCTTAGCGAAAGGCTTCTTGAATGGATAGATGTAACTCTGTGAGAAGAATTTACAGAACACAGAGCAGTTTCTCAGAAAGCTTCTTTCCAGTTTTGAACGGAAGATATTTCCTTTTTCACCATAGCCCTCTATGGGCTTCCAAATATCCCTTTACCTATTCCACAAGAACAGCCTTAGCGAAAGGCTTCTTGAAGGGAAAGATGTAACCCTGTGAGATGAATTAACAGAACACAGAGCAGTTTCTCAGAAAGCTTCTTTCCAGTTTTGAACGGAAGATATTTTCTTTTTTACCGTAGCCCTCTATGGGCTTCCAAATATCCCTTTGCCAATTCCACAAGAACAGCCTTAGCGAAAGGCTTCTTGAAGGGAAAGATGTAACTCTGTGAGATGAATTTACAGAACACAGAGCAGTTTCTCAGAAAGCTTCTTTCCAGTTTTGAACGGAAGATATTTCCTTTTTCACCATAGCCCTCTATGGGCTTCCAAATATCCCTTTGCCAATTCCACAAGAACAGCCTTAGCGAAAGGCTTCTTGAAGGGAAAGATGTAATTCTGTGAGATGAATTAACAGAACACAGAGCAGTTTCTCAGAAAGCTTCTTTCCAGTTTTGAACGGAAGATATTTCCTTTTTCACCATAGCCCTCTATGGGCTTCCAAATATCCCTTTTCCAATTCCAAAAGAACAGCCTTAGCGAAAGGCTTCTTGAAGGGAAAGATGTAACTCTGTGGGATGAATTAACAGAACACAGAGCAGTTTCTCAGAAAGCTTCTTTCCAGTTTTGAACGGAAGATATTTCCTTTTTCACCATAGTTCTCTATGGGCTTCCAAATATCCCTTTGCAAATTCCACAAGAACAGCCTTAGCGAAAGGCTTCTTGAAGGGAAAGATGTAACTCTGTGAGATGAATAAACAGAACACAGAGCAGTTTCTCAGAAAGCTTCTTTCCAGTTTTGAAAGGAAGATATTTCCTTTTTCACCATAGCCCTCTGTGGGCTTCCAAATATCCCTTAGCCAATTCCACAAGAACAGTTTTAGCGAAAGGCTTCTTGAAGGTAAAGATGTAACTCTGTGAGATGAATTAACAGAACACAGAGCAGTTTCTCAGAAAGCTTCTTTCCAGTTTTGAACGGAAGATATTTCCTTTTTCACCATAGCCCTCTATGGGCTTCCAAATATCCCTTTGCCAATTCCACAAGAACAGCCTTAGCGAAAGGCTTCTTGAAGGGAAAGATGTAACACTGTGAGATGAATAAACAGAACACAGAGCAGTTCCTCAGAAAGCTTGTTTCCAGTTTTGAACGGAAGATATTTCCTTTTTCACCATAGCCCTCTATGGGCTTCCAAATATCCCTTTGCCAATTCCACAAGAACAGCCTTAGCGAAAGGCTTCTTGAAGGGAAAGATGTAACTCTGTGAGATGAATTAAGAGAACACAGAGCAGTTTCTCAGAAAGCTTCTTTCCAGTTTTGAACGGAAGATATTTCCTTTTTCACCATAGCCCTCTATGGGTTTCCAAATATCCCTTTGCCAATTGCACAAGAACAGCCTTAGCGAAAGGCTTCTTGAAGGGATAGATGTAACTCTGTGAGATGAATTAACAGAACACAGAGCAGTTTCTCAGAAAGCTTCTTTCCAGTTTTGAACGGAAGATATTTCCTTTTTCACCATAGCCCTCTATGGGCTTCCAAATATCCCTTTGCCAATTCCACAAGAACAGCCTTAGCGAACGACTTCTTGAAGGGAAAGATGTAACTCTGTGAGATGAATTAACAGAACACAGAGCAGTTTCTCAGAAAGCTTCTTTCCAGTTTTGAACGGAAGATATTTCCTTTTTCACCATAGCCCTCTATGGGCTTCCAAATATCCCTTTGCCAATTCCACAAGAACAGCCTTAGCGAAAGGCTTCTTGAAGGGAAAGATGTAACTCTGTGAGATGAATTAACAGAACACAGAGCAGTTTCTCAGAAAGCTTCTTTCCAGTTTTGAACGGAAGATATTTCCTTTTTCACCATAGCCCTCTATGGGATTCCAAATATCCCTTTTCCAATTCCACAAGAACAGCCTTAGCGAAAGGCTTCTTGAAGGGAAAGATGTAACTCTGTGGGATGAATTAACAGAACACAGAGCAGTTTCTCAGAAAGCTTCTTTCCAGTTTTGAACGGAAGATATTTCCTTTTTCACCATAGCCCTCTATGGGCTTCCAAATATCCCTTTGCCAATTCCACAAGAACAGCCTTAGCGAAAGGCTTCTTGAAGGGAAAGATGTAACTCTGTGAGATGAATAAACAGAACACAGAGCAGTTTCTCAGAAAGCTTCTTTCCAGTTTTGAACGGAAGATATTTCCTTTTTCACCATAGCCCTCTGTGGGCTTCCAAATATCCCTTAGCCAATTCCACAAGAACAGCCTTAGCGAAAGGCTTCTTGAAGGGAAAGATGTAACTCTGTGAGATGAATTAACAGAACACAGAGCAGTTTCTCAGAAAGCTTCTTTCCAGTTTTGAACGGAAGATATTTCCTTTTTCACCATAGCCCTCTATGGGCTTCCAAATATCCCTTTACCAATTGCACAAGAACAGCCTTAGCGAAAGGCTTCTTGAATGGATAGATGTAACTCTGTGAGAAGAATTTACAGAACACAGAGCAGTTTCTCAGAAAGCTTCTTTCCAGTTTTGAACGGAAGATATTTCCTTTTTCACCATAGCCCTCTATGGGCTTCCAAATATCCCTTTGCCAATTCCACAAGAACAGCCTTAGCAAAAGGCTTCTTGAAGGGAGAGATGTAACTCTGTGAGATGAATTGACAGAACACAGGGCAGTTTCTCAGAAAGCTTCTTTCCAGTTTTGAACGGAAGATATTTCCTTTTTCACCATAGCCCTCTATGGGCTTCCAAATATCCCTTTACCAATTCCACAAGAACAGCTTTAGCGAAAGGCTTCTTGAAGGGAAAGATGTAACATTGTGAGATGAATTTACAGAACACAGAGCAGTTCCTCAGAAAGCTTGTTTCCAGTTTTGAACGGAAGATATTTCCTTTTTCACCATAGCCCTCTATGGGCTTCCAAATATCCCTTTCCCAATTCCACAAGAACAGCCTTAGCGAAAGGCTTCTTGAAGGGAAAGATGTAACTCTGTGAGATGAATTAACAGAACACAGAGCAGTTTCTCAGAAAGCTTCTTTCCAGTTTTGAACGGAAGATATTTCCTTTTTCACCATAGCCCTCTATGGGCTTCCAAATATCCCTTTACCAATTGCACAAGAACAGCCTTAGCGAAAGGCTTCTTGAATGGATAGATGTAACTCTGTGAGAAGAATTTACAGAACACAGAGCAGTTTCTCAGAAAGCTTCTTTCCAGTTTTGAACGGAAGATATTTCCTTTTTCACCATAGCCCTCTATGGGCTTCCAAATATCCCTTTACCTATTCCACAAGAACAGCCTTAGCGAAAGGCTTCTTGAAGGGAAAGATGTAACCCTGTGAGATGAATTAACAGAACACAGAGCAGTTTCTCAGAAAGCTTCTTTCCAGTTTTGAACGGAAGATATTTTCTTTTTTACCGTAGCCCTCTATGGGCTTCCAAATATCCCTTTGCCAATTCCACAAGAACAGCCTTAGCGAAAGGCTTCTTGAAGGGAAAGATGTAACTCTGTGAGATGAATTTACAGAACACAGAGCAGTTTCTCAGAAAGCTTCTTTCCAGTTTTGAACGGAAGATATTTCCTTTTTCACCATAGCCCTCTATGGGCTTCCAAATATCCCTTTGCCAATTCCACAAGAACAGCCTTAGCGAAAGGCTTCTTGAAGGGAAAGATGTAACTCTGTGAGATGAATTAACAGAACACAGAGCAGTTTCTCAGAAAGCTTCTTTCCAGTTTTGAACGGAAGATATTTCCTTTTTCACCATAGCCCTCTATGGGCTTCCAAATATCCCTTTTCCAATTCCAAAAGAACAGCCTTAGCGAAAGGCTTCTTGAAGGGAAAGATGTAACTCTGTGGGATGAATTAACAGAACACAGAGCAGTTTCTCAGAAAGCTTCTTTCCAGTTTTGAACGGAAGATATTTCCTTTTTCACCATAGTTCTCTATGGGCTTCCAAATATCCCTTTGCAAATTCCACAAGAACAGCCTTAGCGAAAGGCTTCTTGAAGGGAAAGATGTAACTCTGTGAGATGAATAAACAGAACACAGAGCAGTTTCTCAGAAAGCTTCTTTCCAGTTTTGAAAGGAAGATATTTCCTTTTTCACCATAGCCCTCTGTGGGCTTCCAAATATCCCTTAGCCAATTCCACAAGAACAGTTTTAGCGAAAGGCTTCTTGAAGGTAAAGATGTAACTCTGTGAGATGAATTAACAGAACACAGAGCAGTTTCTCAGAAAGCTTCTTTCCAGTTTTGAACGGAAGATATTTCCTTTTTCACCATAGCCCTCTATGGGCTTCCAAATATCCCTTTGCCAATTCCACAAGAACAGCCTTAGCGAAAGGCTTCTTGAAGGGAAAGATGTAACACTGTGAGATGAATTTACAGAACACAGAGCAGTTCCTCAGAAAGCTTGTTTCCAGTTTTGAACGGAAGATATTTCCTTTTTCACCATAGCCCTCTATGGGCTTCCAAATATCCCTTTGCCAATTCCACAAGAACAGCCTTAGCGAAAGGCTTCTTGAAGGGAAAGATGTAACTCTGTGAGATGAATTAAGAGAACACAGAGCAGTTTCTCAGAAAGCTTCTTTCCAGTTTTGAACGGAAGATATTTCCTTTTTCACCATAGCCCTCTATGGGTTTCCAAATATCCCTTTGCCAATTGCACAAGAACAGCCTTAGCGAAAGGCTTCTTGAAGGGATAGATGTAACTCTGTGAGATGAATTAACAGAACACAGAGCAGTTTCTCAGAAAGCTTCTTTCCAGTTTTGAACGGAAGATATTTCCTTTTTCACCATAGCCCTCTATGGGCTTCCAAATATCCCTTTGCCAATTCCACAAGAACAGCCTTAGCGAACGACTTCTTGAAGGGAAAGATGTAACTCTGTGAGATGAATTAACAGAACACAGAGCAGTTTCTCAGAAAGCTTCTTTCCAGTTTTGAACGGAAGATATTTCCTTTTTCACCATAGCCCTCTATGGGCTTCCAAATATCCCTTTGCCAATTCCACAAGAACAGCCTTAGCGAAAGGCTTCTTGAAGGGAAAGATGTAACTCTGTGAGATGAATTAACAGAACACAGAGCAGTTTCTCAGAAAGCTTCTTTCCAGTTTTGAACGGAAGATATTTCCTTTTTCACCATAGCCCTCTATGGGATTCCAAATATCCCTTTTCCAATTCCACAAGAACAGCCTTAGCGAAAGGCTTCTTGAAGGGAAAGATGTAACTCTGTGGGATGAATTAACAGAACACAGAGCAGTTTCTCAGAAAGCTTCTTTCCAGTTTTGAACGGAAGATATTTCCTTTTTCACCATAGCCCTCTATGGGCTTCCAAATATCCCTTTGCCAATTCCACAAGAACAGCCTTAGCGAAAGGCTTCTTGAAGGGAAAGATGTAACTCTGTGAGATGAATTAACAGAACACAGAGCAGTTTCTCAGAAAGCTTCTTTCCAGTTTTGAACGGAAGATATTTCCTTTTTCACCATAGCCCTCTGTGGGCTTCCAAATATCCCTTAGCCAATTCCACAAGAACAGCCTTAGCGAAAGGCTTCTTGAAGGGAAAGATGTAACTCTGTGAGATGAATTAACAGAACACAGAGCAGTTTCTCAGAAAGCTTCTTTCCAGTTTTGAACGGAAGATATTTCCTTTTTCACCATAGCCCTCTATGGGCTTCCAAATATCCCTTTGCCAATTCCACAAGAACAGCCTTAGCGAAAGGCTTCTTGAAGGGAAAGATGTAACACTGTGAGATGAATTTACATAACACAGAGCAGTTCCTCAGAAAGCTTGTTTCCAGTTTTGAACGGAAGATATTTCCTTTTTCACCATAGCCCTCTATGGGCTTCCAAATATCCCTTTGCCAATTCCACAAGAACAGCCTTAGCGAAAGGCTTCTTGAAGGGAAAGATGTAACTCTGTGAGATGAATTAAGAGAACACAGAGCAGTTTCTCAGAAAGCTTCTTTCCAGTTTTGAACGGAAGATATTTCCTTTTTCACCATAGCCCTCTATGGGTTTCCAAATATCCCTTTGCCAATTGCACAAGAACAGCCTTAGCGAAAGGCTTCTTGAAGGGATAGATGTAACTCTGTGAGATGAATTTACAGAACACAGAGCAGTTTCTCAGAAAGCCTCTTTCCAGTTTTGAACGGAAGATATTTCCTTTTTCACCATAGCCCTCTATGGGCTTCCAAATATCCCTTTACCAATTCCACAAGAACAGCCTTAGCGAAAGGCTTCTTGAAGGGAAAGATGTAACTCTGTGAGATGAATTAACAGAACACAGAGCAGTTTCTCAGAAAGCTTCTTTCCAGTATTGAACGGAAGATATTTCCTTTTTACCATAGCCCTCTATGGGCTTCCAAATATCCCTTTGCCAATTCCACAAGAACAGCCTTAGCGAAAGGCTTCTTGAAGGGAAAGATGTAACTCTGTGAGATGAATTAACAGAACACAGAGCAGTTTCTCAGAAAGCTTCTTTCCAGTTTTGAACGGAAGATATTTCCTTTTTCACCATAGCCCTCTATGGGCTTCCAAATATCCCTTTTCCAATTCCACAAGAACAGCCTTAGCGAAAGGCTTCTTGAAGGGAAAGATGTAACTCTGTGGGATGAATTAACAGAACACAGAGCAGTTTCTCAGAAAGCTTCTTTCCAGTTTTGAACGGAAGATATTTCCTTTTTCACCATAGCCCTCTATGGGCTTCCAAATATCCCTTTGCCAATTCCACAAGAACAGCCTTAGCGAAAGGCTTCTTGAAGGGAAAGATGTAACTCTGTGAGATGAATAAACAGAACACAGAGCAGTTTCTCAGAAAGCTTCCTTCCAGTTTTGAACGGAAGATATTTCCTTTTTCACCATAGCCCTCTGTGGGCTTCCAAATATCCCTTAGCCAATTACACAAGAACAGCCTTAGCGAAAGGCTTCTTGAAGGGAAAGATGTAACTCTGTGAGATGAATTAACAGAACACAGAGCAGTTTCTCAGAAAGCTTCTTTCCAGTTTTGAACGGAAGATATTTCCTTTTTCACCATAGCCCTCTATGGGCTTCCAAATATCCCTTTGCCAATTCCACAAGAACAGCCTTAGCGAAAGGCTTCTTGAAGGGAAAGATGTAACACTGTGAGATGAATTTACAGAACACAGAGCAGTTCCTCAGAAAGCTTGTTTCCAGTTTTGAACGGAAGATATTTCCTTTTTCACCATAGCCCTCTATGGGCTTCCAAATATCCCTTTGCCAATTCCACAAGAACAGCCTTAGCGAAAGGCTTCTTGAAGGGAAAGATGTAACTCTGTGAGATGAATTAAGAGAACACAGAGCAGTTTCTCAGAAAGCTTCTTTCCAGTTTTGAACGGAAGATATTTCCTTTTTCACCATAGCCCTCTATGGGCTTCCAAATATCCCTTTGCCAATTCCGCGAGAACAGCCTTAGCGAAAGGCTTCTTGAAGGAAAAGATGTAACTCTGTGAGATGAATTAACAGAACACAGAGCAGTTTCTCAGAAAGCTTCTTTCCAGTTTTGAACGGAAGATATTTCCTTTTTCACCATAGCCCTCTATGGGCTTCCAAATATCCCTTTGCCAATTCCACAAGAACAGCCTTAGCGAAAGGCTTCTTGAAGGGAAAGATGTAACTCTGTGAGATGAATTAACAGAACACATAGCAGTTTCTCAGAAAGCTCCTTTCCACTTTTCAACGGAAGATATTTCCTTTTTCACCATAGCCCTCTATGGGCTTCCAAATATCCCTTTGCCAATTCCACAAGAACACCCTTAGCGAAAGGCTTCTTGAAGGGAAAGATGTAACTCTTTGAGATGAATTAACACAACACAGAGCAGTTTCTCAGAAAGCTTCTTTACAGTTTTGAACGGAAGATATTTCCTTTTTCACCATAGCCCTCTATGGGCTTCCAAATATCCCTTTGCCAATTCCACAAGAACAGCCTTAGCGAAAGGCTTCTTGAAGGGAAAGATGTAACTCTGTGAGATGAATTAACAGAACACAGAGCAGTTTCTCAGAAAGCTTCTTTCCAGTTTTGAGCGGAAGATATTTCCTTTTTCACCATAGCCCTCTATGGGCTTCCAAATATCCCTTTGCCAATTCCACAAGAACAGCCTTAGCGAAAGACTTCTTGAAGGGAAAGATGTAACTCTGTGAGATGAATTAACAGAACACAGAGCAGTTTCTCAGAAAGCTTCTTTCCAGTTTTGAACGGAAGATATTTCCTTTTTCACCATAGAGCTCTATGGGCTTCCAAATATCACTTTGCCAATTCCACAAGAACAGCCTTAGCGAAAGGCTTCTTGAAGGGAAAGATGTAACTCTGTGAGATGAATTTACAGAACACAGAGCAGTTTCTCAGAAAGCTTCTTTCCAGTTTTGAACGGATGATATTTCCTTTTTCACCATAGCCCTTTATGGGTTTCCAAATATCCCTTTGCCAATTGCACAAGAACAGCCTTAGCGAAAGGCTTCTTGAAGGGAAAGATGTAACTCTGTGAGATGAATTAACAGAACACAGAGCAATTTCTCAGAAAGCTTCTTTCCAGTTTTGAACGGAAGATATTTCCTTTTTTCACCATAGCCCTCTATGTGCATTCCAAATTTCCTTTTCCAATTGCACAAGAACAGTCTTAGCGAAAGGCTTCCTGAAGGGAAAGATGTAACTCTGTGAGATGAATTAACAGAACAAAGAGCAGTTTCTCAGAAAGCTTCTTTCCAGTTTTGAACGGAAGATATTTCCTTTTTCACGATAGTCCTCTATAGGCTTCCAAATATCCCTTTGCCAATTCCACAAGAACAGCCTTAGGGAAAGGCTTCTTGAAGGGAAAGATGTAACTCTGTGAGATGAATTATTAGAACACAGAGCAGTATCTCAAAAAGCTTCTTTCCAGTTTTGAACGGAAGATATTTCCTTTTTCACCATAGCCCTCTAGGGGCTTCCAAATATCCCTTTGCCAATTCCACAAGAACAGCCTTAGCGAAAGGCTTCTTGAAGGGAAAGATGAAACTCTGTGAGATGAATTAACAGAACACAGAGCAGTTTCTCAGAAAGCTTCTTTCCAGTTTTGAACGGAAGGTATTTCCTTTTTCACCATAGCCCTCTATGGGCTTCCAAATATCCCTTTGCCAATTCCACAAGAACAGCTTTAGCGAAAGGCTTCTTGAAGGGAAAGATGTAACTCTGTGAGATGAATTAACAGAACACAGAGCAGTTTCTCAGAAAGCTTCTTTCCAGTTTTGAACGGAAGATATTTCCTTTTTCACCATAGCCCTCTATGGGCTTCCAAATATCCCTTTACCAATTCCACAAGAACAGCATTAGCGAAAGGCTTCTTGAAGGGAAAGATGTAACTCTGTGAGATGAATAAACAGAACACAGAGCAGTTTCTCAGAAAGATTCTTTCCAGTTTTGAACAGAAGATATTTCCTTTTTCACCATAGCCCTCTCTGGGCTTCCAAATATCCCTTTGCCAATTCCACAAGAACAGCCTTAGAGAAAGGCTTCTTGAAGGGAAAGATGTAACACTGTGAGATGAATTAACAGAACACAGAGCAGTTTCTCAGAAAGCTTCTTTCCACTTTTGAACCTAAGATATTTCCTTTTTCACCATAGCCCTCTATGGGCTTCCAAATATCCCTTTGCCAATTCCACAAGAACAGCCTTAGCGAAAGGCTTCTTGAAGGGAAAGATGTAACTCTGTGAGATGAATTAACAGAACACAGAGCAGTTTCTCAGAAAGCTTCTTTCCGGTTTTGAACGAAAGATATTTCCTTTTTCACCATAGTCCTCTATGGGCTTCCAAATATCCCTTTGCCAATTCCACAAGAACAGCCTTAGCGAGAGGCTTCTTGAAGGGAAAGATGTAACTCTGTGAGATGAATTAACAGAACACAGAGCAGTTTCTCAGAAAGCTTCTTTCCAGTTTTGAACGGAAGATATTTCCTTTTTCACCATAGCCCTCTATGGGCTTCCAAATATCCCTTTGCCAATTCCACAAGAACAGCCTTAGCGAAAGGCTTCTTGAAGGGAAAGATGTAACACTGTGAGATGAATTAACAGAACACAGAGCAGTTTCTCATAAAGCTTCTTTCCAGTTTTGAACGGAAGATATTTCCTTTTTCACCATAGCCCTCTATGAGCTTCCAAATATCCCTTTGCCAATTCCACAAGAACAGCCTTAGCGAAAGGCTTCTTGAAGGGAAAGATGTAACACTGTGAGATGAATTTCCAGAACACAGAGCAGTTTCACAGAAAGCTTGTTTCCAGTTTTGAACGGAAGATATTTCCTTTTTCACCATAGCCCTCTATGGGCTTCCAAATATCCCTTTGCCAATTGCACAAGAACAGCCTTAGCGAAAGGCTTCTTTAAGGGAAAGATGTAACTCTGTGAGGTGAATTAACAGAACACAGAGCAGTTTCTCAGAAAGCTTCTTTCCAGTTTTGAACGGAAGATATTTCCTTTTTCACCCTAGCCCTCTATGGGCTTCCAAATATCCCTTTGCCAATTCCACAAGAACAGCCTTAGCGAAAGACTTCTTGAAGGGAAAGATGTAACTCTGTGAGATGAATTAACAGAACACAGAGCAGTTTCTCAGAAAGCTTCTTTCCAGTTTTGAACGGAAGATATTTCCTTTTTCACCATAGCCCTCTATGGGCTTCCAAATATCCCTTTGCCAATTCCACAAGAACAGCCTTAGCGAAAGGCTTCTTGAAGGGAAAGATGTAACTCTGTGGGATGAATTAACAGAACACAGAGCAGTTTCTCAGAAAGCTTCTTTCCAGTTTTGAACGGAAGTTATTTCCTTTTTCACCATAGCCCTCTATGGGCTTCCAAATATCCCTTTGCCAATTCCGCGAGAACAGCCTTAGCGAAAGGCTTCTTGAAGGGAAAGATGTAACTCTGTGAGATGAATTAACAGAACATAGAGCAGTTTCTCAGAAAGGTTCTTTCCAGTTTTGAACGGAGGATATTTCCTTTTTCACCATAGCCCTCTATGGGCTTCCAAATATCCCTTTGACAATTCCACAAGAACAGCCTTAGCGAAAGGCTTCTTGAAGGGAAAGATGTAACTCTGTGAGATGAATTAACAGAACACAGAGCAGTTTCTCAGAAAGCTTCTTTCCAGTTTTGAACGGAAGATATTTCCTTTTTCACCATAGCCCTCTATGGGCTTCCAAATATCCCTTTGCCAATTCCACAAGAACAGCCTTAGCGAAAGGCTTCTTGAAAGGAAAGATGTAACTCTGTGAGATGAATAAACAGAACACAGAGCAGTTTCTCAGAAAGCTTCTTTCCAGTTTTGAACGGAAGATATTTCCTTTTTCACCATAGCCCTCTATGGGCTTCCAAATATCCCTTTGACAATTCCGCGAGAACAGCCTTAGCGAAAGGCTTCTTGAAGGCAAAGATGTAACTCTGTGAGATGAATTAACAGAACACAGAGCAGTTTCTTAGAAGGCTTCTTTCCAGTTTTGAACGGAAGATATTTGCTTTTTCACCATAGCCCTCTATGGGCTTCCAAATATCCCTTTCCCAATTCCACAAGAACAGCCTTATCGAAAGGCTTCTTGAAGGGAAAGATGTAACTCTGTGAGATGAATAAACAGAACACAGAGCAGTTTCTCAGAAAGCTTCTTTCCAGTTTTGAACAGAAGATATTTCCTTTTTCACCATAGCCCTCTCTGGGCTTCCAAATATCCCTTTGCCAATTCCACAAGAACAGCCTTAGAGAAAGGCTTCTTGAAGGGAAAAATGTATCTCTGTTAGATGAATTAACAGAACACAGAGCAGTTTCTCAGAAAGCTTCTTTCCAGTTTTGAACGGAAGATATTTCCTTTTTCACCATAGCCCTCTACGGGCTTCCAAATATCCCTTTGCCAATTCCACAAGAACAGCCTTAGCGAAAGGCTTCTTGAAGGGATAGATGTAACTCTGTGAGATGATTTACAGAACACAGAGCAGTTTCTCAGAAAGCTTCTTTCCCGTTTTGAACGGAAGATATTTCCTTTTTCACCCTAGCCCTCTATGGGCTTCCAAATATCCCTTTACCAATTCCACAAGAACAGCCTTAGCGAAAGGCTTCTTGAAGGGAAAGATGTAACTCTGTGAGATGAATTAACAGAACACAGAGCAGTTTCTCAGAAAGCTTCTTTCCAGTTTTGAACGGAAGATATTTCCTTTTTCACCATAGCCCTCTATGGGCTTCCAAATATCCCTTTGCCAATTCCGCGAGAACAGCCTTAGCGAAAGGCTTCTTGAAGGGAAAGATGTAACTCTGTGAGATGAATTAACAGAACACAGAGAAGTTTCTCAGAAAGCTTCTTTCCAGTTTTGAACGGAAGATATTTCCTTTTTCACCATAGCCCTCTATGGGCTTCCAAATATCCCTTTGCCAATTCCGCGAGAACAGCCTTAGCGAAAGGCTTCTTGAAGGAAAAGATGTAACTCTGTGAGATGAATTAACAGAACACAGAGCAGTTTCTCAGAAAGCTTCTTTCCAGTTTTGAACGGAAGATATTTCCTTTTTCACCATAGCCCTCTATGGGCTTCCAAATATCCCTTTGCCAATTCCACAAGAACAGCCTTAGCGAAAGGCTTCTTGAAGGGAAAGATGTAACTCTGTGAGATGAATTAACAGAACACATAGCAGTTTCTCAGAAAGCTCCTTTCCAGTTTTCAACGGAAGATATTTCCTTTTTCACCATAGCCCTCTATGGGCTTCCAAATATCCCTTTGCCAATTCCACAAGAACACCCTTAGCGAAAGGCTTCTTGAAGGGAAAGATGTAACTCTTTGAGATGAATTAACACAACACAGAGCAGTTTCTCAGAAAGCTTCTTTACAGTTTTGAACGGAAGATATTTCCTTTTTCACCATAGCCCTCTATGGGCTTCCAAATATCCCTTTGCCAATTCCACAAGAACAGCCTTAGCGAAAGGCTTCTTGAAGGGAAAGATGTAACTCTGTGAGATGAATTAACAGAACACAGAGCAGTTTCTCAGAAAGCTTCTTTCCAGTTTTGAGCGGAAGATATTTCCTTTTTCACCATAGCCCTCTATGGGCTTCCAAATATCCCTTTGCCAATTCCACAAGAACAGCCTTAGCGAAAGGCTTCTTGAAGGGAAAGATGTAACTCTGTGGGATGAATTAACAGAACACAGAGCAGTTTCTCAGAAAGCTTCTTTCCAGTTTTGAACGGAAGATATTTCCTTTTTCACCATAGAGCTCTATGGGCTTCCAAATATCACTTTGCCAATTCCACAAGAACAGCCTTAGCGAAAGGCTTCTTGAAGGGAAAGATGTAACTCTGTGAGATGAATTTACAGAACACAGAGCAGTTTCTCAGAAAGCTTCTTTCCAGTTTTGAACGGATGATATTTCCTTTTTCACCATAGCCCTTTATGGGCTTCCAAATATCCCTTTGCCAATTGCACAAGAACAGCCTTAGCGAAAGGCTTCTTGAAGGGAAAGATGTAACTCTGTGAGATGAATTAACAGAACACAGAGCAATTTCTCAGAAAGCTTCTTTCCAGTTTTGAACGGAAGATATTTCCTTTTTTCACCATAGCCCTCTATGGGCATTCCAAATTTCCTTTTCCAATTGCACAAGAACAGTCTTAGCGAAAGGCTTCCTGAAGGGAAAGATGTAACTCTGTGAGATGAATTAACAGAACACAGAGCAGTTTCTCAGAAAGCTTCTTTCCAGTTTTGAACGGAAGATATATCCTTTTTCACCATAGTCCTCTATAGGCTTCCAAATATCCCTTTGCCAATTCCACAAGAACAGCCTTAGGGAAAGGCTTCTTGAAGGGAAAGATGTAACTCTGTGAGATGAATTATTAGAACACAGAGCAGTATCTCAAAAAGCTTCTTTCCAGTTTTGAACGGAAGATATTTCCTTTTTCACCATAGCCCTCTATGGGCTTCCAAATATCCCTTTGCCAATTTCGCGAGAACAGCCTTAGCGTAAGGCTTCTTGAAGGCAAAGATGTAACTCTGTGAGATGAATTAACAGAACACAGAGCAGTTTCTTAGAAAGCTTCTTTCCAGTTTTGAACGGAAGATATTTCCTTTTTCACCATAGCCCTCTATGGCCTTCCAAATATCCCTTTGCCAATTCCACAAGAACAGCCTTAGCGAAACGCTTCTTGAAGGGAAAGATGTAACTCTGTGAGATGAATTAACAGAACACAGAGCAGTTTCTCAGAAAGCTTCTTTCCAGTTTTGAACGGAAGATATTTCCTTTTTCACCATAGCCCTCTATGGGCTTCCAAATATCCCTTTACCAATTCCACAAGAACAGCCTTAGCGAAAGGCTTCTTGAAGGGAAAGATGTAACTCTGTGAGATGAATAAACAGAACACAGAGCAGTTTCTCAGAAAGCTTCTTTCCAGTTTTGAACAGAAGATATTTCCTTTTTCACCATAGCCCTCTCTGGGCTTCCAAATATCCCATTGCCAATTCCACAAGAACAGCCTTAGAGAAAGGCTTCTTGAAGGGAAAGATGTAACACTGTGAGATGAATTAACAGAACACAGAGCAGTTTCTCAGAAAGCTTCTTTCCAGTTTTGAACGGAAGATATTTCCTTTTTCACCATAGCCCTCTATGGGCTTCCAAATATCCCTTTGCCAATTCCACAAGAACAGCCTTAGCGAAAGGCTTCTTGAAGGGAAAGATGTAACTCTGTGAGATGAATTAACAGAACACAGAGCAGTTTCTCAGAAAGCTTGTTTCCGGTTTTGAACGGAAGATATTTCCTTTTTCACCATAGTCCTCTATGGGCTTCCAAATATCCCTTTGCCAATTCCACAAGAACAGCCTTAGCGAGAGGCTTCTTGAAGGGAAAGATGTAACTCTGTGAGATGAATTAACAGAACACAGAGCAGTTTCTCAGAAAGGTTCTTTCCAGTTTTGAACGGAAGATATTTCCTTTTTCACCATAGCCCTCTATGGGCTTCCAAATATCCCTTTGCCAATTCCACAAGAACAGCCTTAGCGAAAGGCTTCTTGAAGGGAAAGATGTAACTCTGTGAGATGAATTAACAGAACACAGAGCAGTTTCTCAGAAAGCTTCTTTCCAGTTTTGAACGGAAGATATTTCCTTTTTCACCATAGCCCTCTATGAGCTTCCAAATATCCCTTTGCCAATTCCACAAGAACAGCCGTAGCGAAAGGCTTCTTGAAGGGAAAGACGTAACACTGTGAGATGAATTTACAGAACACAGAGCAGTTTCACAGAAAGCTTCTTTCCAGTTTTGAACGGAAGATATTTCCTTTTTCACCATAGCCCTCTATGGGCTTCCAAATATCCCTTTGCCAATTGCACAAGAACAGCCTTAGCGAAAGGCTTCTTTAAGGGAAAGATGTAACTCTGTGAGGTGAATTAACAGAACACAGAGCAGTTTCTCAGAAAGCTTCTTTCCAGTTTTGAACGGAAGATATTTCCTTTTTCACCATAGCCCTCTATGGGCTTCCAAATATCCCTTTGCCAATTCCACAAGAACAGCCTTAGCGAAAGACTTCTTGAAGGGAAAGATGTAACTCTGTGAGATGAATTACCAGAACACAGAGCAGTTTCTCAGAAAGCTTCTTTCCAGTTTTGAACGGAAGATATTTCCTTTTTCACCATAGCCCTCTATGGGCTTCCAAATATCCCTTTGCCAATTGCACAAGAACAGCCTTAGCGAAAGGCTTCTTGAAGGGATAGATGTAACTCTGTGAGATGATTTACAGAACACAGAGCAGTTTCTCAGAAAGCTTCTTTCCCGTTTTGAACGGAAGATATTTCCTTTTTCACCCTAGCCCTCTATGGGCTTCCAAATATCCCTTTGCCAATTCCACAAGAACAGCCTTAGCGAAAGGCTTCTTGAAGGGAAAGATGTAACTCTGTGAGATGAATTAACAGAACACAGAGCAGTTTCTCAGAAAGCTTCTTTCCAGTTTTGAACGGAAGATATTTCCTTTTTTACCATAGCCCTCTATGGGCTTCCAAATATCCCTTTGCCAATTCCACAAGAACAGCCTTAGCGAAAGGCTTCTTGAAGGGAAAGATGTAACTCTGTGAGATGAATTAACAGAACACAGAGCAGTTTCTCAGAAAGCTTCTTTCCAGTTTTGAACGGAAGATATTTCCTTTTTCACCATAGCCCTCTATGGGCTTCCAAATATCCCTTTGCCAATTCCACAAGAACAGCCTTAGGGAAAGGCTTCTTGAAAGGAAAGATGTAACTCTGTGAGATGAATAAACAGAACACAGAGCAGTTTCTCAGAAAGCTTCTTTCCAGTTTTGAACGGAAGATATTTCCTTTTTCACCCTAGCCCTCTATGGGCTTCCAAATATCCCTTTACCAATTCCACAAGAACAGCCTTAGCGAAAGGCTTCTTGAAGGGAAAGATGTAACTCTGTGAGATGAATTAACAGAACACAGAGCAGTTTCTCAGAAAGCTTCTTTCCAGTTTTGAACGGAAGATATTTCCTTTTTTACCATAGCCCTCTATGGGCTTCCAAATATCCCTTTGCCAATTCCACAAGAACAGCCTTAGCGAAAGGCTTCTTGAAGGGAAAGATGTAACTCTGTGAGATGAATTAACAGAACACAGAGCAGTTTCTCAGAAAGCTTCTTTCCAGTTTTGAACGGAAGATATTTCCTTTTTCACCATAGCCCTCTATGGGCTTCCAAATATCCCTTTGCCAATTCCACAAGAACAGCCTTAGCGAAAGGCTTCTTGAAAGGAAAGATGTAACTCTGTGAGATGAATAAACAGAACACAGAGCAGTTTCTCAGAAAGCTTCTTTCCAGTTTTGAACGGAAGATATTTCCTTTTTCACCATAGCCCTCTATGGGCTTCCAAATATCCCTTTGACAATTCCGCGAGAACAGCCTTAGCGAAAGGCTTCTTGAAGGCAAAGATGTAACTCTGTGAGATGAATTAACAGAACACAGAGCAGTTTCTTAGAAGGCTTCTTTCCAGTTTTGAACGGAAGATATTTCCTTTTTCACCATAGCCCTCTATGGGCTTCCAAATATCCCTTTACCTATTCCACAAGAACAGCCTTATCGAAAGGCTTCTTGAAGGGAAAGATGTAACTCTGTGAGATGAATAAACAGAACACAGAGCAGTTTCTCAGAAAGCTTCTTTCCAGTTTTGAACAGAAGATATTTCCTTTTTCACCGTAGCCCTCTCTGGGCTTCCAAATATCCCTTTGCCAATTCCACAAGAACAGCCTTAGAGAAAGGCTTCTTGAAGGGAAAAATGTATCTCTGTTAGATGAATTAACAGAACACAGAGCAGTTTCTCAGAAAGCTTCTTTCCAGTTTTGAACGGAAGATATTTCCTTTTTCACCATAGCCCTCTACGGGCTTCCAAATATCCCTTTGCCAATTCCACAAGAACAGACTTAGCGAAAGGCTTCTTGAAGGGAAAGATGTAACTCTGTGAGATGAATTAACAGAACACAGAGCAGTTTCTCATAAAGCTTGTTTCCGGTTTTGAACGGAAGATATTTCCTTTTTCACCATAGCCCTCTATGGGCTTCCAAATATCCCTTTGCCAATTCCACAAGAACAGCCTTAGCGAAAGGCTTCTTGAAGGGAAAGATGTAACTCTGTGAGATGAATTAACAGAACACAGAGCAGTTTCACAGAAAGCTTCTTTCCAGTTTTGAACGGAAGATATTTCCTTTTTCACCATAGCCCTCTATGGGCTTCCAAATATCCCTTTGCCAATTCCACAAGAACAGCCTTAGCGAAAGGCTTCTTGAAGGGAAAGATGTAACTCTGTGAGATGAATAAACAGAACACAGAGCAGTTTCTCAGAAAGCTTCTTTCCAGTTTTGAACGGAAGATATTTCCTTTTTCACCATAGCCCTCTATGGGCTTCCAAATATCCCTTTGCCAATTCCACAAGAACAGCCTTAGCGAAAGACTTCTTGAAGGGAAAGATGTAACTCTGTGAGATGAATTAACAGAACACAGAGCAGTTTCTCAGAAAGCTTCTTTCCAGTTTTGAACGGAAGATATTTCCTTTTTCACCATAGCCCTCTATGGGCTTCCAAATATCCCTTTGCCAATTCCACAAGAACAGCCTTAGCGAAAGGCTTCTTGAAGGGAAAGATGTAACTCTGTGAGATGAATTAACAGAACACAGAGCAGTTTCTCAGAAAGCTTCTTTCCAGTTTTGAACGGAAGATATTTCCTTTTTCACCATAGCCCTCTATGGGCTTCCAAATATCCCTTTGCCAATTCCACAAGAACAGCCTTAACGAAAGGCTTCTTGAAGGGAAAGATGTAACTCTGTGGGATGAATTAACAGAACACAGAGCAGTTTCTCAGAAAGCTTCTTTCCAGTTTTGAACGGAAGATATTTCCTTTTTCACCATAGCCCTCTATGGGCTTCCAAATATCCCTTTGCCAATTCCACAAGAACAGCCTTAGCGAAAGGCTTCTTGAAGGGAAAGATGTAACTCTGTGAGATGAATAAACAGAACACAGAGCAGTTTCTCAGAAAGCTTCTTTCCAGTTTTGAACGGAAGATATTTCCTTTTTCACCATAGCCCTCTATGGGCATCCAAATATCCCTTTGCCAATTCCACAAGAACAGCCTTAGCGAAAGGCTTCTTGAAGGGAAAGATGTAACTCTGTGGGATGAATTAACAGAACACAGAGCAGTTTCTCAGAAAGCTTCTTTCCAGTTTTGAACGGAAGATATTTCCTTTTTCACCAAAGCCCTCTATGGGCTTCCAAATATCCCTTTGCCAATTCCGCGAGAACAGCCTTAGCGAAAGGCTTCTTGAAGGGAAAGATGTAACTCTGTGAGATGAATTAACAGAACACAGAGCAGTTTCTCAGAAAGCTTCTTTCCAGTTTTGAACGGAAGATATTTCCTTTTTCACCATAGCCCTCTATGGGCTTCCAAATATCCCTTTGCCAATTCCACAAGAACAGCCTTAGCGAAAGGCTTCTTGAAGGGAAAGATGTAACTCTGTGAGATGAATTAACAGAACACAGAGCAGTTTCTCAGAAAGCTTCTTTCCAGTTTTGAACGGAAGATATTTCCTTTTTCACCATAGTTCTCTATGGGCTTCCAAATATCCCTTTGCCAATTCCACAAGAACAGCCTTAGCGAAAGGCTTCTTGAAGGGAAAGATGTAACACTGTGAGATGAATTAACAGAACACAGAGCAGTTTCTCAGAAAGCTTCTTTCCTGTTTTGAACGGAAGATATTTCCTTTTTCACCATAGCCCTCTATGGGCTTCCAAATATCCCTTTGCCAATTGCACAAGAACAGCTTTAGCGAAAGGCTTCTTGAAGGGATAGATGTAACTCTGTGAGATGAATTTACAGAACACAGAGCAGTTTCTCAGAAAGCTTCTTTCCAGTTTTGAACGGAAGATATTTCCTTTTTCACCATAGCCCTCTATGGGCTTCCAAATATCCCTTTGCCAATTCCGCGAGAACAGCCTTAGCGTAAGGCTTCTTGAAGGGAAAGATGTAACTCTGTGAGATGAATTAACAGAACACAGAGCAGTTTCTCAGAAAGCTTCTTTCCAGTTTTGAACGGAAGATATTTCCTTTTTCACCATAGCCCTCTATGGGCTTCCAAATATCCCTTTGCCAATTCCACAAGAACAGCTTTAGCGAAAGGCTTCTTGAAGGGAAAGATGTAACACTGTGAGATGAATTTACAGAACACAGAGCAGTTCCTCAGAAAGCTTGTTTCCAGTTTTGAACGGAAGATATTTCCTTTTTCACCATAGCCCTCTATGGGCTTCCAAATATCCCTTTCCCAATTCCACAAGAACAGCCTTAGCGAAAGGCTTCTTGAAGGGAAAGATGTAACTCTGTGAGATGAATTAACAGAACACAGAGCAGTTTCTCAGAAAGCTTCTTTCCAGTTTTGAACGGAAGATATTTCCTTTTTCACCATAGCCCTCTATGGGCTTCCAAATATCCCTTCACCAATTGCACAAGAACAGCCTTAGCGAAAGGCTTCTTGAATGGATAGATGTAACTCTGTGAGAAGAATTTACAGAACACAGAGCAGTTTCTCAGAAAGCTTCTTTCCAGTTTTGAACGGAAGATATTTCCTTTTTCACCATAGCCCTCTATGGGCTTCCAAATATCCCTTTGCCAATTCCACAAGAACAGCCTTAGCGAAAGGCTTCTTGAAGGGAGAGATGTAACTCTGTGAGATGAATTAACAGAACACAGAGTAGTTTCTCAGAAAGCTTCTTTCCAGTTTTGAACGGAAGATATTTCCTTTTTCACCATAGCCCTCTATGGGCTTCCAAATATCCCTTTGCCAATTCCACAAGAACAGCTTTAGCGAAAGGCTTCTTGAAGGGAAAGATGTAACACTGTGAGATGAATTTACAGAACACAGAGCAGTTCCTCAGAAAGCTTGTTTCCAGTTTTGAACGGAAGATATTTCCTTTTTCACCATAGTCCTCTATGGGCTTCCAAATATCCCTTTGCCAATTCCACAAGAACAGCCTTAGCGAAAGGCTTCTTGAAGGGAAAGATGTAACTCTGTGAGATGAATTAACAGAACACAGAGCAGTTTCTCAGGAATCTTCTTTCCAGTTTTGAACGGAAGATATTTCCTTTTTCACCATAGCCCTCTATGGGCTTCCAAATATCCCTTTACCAATTGCACAAGAACAGCCTTAGCGAAAGGCTTCTTGAATGGATAGATGTAACTCTGTGAGAAGAATTTACAGAACACAGTGCAGTTTCTCAGAAAGCTTCTTTCCAGTTTTGAACGGAAGATATTTCCTTTTTCACCATAGCCCTCTATGGGCTTCCAAATATCCCTTTGCCAATTCCACAAGAACAGCCTTAGCGAAAGGCTTCTTGAAGGGAGAGATGTAACTCTGTGAGATGAATTAACAGAACACAGAGCAGTTTCTCAGAAAGCTTCTTTCCAGTTTTGAACGGAAGATATTTCCTTTTTCACCATAGCCCTCTATGGGCTTCCAAATATCCCTTTGCCAATTCCACAAGAACAGCCTTAGCGAAAGGCTTCTTGAAGGGAAAAATGTAACTCTGTGAGATGAATTAACAGAACACAGAGCAGTTTCTCAGAAACTTCTTTCCTGTTTTGAACGGAAGATATTTCCTTTTTCACCATAGCCCTCTATGGGCTTCCAAATATCCCTTTGCCAATTCCGCGAGAACAGCCTTGGCAAAAGGCTTCTTGAAGGGAAAGATGTAACTCTGTGAGATGAATTAACAGAACACAGAGCAGTTTCTCAAAAAGCTTCTTTCCAGTTTTGAACGGAAGATATTTCCTTTTTCACCATAGCCCTCTATGGGCTTCCAAATATCCCTTAGCCAATTCCACAAGAACAGCCTTAGCGAAAGGCTTCTTGAAGGGAAAGATGTAACTCTGTGAGATGAATTAACAGAACACAGAGCAGTTTCTCAGAAAGCTTCTTTCCAGTTTTGATCGGAAGATATTTCCTTTTTCACAATAGCCCTCTATGGGCTTCCAAATATCCCTTTGCCAATTCCACAAGAACAGCCTTAGCGAAAGGCTTCTTGAAGGGAAAGATGTAACACTGTGAGATGAATTTACAGAACACAGAGCAGTTCCTCAGAAAGCTTGTTTCCAGTTTTGAACGGAAGATATTTCCTTTTTCACCATAGCCCTCTAGGGGCTTCCAAATATCCCTTTGCCAATTCCACAAGAACAGCCTTAGCGAAAGGCTTCTTGAAGGGAAAGATGAAACTCTGTGAGATGAATTAAGAGAACACAGAGCAGTTTCTCAGAAAGCTTCTTTCCAGTTTTGAACGGAAGATATTTCCTTTTTCACCATAGCCCTCTATGGGCTTCCAAATATCCCTTTGCCAATTGCACAAGAACAGCCTTAGCGAAAGGCTTCTTGAAGGGATAGATGTAACTCTGTGTGATGAATTTACAGAACACAGAGCAGTTTCTCAGAAAGCTTCTTTCCAGTTTTGAACGGAAGATATTTCCTTTTTCACCATAGCCCTCTATGGGCTTCCAAATATCCCTTTGCCAATTCCACAAGAAAAGCCTTAGCGAAAGGCTTCTTGAAGGGAAAGATGTAACTCTGTGAGATGAATTAACAGAACACAGAGCAGTTTCTCAGAAAGCTTCTTTCCAGTTTTGAACGGAAGATATTTCCTTTTTCACCATAGCCCTCTATGGGCTTCCAAATATCCCTTTGCCAATTCGGCGAGAACAGCCTTAGCGAAAGGCTTCTTGAAGGGAAAGATGTAACTCTGTGAGATGAATTAACAGAACACAGAGCAGTTTCTCAGAAAGCTTCTTTCCAGTTTTGAACGGAAGATATTTCCTTTTTCACCATAGCCCTCTATGGGCTTCCAAATATCCCTTTGCCAATTCCACAAGAACAGCCTTAGCGAAAGGCTTCTTGAAGGGAAAGATGTAACTCTGTGAGATGAATTAACAGAACACAGAGCAGTTTCTCAGAAAGCTTCTTTCCAGTTTTGAACGGAAGATATTTCCTTTTTCACCATAGCCCTCTATGGGCATCCAAATATCCCTTTGCCAATTCCACAAGAACAACCTTAGCGAAAGGCTTCTTGAAGGGATAGATGTAACTCTGTGAGATGAATTAACAAAACACAGAGCAGTTTCACAGAAAGCTTGTTTCTAGTTTTAAACGGAAGATATTTCCTTTTTCACCATAGCCCTCTATGGGCTTCCAAATATCCCTTTGCCAATGCCACAAGAACAGCCTTAGCGAAAGGCTTCTTGAAGGGAAAGATGTAACTCTGTGGGATGAATTAACAGAACACAGAGCAGTTTCTCAGAAATCTTCTTTCCAGTTTTGAACGGAAGATATTTCCTTTTTCACCATAGCCCTCTATGGGCTTCCAAATATCCCTTTGCCAATTCCGCGAGAACAGCCTTAGCGTAAGGCTTCTTGAAGGGAAAGATGTAACTCTGTGAGATGAATTAACAGAACACAGAGCAGTTTCTCAGAAAGCTTCTTTCCAGTTTTGAACGGAAGATATTTCCTTTTTCACCATAGCCCTCTATGGGCTTCCAAATATCCCTTTGCCAATTCCACAAGAACAGCTTTAGCGAAAGGCTTCTTGAAGGGAAAGATGTAACACTGTGAGATGAATTTACAGAACACAGAGCAGTTCCTCAGAAAGCTTGTTTCCAGTTTTGAACGGAAGATATTTCCTTTTTCACCATAGCCCTCTATGGGCTTCCAAATATCCCTTTCCCAATTCCACAAGAACAGCCTTAGCGAAAGGCTTCTTGAAGGGAAAGATGTAACTCTGTGAGATGAATTAACAGAACACAGAGCAGTTTCTCAGAAAGCTTCTTTCCAGTTTTGAACGGAAGATATTTCCTTTTTCACCATAGCCCTCTATGGGCTTCCAAATATCCCTTTACCAATTGCACAAGAACAGCCTTAGCGAAAGGCTTCTTGAATGGATAGATGTAACTCTGTGAGAAGAATTTATAGAACACAGAGCAGTTTCTCAGAAAGCTTCTTTCCAGTTTTGAACGGAAGATATTTCCTTTTTCACCAAAGCCCTCTATGGGCTTCCAAATATCCCTTTGCCAATTCCGCGAGAACAGCCTTAGCGAAAGGCTTCTTGAAGGGAAAGATGTAACTCTGTGAGATGAATAAACAGAACACAGAGCAGTTTCTCAGAAAGCTTCTTTCCAGTTTTGAACGGAAGATATTTCCTTTTTCACCATAGCCCTCTATGGGCTTCCAAATATCCCTTTGCCAATTCCACAAGAACAGCCTTAGCGAAAGGCTTCTTGAAGGGAAAGATGTAACTCTGTGAGATGAATTAACAGAACACAGAGCAGTTTCTCAGAAAGCTTCTTTCCAGTTTTGAACGGAAGATATTTCCTTTTTCACCATAGTTCTCTATGGGCTTCCAAATATCCCTTTGCCAATTCCACAAGAACAGCCTTAGCGAAAGGCTTCTTGAAGGGAAAGATGTAACACTGTGAGATGAATTAACAGAACACAGAGCAGTTTCTCAGAAAGCTTCTTTCCTGTTTTGAACAGAAGATATTTCCTTTTTCACCATAGCCCTCTATGGGCTTCCAAATATCCCTTTGCCAATTGCACAAGAACAGCTTTAGCGAAAGGCTTCTTGAAGGGATAGATGTAACTCTGTGAGATGAATTTACAGAACACAGAGCAGTTTCTCAGAAAGCTTCTTTCCAGTTTTGAACGGAAGATATTTCCTTTTTCACCATAGCCCTCTATGGGCTTCCAAATATCCCTTTGCCAATTCCGCGAGAACAGCCTTAGCGTAAGGCTTCTTGAAGGGAAAGATGTAACTCTGTGAGATGAATTAACAGAACACAGAGCAGTTTCTCAGAAAGCTTCTTTCCAGTTTTGAACGGAAGATATTTCCTTTTTCACCATAGCCCTCTATGGGCTTCCAAATATCCCTTTGCCAATTCCACAAGAACAGCTTTAGCGAAAGGCTTCTTGAAGGGAAAGATGTAACACTGTGAGATGAATTTACAGAACACAGAGCAGTTCCTCAGAAAGCTTGTTTCCAGTTTTGAACGGAAGATATTTCCTTTTTCACCATAGCCCTCTATGGGCTTCCAAATATCCCTTTCCCAATTCCACAAGAACAGCCTTAGCGAAAGGCTTCTTGAAGGGAAAGATGTAACTCTGTGAGATGAATTAACAGAACACAGAGCAGTTTCTCAGAAAGCTTCTTTCCAGTTTTGAACGGAAGATATTTCCTTTTTCACCATAGCCCTCTATGGGCTTCCAAATATCCCTTCACAATTGCACAAGAACAGCCTTAGCGAAAGGCTTCTTGAATGGATAGATGTAACTCTGTGAGAAGAATTTACAGAACACAGAGCAGTTTCTCCGAAAGCTTCTTTCCAGTTTTGAACGGAAGATATTTCCTTTTTCACCATAGCCCTCTATGGGCTTCCAAATATCCCTTTGCCAATTCCACAAGAACAGCCTTAGCGAAAGGCTTCTTGAACGGAGAGATGTAACTCTGTGAGATGAATTAACAGAACACAGTGCAGTTTCTCAGAAAGCTTCTTTCCAGTTTTGAACGGAAGATATTTCCTTTTTCACCATAGCCCTCTATGGGCTTCCAAATATCCCTTTGCCAATTCCACAAGAACAGCTTTAGCGAAAGGCTTCTTGAAGGGAAAGATGTAACACTGTGAGATGAATTTACAGAACACAGAGCAGTTCCTCAGAAAGCTTGTTTCCAGTTTTGAACGGAAGATATTTCCTTATTCACCATAGCCCTCTATGGGCTTCCAAATATCCCTTTCCCAATTCCACAAGAACAGCCTTAGCGAAAGGCTTCTTGAAGGGAAAGATGTAACTCTGTGAGATGAATTAACAGAACACAGAGCAGTTTCTCAGAAAGCTTCTTTCCAGTTTTGAACGGAAGATATTTCCTTTTTCACCATAGCCCTCTATGGGCTTCCAAATATCCCTTTACCAATTGCACAAGAACAGCCTTAGCGAAAGGCTTCTTGAATGGATAGATGTAACTCTGTGAGAAGAATTTACAGAACACAGTGCAGTTTCTCAGAAAGCTTCTTTCCAGTTTTGAACGGAAGATATTTCCTTTTTCACCATAGCCCTCTATGGGCTTCCAAATATCCCTTTGCCAATTCCGCGAGAACAGCCTTAGCGTAAGGCTTCTTGAAGGGAAAGATGTAACTCTGTGAGATGAATTAACAGAACACAGAGCAGTTTCTCAGAAAGCTTCTTTCCAGTTTTGAACGGAAGATATTTCCTTTTTCACCATAGCCCTCTATGGGCTTCCAAATATCCCTTTGCCAATTCCACAAGAACAGCTTTAGCGAAAGGCTTCTTGAAGGGAAAGATGTAACACTGTGAGATGAATTTACAGAACACAGAGCAGTTCCTCAGAAAGCTTGTTTCCAGTTTTGAACGGAAGATATTTCCTTTTTCACCATAGCCCTCTATGGGCTTCCAAATATCCCTTTCCCAATTCCACAAGAACAGCCTTAGCGAAAGGCTTCTTGAAGGGAAAGATGTAAATCTGTGAGATGAATTAACAGAACACAGAGCAGTTTCTCAGAAAGCTTCTTTCCAGTTTTGAACGGAAGATATTTCCTTTTTCACCATAGCCCTCTATGGGCTTCCAAATATCCCTTTACCAATTGCACAAGAACAGCCTTAGCGAAAGGCTTCTTGAATGGATAGATGTAACTCTGTGAGAAGAATTTACAGAACACAGAGCAGTTTCTCAGAAAGCTTCTTTCCAGTTTTGAACGGAAGATATTTCCTTTTTCACCATAGCCCTCTATGGGCTTCCAAATATCCCTTTGCCAATTCCACAAGAACAGCCTTAGCGAAAGGCTTCTTGAAGGGAGAGATGTAACTCTGTGAGATGAATTAAGAGAACACAGAGCAGTTTCTCAGAAAGCTTCTTTCCAGTTTTGAACGGAAGATATTTCCTTTTTCACCATAGCCCTCTATGGGCTTCCAAATATCCCTTTGCCAATTGCACAAGAACAGCCTTAGCGAAAGGCTTCTTGAAGGGATAGATGTAACTCTGTGAGATGAATTTACAGAACACAGAGCAGTTTCTCAGAAAGCCTCTTTCCAGTTTTGAACGGAAGATATTTCCTTTTTCACCATAGCCCTCTATGGGCTTCCAAATATCCCTTTACCAATTCCACAAGAACAGCCTTAGCCAAAGGCTTCTTGAAGGGAAAGATGTAACTCTGTGAGATGAATTAACAGAACACAGAGCAGTTTCTCAGAAAGCTTCTTTCCAGTATTGAACCGAAGATATTTCCTTTTTTACCATAGCCCTCTATGGGCTTCCAAATATCCCTTTGCCAATTCCACAAGAACAGCCTTAGCGAAAGGTTTCTTGAAGGGAAAGATGTAACTCTGTGAGATGAATTAACAGAACACAGAGCAGTTTCTCAGAAAGCTTCTTTCCAGTTTTGAACGGAAGATATTTCCTTTTTCACCATAGCCCTCTATGGGCTTCCAAATATCCCTTTGCCAATTCCACAAGAACAGCCTTAGCGAAAGGCTTCTTGAAGGGAAAGATGTAACTCTGTGAGATGAATAAACAGAACACAGAGCAGTTTCTCAGAAAGCTTCTTTCCAGTTTTGAACGGAAGATATTTCCTTTTACACCATAGCCCTCTATGGGCTTCCAAATATCCCTTTGCCAATTCCACAAGAACAGCCTTAGCGAAAGACTTCTTGAAGGGAAAGATGTAACTCTGTGAGATGAATTAACAGAACACAGAGCAGTTTCTCAGAAAGCTTCTTTCCAGTTTTAAACGGAAGATATTTCCTTTTTCACCATAGCCCTCTAAGGGCTTCCAAATATCCCTTTGCCAATTCCACAAGAACAGCCTTAGCGAAAGGCATCTTGAAGGGAAAGATGTAACTCTGTGAGATGAATTAACAGAACACAGAGCAGTTTCTCAGAAAGCTTCTTTCCAGTTTTGAACGGAAGATATTTCCTTTTTCACCATAGCCCTCTATGGGCTTCAAAATATCCCTTTGCCAATTCCACAAGAACAGCCTTAGCGAAAGGCTTCTTGAAGGGAAAGATGTAACTCTGTGAGGTGAATTAACAGAACACAGAGCAGTTTCTCAGAAAGCTTCTTTCCAGTTTTGAACGGAAGATATTTCCTTTTTCACCATAGCCCTCCATGGGCTTCCAAATATCCCTTTGCCAATTCCGCGAGAACAGCCTTAGCGAAAGGCTTCTTGAAGGCAAAGATGTAACTCTGTGAGATGAATTAACAGAACACAGAGCAGTTTCTCAGAAAGCTTCTTTCCAGTTTTGAACGGAAAATATTTCGTTTTTCACCATAGCCCTCTATGGGCTTCCAAATATCCCTTTGCCAATTCCACAAGAACAGCCTTAGCCAAAGACTTCTTGAAGGGAAAGATGTAACTCTTTGAGATGAATTAACAGAACACAGAGCAGTTTCTCAGAAAGCTTCTTTCCAGTTTTGAACGGAAGATATTTCCTTTTTCACCATAGCCCTCTATGGGCTTCCAAATATCCCTTTGCCAATTCCACAAGAACAGCCTTAGCGAAAGGCTTCTTGAAGGGAAAGATGTAACTCTGTGAGATGAATAAACAGAACACAGAGCAGTTTCTCAGAAAGCTTCTTTCCAGTTTTGAACGGAAGATATTTCCTTTTACACCATAGACCTCTATGGGCTTCCAAATATCCCTTTGCCAATTCCACAAGAACAGCCTTAGCGAAAGACTTCTTGAAGGGAAAGATGTAACTCTGTGAGATGAATTAACAGAACACAGAGCAGTTTCTCAGAAAGCTTCTTTCCAGTTTTAAACGGAAGATATTTCCTTTTTCACCATAGCCCTCTATGGGCTTCCAAATATCCCTTTGCCAATTCCACAAGAAAAGCCTTAGCGAAAGGCTTCTTGAAGGGAAAGATGTAACTCTGTGGGATGAATTAAAAGAACACAGAGCAGTTTCTCAGAAAGCTTCTTTCCAGTTTTAAACGGAAGATATTTCCTTTTTCACCATAGCCCTCTATGGGCTTCCAAATATCCCTTTGCCAATTCGGCGAGAACAGCCTTAGCGAAAGGCTTCTTGAAGGGAAAGATGTAACTCTGTGAGATGAATTAACAGAACACAGAGCAGTTTCTCAGAAAGCTTCTTTCCAGTTTTGAACGGAAGATATTTCCTTTTTCACCATAGCCCTCTATGGGCTTCCAAATATCCCTTTGCCAATTCCACAAGAACAGCCTTAGCGAAAGGCTTCTTGAAGGGAAAGATGTAAGTCTGTGAGATGAATTTACAGAACACAGAGCAGTTTCTCAGAAAGCTTCTTTCCAGTTTTGAACGGAAGCTATTTCCTTTTTCACCATAGCCCTCTATTGGCTTCCAAATATCCCTTTGCCAATTCCGCGAGAACAGCCTTAGCGTAAGGCTTCTTGAAGGGAAAGATGTAACTCTGTGAGATGAATTAACAGAACACAGAGCAGTTTCTCAGAAAGCTTCTTTCCAGTTTTGAACGGAAGATATTTCCTTTTTCACCATAGCCCTCTATGGGCTTCCAAATATCCCTTTGCCAATTCCACAAGAACAGCTTTAGCGAAAGGCTTCTTGAAGGGAAAGATATAACTCTGTGAGATGAATTAAGAGAACACAGAGCAGTTTCTCAGAAAGCTTCTTTCCAGTTTTGAACGGAAGATATTTCCTTTTTCACCATAGCCCTCTATGGGCTTCCAAATATCCCTTTGCCAATTGCACAAGAACAGCCTTAGCGAAAGGCTTCTTGAAGGGATAGATGTAACTCTGTGAGATGAATTTACAGAACACAGAGCAGTTTCTCAGAAAGCCTCTTTCCAATTTTGAACGGAAGATATTTCCTTTTTCACCATAGCCCTCTATGGGCTTCCAAATATCCCTTTACCAATTCCACAAGAACAGCCTTAGCGAAAGGCTTCTTGAAGGGAAAGATGTAACTCTGTGAGATGAATTAACAGAACACAGAGCAGTTTCTCAGAAAGCTTCTTTCCAGTATTGAACGGAAGATATTTCCTTTTTTACCATAGCCCTCTATGGGCTTCCAAATATCCCTTTGCCAATTCCACAAGAACAGCCTTAGCGAAAGGCTTCTTGAAGGGAAAGATGTAACTCTGTGAGATGAATTAACAGAACACAGAGCAGTTTCTCAGAAAGCTTCTTTCCAGTTTTGAACGGAAGATATTTCCTTTTTCACCATAGCCCTCTATGGGCTTCCAAATATCCCTTTGCCAATTCCACAAGAACAGCCTTTGCGAAAGACTTCTTGAAGGGAAAGATGTAACTCTGTGAGATGAATTAACAGAACACAGAGCAGTTTCTCAGAAAGCTTCTTTCCAGTTTTAAACGGAAGATATTTCCTTTTTCACCATAGCCCTCTATGGGCTTCCAAATATCCCTTTGCCATTTCCACAAGAACAGCCTTAGCGAAAGGCTTCTTGAAGGGATAGATGTAACTCTGTGAGATGAATTAACAGAACACAGAGCAGTTTCTCAGAAAGCTTCTTTCCAGTTTTGAACGGAAGATATTTCCTTTTTCACCATAGCCCTCTATGGGCTTCCAAATATCCCTTTGCCAATTCCACAAGAACAGCCTTAGCGAAAGGCTTCTTGAAGAGAAAGATGTAACTCTGTGAGGTGAATTAACAGAACACAGAGCAGTTTCTCAGAAAGCTTCTTTCCAGTTTTGAACGGAAGATATTTCCTTTTTCACCATAGCCCTCCATGGGCTTCCAAATATCCCTTTGCCAATTCCGCGAGAACAGCCTTAGCGAAAGGCTTCTTGAAGGCAAAGATGTAACTCTGTGAGATGAATTAACAGAACACAGAGCAGTTTCTCAGAAAGCTTCTTTCCAGTTTTGAACGGAAAATATTTCCTTTTTCACCATAGCCCTCTATGGGCTTCCAAATATCCCTTTGCCAATTCCACAAGAACAGCCTTAGCGAAAGACTTCTTGAAGGGAAAGATGTAACTCTGTGAGATGAATTAACAGAACACAGAGCAGTTTCTCAGAAAGCTTCTTTCCAGTTTTGAACGGAAGATATTTCCTTTTTCACCATAGCCCTCTATGGGCTTCCAAATATCCCTTTGCCAATTCCACAAGAACAGCCTTAGCGAAAGGCTTCTTGAAGGGAAAGATGTAACTCTGTGAGATGAATTAACAGAACACAGAGCAGTTTCTCAGAAAGCTTCTTTCCAGTTTTGAACGGAAGATATTTCCTTTATCACCATAGCCCTCTATGGGCATCCAAATATCCCTTTGCCAATTCCACAAGAACAACCTTAGCGAAAGGCTTCTTGAAGGGATAGATGTAACTCTGTGAGATGAATTAACAGAACACTGAGCAGTTTCACAGAAAGCTTGTTTCTAGTTTTGAACGGAAGATATTTCCTTTTTCACCATAGCCCTCTATGGGCTTCCAAATATCCCTTTGCCAATTCCACAAGAACAGCCTTAGCGAAAGGCTTCTTGAAGGGAAAGATGTAACTCTGTGGGATGAATTAACAGAACACAGAGAAGTTTCTCAGAAATCTTCTTTCCAGTTTTGAACGGAAGATATTTCCTTTTTCACCATACCCCTCTATGGGCTTCCAAATATCCCTTTGCCAATTCCGCGAGAACAGCCTTAGCGTAAGGCTTCTTGAAGGGAAAGATGTAACTCTGTGAGATGAATTAACAGAACACAGAGCAGTTTCTCAGAAAGCTTCTTTCCAGTTTTGAACGGAAGATATTTCCTTTTTCACCATAGCCCTCTATGGGCTTCCAAATATCCCTTTGCCAATTCCACAAGAACAGCTTTAGCGAAAGGCTTCTTGAAGGGAAAGATGTAACACTGTGAGATGAATTTACAGAACACAGAGCAGTTCCTCAGAAAGCTTGTTTCCAGTTTTGAACGGAAGATATTTCCTTTTTCACCATAGCCCTCTATGGGCTTCCAAATATCCCTTTCCCAATTCCACAAGAACAGCCTTAGCGAAAGGCTTCTTGAAGGGAAAGATGTAACTCTGTGAGATGAATTAACAGAACACAGAGCAGTTTCTCAGAAAGCTTCTTTCCAGTTTTGAACGGAAGATATTTCCTTTTTCACCATAGCCCTCTATGGGCTTCCAAATATCCCTTTACCAATTGCACAAGAACAGCCTTAGCGAATGGCTTCTTGAATGGATAGATGTAACTCTGTGAGAAGAATTTACAGAACACAGAGCAGTTTCTCAGAAAGCTTCTTTCCAGTTTTGAACGGAAGATATTTCCTTTTTCACCATAGCCCTCTATGGGCTTCCAAATATCCCTTTGCCAATTCCACAAGAACAGCCTTAGCCGAAGGCTTCTTGAAGGGAGAGATGTAACTCTGTGAGATGAATTAACAGAACACAGAGCAGTTTCTCAGAAAGCTTCTTTCCAGTTTTGAACGGAAGATATTTCCTTTTTCACCATAGCCCTCTATGGGCTTCCAAATATCCCTTTGCCAATTCCACAAGAACAGCTTTAGCGAAAGGCTTCTTGAAGGGAAAGATGTAACACTGTGAGATGAATTTACAGAACACAGAGCAGTTCCTCAGAAAGCTTGTTTCCAGTTTTGAACGGAAGATATTTCCTTTTTCACCATAGCCCTCTATGGGCTTCCAGATATCCCTTTCCCAATTCCACAAGAACAGCCTTAGCGAAAGGCTTCTTGAAGGGAAAGATGTAACTCTGTGAGATGAATTAACAGAACACAGAGCAGTTTCTCAGAAAGCTTCTTTCCAGTTTTGAACGGAAGATATTTCCTTTTTCACCATAGCCCTCTATGGGCTTCCAAATATCCCTTTACCTATTCCACAAGAACAGCCTTAGCGAAAGGCTTCTTGAAGGGAAAGATATAACTCTGTGAGATGAATTAACAGAACACAGAGCAGTTTCTCAGAAAGCTTCTTTCCAGTTTTGAACGGAAGATATTTCCTTTTTTACCGTAGCCCTCTATGGGCTTCCAAATATCCCTTTGCCAATTCCACAAGAACAGCCTTAGCGAAAGGCTTCTTGAAGGGAAAGATGTAACTCTGTGAGATGAATTTACAGAACACAGAGCAGTTTCTCAGAAAGCTTCTTTCCAGTTTTGAACGGAAGATATTTCCTTTTTCACCATAGCCCTCTATGGGCTTCCAAATATCCCTTTGCCAATTCCACAAGAACAGCCTTAGCGAAAGGCTTCTTGAAGGGAAAAATGTAACTCTGTGAGATGAATTAACAGAACACAGAGCAGTTTCTCAGAAAGCTTCTTTCCAGTTTTGAACGGAAGATATTTCCTTTTTCACCATAGCCCTCTATGGGCTTCCAAATATCCCTTTGCCAATTCCACAAGAACAGCCTTAGCGAAAGGCTTCTTGAAGGGAAAGATGTAACTCTGTGAGATGAATAAACAGAACACAGAGCAGTTTCTCAGAAAGCTTCTTTCCAGTTTTGAACGGAAGATATTTCCTTTTACACCATAGCCCTCTATGGGCTTCCAAATATCCCTTTGCCAATTCCACAAGAACAGCCTTAGCGAAAGACTTCTTGAAGGGAAAGATGTAACTCTGTGAGATGAATTAACAGAACACAGAGCAGTTTCTCAGAAAGCTTCTTTCCAGTTTTAAACGGAAGATATTTCCTTTTTCACCATAGCCCTCTAAGGGCTTCCAAATATCCCTTTGCCAATTCCACAAGAACAGCCTTAGCGAAAGGCATCTTGAAGGGAAAGATGTAACTCTGTGAGATGAATTAACAGAACACAGAGCAGTTTCTCAGAAAGCTTCTTTCCAGTTTTGAACGGAAGATATTTCCTTTTTCACCATAGCCCTCTATGGGCTTCCAAATATCCCTTTGCCAATTCCACAAGAACAGCCTTAGCGAAAGGCTTCTTGAAGGGAAAGATGTAACTCTGTGAGGTGAATTAACAGAACACAGAGCAGTTTCTCAGAAAGCTTCTTTCCAGTTTTGAACGGAAGATATTTCCTTTTTCACCATAGCCCTCCATGGGCTTCCAAATATCCCTTTGCCAATTCCGCGAGAACAGCCTTAGCGAAAGGCTTCTTGAAGGCAAAGATGTAACTCTGTGAGATGAATTAACAGAACACAGAGCAGTTTCTCAGAAAGCTTCTTTCCAGTTTTGAACGGAAGATATTTCCTTTTACACCATAGCCCTCTATGGGCTTCCAAATATCCCTTTGCCAATTCCACAAGAACAGCCTTAGCGAAAGACTTCTTGAAGGGAAAGATGTAACTCTGTGAGATGAATTAACAGAACACAGAGCAGTTTCTCAGAAAGCTTCTTTCCAGTTTTAAACGGAAGATATTTCCTTTTTCACCATAGCCCTCTATGGGCTTCCAAATATCCCTTTGCCAATTCCACAAGAACAGCCTTAGCGAAAGGCTTCTTGAAGGGAAAGATGTAACTCTGTGAGATGAATTAACAGAACACAGAGCAGTTTCTCAGAAAGCTTCTTTCCAGTTTTGAACGGAAGATATTTCCTTTTTCACCATAGCCCTCTATGGGCTTCCAAATATCCCTTTGCCAATTCCACAAGAACAGCCTTAGCGAAAGGCTTCTTGAAGGGAAAGATGTAACTCTGTGAGGTGAATTAACAGAACACAGAGCAGTTTCTCAGAAAGCTTCTTTCCAGTTTTGAACGGAAGATATTTCCTTTTTCACCATAGCCCTCCATGGGCTTCCAAATATCCCTTTGCCAATTCCGCGAGAACAGCCTTAGCGAAAGGCTTCTTGAAGGCAAAGATGTAACTCTGTGAGATGAATTAACAGAACACAGAGCAGTTTCTCAGAAAGCTTCTTTCCAGTTTTGAACGGAAAATATTTCGTTTTTCACCATAGCCCTCTATGGGCTTCCAAATATCCCTTTGCCAATTCCACAAGAACAGCCTTAGCCAAAGACTTCTTGAAGGGAAAGATGTAACTCTTTGAGATGAATTAACAGAACACAGAGCAGTTTCTCAGAAAGCTTCTTTCCAGTTTTGAACGGAAGATATTTCCTTTTTCACCATAGCCCTCTATGGGCTTCCAAATATCCCTTTGCCAATTCCACAAGAACAGCCTTAGCGAAAGGCTTCTTGAAGGGAAAGATGTAACTCTGTGAGGTGAATTAACAGAACACAGAGCAGTTTCTCAGAAAGCTTCTTTCCAGTTTTGAACGGAAGATATTTCCTTTTTCACCATAGCCCTCCATGGGCTTCCAAATATCCCTTTGCCAATTCCGCGAGAACAGGCTTAGCGAAAGGCTTCTTGAAGGCAAAGATGTAACTCTGTGAGATGAATTAACAGAACACAGAGCAGTTTCTCAGAAAGCTTCTTTCCAGTTTTGAACGCAATATATTTCCTTTTTCACCATAGCCCTCTATGGGCTTCCAAATATCCCTTTGCCAATTCCACAAGAACAGCCTTAGCGAAAGACTTCTTGAAGGGAAAGATGTAACTCTTTGAGATGAATTAACAGAACACAGAGCAGTTTCTCAGAAAGCTTCTTTCCAGTTTTGAACGGAAGATATTTCATTTTTCACCATAGCCCTCTATGGGCTTCCAAATATCCCTTTGCCAATTCCACAAGAAAAGCCTTAGCGAAAGGCTTCTTGAAGGGAAAGATGTAACTCTGTGGGATGAATTAACAGAACACAGAGCAGTTTCTCAGAAAGATTCTTTCCAGTTTTGAACGGAAGATATTTCCTTTTTCACCATAGCCCTCTATGGGCTTCCAAATATCCCTTTGCCAATTCGGCGAGAACAGCCTTAGCGAAAGGCTTCTTGAAGGGAAAGATGTAACTCTGTGAGATGAATTAACAGAACACAGAGCAGTTTCTCAGAAAGCTTCTTTCCAGTTTTGAACGGAAGATATTTCCTTTTTCACCATAGCCCTCTATGGGCTTCCAAATATCCCTTTGCCAATTCCACAAGAACAGCCTTAGCGAAAGGCTTCTTGAAGGGAAAGATGTAACTCTGTGAGATGAATTAACAGAACACAGAGCAGTTTCTCAGAAAGCTTCTTTCCAGTTTTGAACGGAAGATATTTCCTTTTTCACCATAGCCCTCTATGGGCTTCCAAATATCCCTTTGCCAATTCCACAAGAACAGCCTTAGCGAAAGGCTTCTTGAAGGGAAAGATGTAACTCTGTGAGGTGAATTAACAGAACACAGAGCAGTTTCTCAGAAAGCTTCTTTCCAATTTTGAACGGAAGATATTTCCTTTTTCACCATAGCCCTCCATGGGCTTCCAAATATCCCTTTGCCAATTCCGCGAGAACAGCCTTAGCGAAAGGCTTCTTGAAGGCAAAGATGTAACTCTGTGAGATGAATTAACAGAACACAGAGCAGTTTCTCAGAAAGCTTCTTTCCAGTTTTGAACGGAAAATATTTCGTTTTTCACCATAGCCCTCTATGGGCTTCCAAATATCCCTTTGCCAATTCCACAAGAACAGCCTTAGCCAAAGACTTCTTGAAGGGAAAGATGTAACTCTTTGAGATGAATTAACAGAACACAGAGCAGTTTCTCAGAAAGCTTCTTTCCAGTTTTGAACGGAAGATATTTCCTTTTTCACCATAGCCCTCTATGGGCTTCCAAATATCCCTTTGCCAATTCCACAAGAACAGCCTTAGCGAAAGGCTTCTTGAAGGGAAAGATGTAACTCTGTGAGGTGAATTAACAGAACACAGAGCAGTTTCTCAGAAAGCTTCTTTGCAGTTTTGAACGGAAGATATTTCCTTTTTCACCATAGCCCTCCATGGGCTTCCAAATACCCTTTGCCAATTCCGCGAGAACAGCCTTAGCGAAAGGCTTCTTGAAGGCAAAGATGTAACTCTGTGAGATGAATTAACAGAACACAGAGCAGTTTCTCAGAAAGCTTCTTTCCAGTTTTGAACGGAAAATATTTCCTTTTTCACCATAGCCCTCTATGGGCTTCCAAATATCCCTTTGCCAATTCCACAAGAACAGCCTTAGCGAAAGACTTCTTGAAGGGAAAGATGTAACTCTTTGAGATGAATTAACAGAACACAGAGCAGTTTCTCAGAAAGCTTCTTTCCAGTTTTGAACGGAAGATATTTCATTTTTCACCATAGCCCTCTATGGGCTTCCAAATATCCCTTTGCCAATTCCACAAGAAAAGCCTTAGCGAAAGGCTTCTTGAAGGGAAAGATGTAACTCTGTGGGATGAATTAACAGAACACAGAGCAGTTTCTCAGAAAGCTTCTTTCCAGTTTTGAACGGAAGATATTTCCTTTTTCACCATAGCCCTCTATGGGCTTCCAAATATCCCTTTGCCAATTCGGCGAGAACAGCCTTAGCGAAAGGCTTCTTGAAGGGAAAGATGTAACTCTGTGAGATGAATTAACAGAACACAGAGCAGTTTCTCAGAAAGCTTCTTTCCAGTTTTGAACGGAAGATATTTCCTTTTTCACCATAGCCCTCTATGGGCTTCCAAATATCCCTTTGCCAATTGAACAAGAACAGCCTTAGCGAAAGGCTTCTTGAAGGGAAAGATGTAACTCTGTGAGATGAATAAACAGAACACAGAGCAGTTTCTCAGAAAGCTTCTTTCCAGTTTTGAACGGAAGATATTTCCTTTTTCACCATAGCCCTCTATGGGCTTCCAAATATCCCTTTGCCAATTTCGCGAGAACAGCCTTAGCGAAAGGCTTCTTGAAGGCAAAGATGTAACTCTGTGAGATGAATTAACAGAACACAGAGCAGTTTCTTAGAAAGCTTCTTTCCAGTTTTGAACGGAAGATATTTCCTTTTTCACCATAGCCCTCTATGGGCTTCCAAATATCCCTTTGCCAATTCCACAATAACAGCCTTAGCGAAAGGCTTCTTGAAGGGAAAGATGAAACTCTGTGAGATGAATTAACAGAACACAGAGCAGTTTCTCAGAAAGCTTCTTTCCAGTTTTGAACGGAAGATATTTCCTTTTTCACCATAGCCCTCTATGGGCTTCCAAATATCCCTTTGCCAATTGCACAAGAACAGCCTTAGCCAAAGGCTTCTTGAAGGGATAGATGTAACACTGTGAGATGATTTACAGAACACAGAGCAGTTTCTCAGAAAGCTTCTTTCCAGTTTTGAACGGAAGATATTTCCTTTTTCATCCTAGCCCTCTATGGGCTTCCAAATATCCCTTTACCAATTCCACAAGAACAGCCTTAGCGAAAGGCTTCTTGAAGGGAAAGATGTAACTCTGTGAGATGAATTAACAGAACACAGAGCAGTTTCTCAGAAAGCTTCTTTCCAGTTTTGAACGGAAGATGTTTCCTTTTTTACCATAGCCCTCTATGGGCTTCCAAATATCCCTTTGCCAATCACAGAAGAACAGCCTTAGCGAAAGGCTTCTTGAAGGGAAAGATGTAACTCTGTGAGATGAATTAACAGAACACAGAGCAGTTTCTCAGAAAGCTTCTTTCCAGTTTTGAACGGAAGATATTTCCTTTTTCACCATAGCCCTCTATGGGCTTCCAAATATCCCTTTGCCAATTCCACAAGAACAGCCTTAGCGAAAGGCTTCTTGAAAGGAAAGATATAACTCTGTGAGATGAATAAACAGAACACAGAGCAGTTTCTCATAAAGCTTCTTTCCAGTTTTGAACGGAAGATATTTCCTTTTTCACCATAGCCCTCTATGGGCTTCCAAATATCCCTTTGACAATTCCGCGAGAACAGCCTTAGCGAAAGGCTTCTTGAAGGCAAAGATGTAACTCTGTGAGATGAATTAACAGAACACAGAGCAGTTTCTTAGAAGGCTTCTTTCCAGGTTTGAACGGAAGATATTTCCTTTTTCACCATAGCCCTCTATGGGCTTCCAAATATCCCTTTGCCAATTCCACAAGAACAGCCTTCGCGAAAGGCTTCTTGAAGGGAAAGATGAAACTCTGTGAGATGAATTAACAGAACACAGAGCAGTTTCTCAGAAAGCTTCTTTCCAGTTTTGAACGGAAGATATTTCCTTTTTCACCATAGCCCTCTATGGGCTTCCAAATATCCCTTTACCTATTCCACAAGAACAGCCTTATGGAAAGGATTCTTGAAGGGAAAGATGTAACTCTGTGAGATGAATTAACAGAACACAGAGCAGTTTCTCAGAAAGCTTCTTTCCAGTTTTGAACAGAAGATATTTCCTTTTTCACCATAGCCCTCTCTGGGCTTCCAAATATCCCTTTGCCAATTCCACAAGAACAGCCTTAGCGAAAGGCTTCTTGAAGGGAAAGATGTAACTCTGTGAGATGAATTAACAGAACACAGAGCAGTTTCTCATAAAGCTTGTTTCCGGTTTTGAACGGAAGATATTTCCTTTTTCACAATAGCCCTCTATGGGCTTCCAAATGTCCCTTTGCCAATTCCACAAGAACAGCCTTAGCGAAAGGCTTCTTGAAGGGAAAGATGTAACTCTGTGAGATGAATTAACAGAACACAGAGCAGTTTCTCAGAAAGCTTCTTTCCAGTTTTGAACGGAAGATATTTCCTTTTTCACCATAGCCCTCTATGGGCTTCCAAATATCCCTTTGCCAATTGCACAAGAACAGCCTTAGCTAAAGGCTTCTTGAAGGGATAGATGTAACACTGTGAGATGATTTACAGAACACAGAGCAGTTTCTCAGAAAGCTTCTTTCCCGTTTTGAACGGAAGATATTTCCTTTTTCACCCTAGCCCTCTATGGGCTTCCCAATATCCCTTTACCAATTCCACAAGAACAGCCTTAGCGAAAGGCTTCTTGAAGGGAAAGATGTAACTCTGTGAGATGAATTAACAGAACACAGAGCAGTTTCTCAGAAAGCTTCTTTCCAGTTTTGAACGGAAGATATTTCCTTTTTTACCATAGCCCTCTATGGGCTTCCAAATATCCCTTTGCCAATTCCACAAGAACAGCCTTAGCGAAAGGCTTCTTGAAGGGAAAGATGTAACTCTGTGAGATGAATTAACAGAACACAGAGCAGTTTCTCAGAAAGCTTCTTTCCAGTTTTGAACGGAAGATATTTCCTTTTTCACCATAGCCCTCTATGGGCTTCCAAATATCCCTTTGCCAATTCCACAAGAACAGCCTTAGCGAAAGGCTTCTTGAAAGGAAAGATATAACTCTGTGAGATGAATAAACAGAACACAGAGCAGTTTCTCAGAAAGCTTCTTTCCAGTTTTGAACGGAAGATATTTCCTTTTTCACCATAGCCCTCTATGGGCTTCCAAATATCCCTTTGACAATTCCGCGAGAACAGCCTTAGCGAAAGGCTTCTTGAAGGCAAAGATGTAACTCTGTGAGATGAATTAACAGAACACAGAGCAGTTTCTTAGAAGGCTTCAATCCAGTTTTGAACGGAAGATATTTCCTTTTTCACCATAGCCCTCTATGGGCTTCCAAATATCCCTTTGCCAATTCCACAAGAACAGCCTTAGCGAAAGGCTTCTTGAAGGGAAAGATGAAACTCTGTGAGATGAATTAACAGAACACAGAGCAGTTTCTCAGAAAGCTTCTTTCCAGTTTTGAACGGAAGATATTTCCTTTTTCACCATAGCCCTCTATGGGCTTCCAAATATCCCTTTACCTATTCCACAAGAACAGCCTTATGGAAAGGCTTCTTGAAGGGAAAGATGTAACTCTGTGAGATGAAAAAACAGAACACAGAGCAGTTTCTCAGAAAGCTTCTTTCCAGTTTTGAACAGAAGATATTTCCTTTTTCACCATAGGCTTCTCTGGGCTTCCAAATATCCCTTTGCCAATTCCACAAGAACAGCCTTAGAGAAAGGCTTCTTGAAGGGAAAAATGTATCTCTGTTAGATGAATTAACAGAACACAGAGCAGTTTCTCAGAAAGCTTCTTTCCAGTTTTGAACGGAAGATATTTCCTTTTTCACCATAGCCCTCTATGGGCTTCCAAATATCCCTTTGCCAATTCCGCGAGAACAGCCTTAGCGAAAGGCTTCTTGAAGGGAAAGATGTAACTCTGTGAGATGAATTAACAGAACACAGAGCAGTTTCTCATAAAGCTTGTTTCCGGTTTTGAACGGAAGATATTTCCTTTTTCACCATAGCCCTCTATGGGCTTCCAAATATCCCTTTGCCAATTCCACAAGAACAGCCTTAGCGAAAGGCTTCTTGAAGGGAAAGATGTAACTCTGTGAGATGAATTAACAGAACACAGAGCAGTTTCTCAGAAAGCTTCTTTCCAGTTTTGAACGGAAGATATTTCCTTTTTCACCATAGCCCTCTATGGGCTTCCAAATATCCCTTTGCCAAATCCACAAGAAAAGCCTTAGCGAAAGGCTTCTTGAAGGGAAAGATGTAACTCTGTGAGATGAATAAACAGAACACAGAGTAGTTTCTCAGAAAGCTTCTTTCCAGTTTTGAACGGAAGATATTTCCTTTTTCACCATAGCCCTCTATGGGCTTCCAAATATCCCTTTGCCAATTCCACAAGAACAGCCTTAGCGAAAGACTTCTTGAAGGGAAAGATGTAACACTGTGAGATGAATTAACAGAACACAGAGCAGTTTCTCAGAAAGCTTCTTTCCAGTTTTGAACGGAAGATATTTCCTTTTTCACCATAGCCCTTTATGGGCTTCCAAATATCCCTTGGCCAATTCCACAAGAACAGCCTTAGCGAAAGGCTTCTTGAAGGGAAAGATGTAACTCTGTGAGATGAATTAACAGAACACAGAGCAGTTTCTCAGAAAGCTTGTTTCCGGTTTTGAACGGAAGATATTTCCTTTTTCACCATAGCCCTCTATGGGCTTCCAAATATCCCTTTGCCAATTCCACAAGAACAGCCTTAGCGAAAGGCTTCTTGAAGGGAAAGATGTAACTCTGTGGGATGAATTAAGAGAACACAGAGCAGTTTCTCAGAAAGCTTCTTTCCAGTTTTGAACGGAAGATATTTCCTTTTTCACCATAGCCCTCCATGGGCTTCGAAATATCCCTTTGCCAATTACACAAGAATAGCCTTAGCGAAAGGCTTCTTGAAGGGAAAGATGTAACTCTGTGAGATGAATTAACAGAACACAGAGCAGTTTCTCAGAAAGCTTCTTTCCAGTTTTGAACGGAAGATATTTCCTTTTTCACCATAGCCCTCTATGGGCTTCCAAATATCCCTTTGCCATTTCCACAAGAACAGCCTTAGCGAAAGGCTTCTTGAAGGGAAAGATGTAACTCTGTGAGATGAATTAACAGAACACAGAGCAGTTTCTCAGAAAGCTTCTTTCCAGTTTTGAACGGAAGATATTTCCTTTTTCACCATAGCCATCTATGGTCTTCCAAATATCCCTTTACCAATTCCACAAGAACAGCCTTAGCGAAAGGCTTCTTGAAGGGAAAGATGTAATTCTGTGAGATGAATTATCAGAACACAGAGCAGTTTCTCAGAAAGCTTCTTTCCAGTTTTGAACGGAAGATATTTCCTTTTTCACCATAGCCCTCTATGGGCTTCCAAATATCCCTTTGCCAATTGAACAAGAACAGCCTTAGCGAAAGGCTTCTTGAAGGGAAAGATGTAACTCTGTGAGATGAATAAACAGAACACAGAGCAGTTTCTCAGAAAGCTTCTTTCCAGTTTTGAACGGAAGATGTTTCCTTTTTTACCATAGCCCTCTATGGGCTTCCAAATATCCCTTTGCCAATCACACAAGAACAGCCTTAGCGAAAGGCTTCTTGAAGGGAAAGATGTAACTCTGTGAGATGAATTAACAGAACACAGAGCAGTTTCTCAGAAAGCTTCTTTCCAGTTTTGAACGGAAGATATTTCCTTTTTCACCATAGCCCTCTATGGGCTTCCAAATATCCCTTTGCCAATTCCACAAGAACAGCCTTAGCGAAAGGCTTCTTGAAGGGAAAGATGTAACTCTGTGGGATGAATTAACAGAACACAGAGCAGTTTCTCAGAAAGCTTCTTTCCAGTTTTGAACGGAAGATATTTCCTTTTTCACCATAGCCCTCTATGGGCTTCCAAATATCCCTTTGCCAATTCCGCGAGAACAGCCTTAGCGAAAGGCTTCTTGAAGGGAAAGATGTAACTCTGTGAGATGAATTAACAGAACACAGAGCAGTTTCTCAGAAAGCTTCTTTCCAGTTTTGAACGGAAGATATTTCCTTTTTCACCTTAGCCCTCTATGGGCTTCCAAATATCCCTTTGCCAATTCCGCGAGAACAGCCTTAGCGAACGGCTTCTTGAAGGCAAAGATGTAACTCTGTGAGATGAATTAACAGAACACAGAGCAGTTTCTCAGAAAGCTTCTTTCCAGTTTTGAACGGAAGATATTTCCTTTTTCACCATAGCCCTCTATGGGCTTCCAAATATCCCTTTGCCAATTCCACAAGAACAGCTTTAGCGAAAGGCTTCTTGAAGGGAAAGATGTAACTCTGTGAGATGAATTAACAGAACACAGAGCAGTTTCTCAGAAAGCTCCTTTCCAGTTTTCAACGGAAGATATTTCCTTTTTCACCATAGCCCTCTATGGGCTTCCAAATATCCCTTTGCCAATTCCACAAGAACAGCCTTAGCGAAAGGCTTCTTGAAGGGAAAGATGTAACTCTGTGAGATGAATTAACAGAACACAGAGCAGTTTCTCAGAAAGCTTCTTTCCAGTTTTGAACGGAAGATATTTCCTTTTTCACCATAGCCCTCTATGGGCTTCCAAATATCCCTTTGCCAATTCCACAAGAACAGCCTTAGCGAAAGGCTTCTTGAAGGGAAAGATGTAACTCTGTGAGATGAATTAACAGAACACAGAGCAATTTCTCAGAAAGCTTCTTTCCAGTTTTGAACGGAAGATATTTCCTTTTTTCACCCTAGCCCTCTATGGGCATTCCAAATTTCCTTTGCCAATTGCACAAGAACAGTCTTAGCGAAAGGCTTCCTGAAGGGAAAGATGTAACTCTGTGAGATGAATTAACAGAACACAGAGCAGTTTCTCAGAAAGCTTCTTTCCAGTTTTGAACGGAAGATATTTCCTTTTTCACCATAGTCCTCTATAGGCTTCCAAATATCCCTTTGCCAATTCCACAAGAACAGCCTTAGGGAAAGGCTTCTTGAAGGGAAAGATGTAACCCTGTGAGATGAATTATTAGAACACAGAGCAGTTTCTCAAAAAGCTTCTTTCCAGTTTTGAACGGAAGATATTTCCTTTTTCACCATAGCCCTCTATGGGCTTCCAAATATCCCTTTGCCAATTCCACAAGAACAGCCTTAGCGAAAGGCTTCTTGAAGGGAAAGATGTAACTCTGTGAGATGAATTAACAGAACACAGAGCAGTTTCTCAGAAAGCTTCTTTCCAGTTTTGAACGGAAGATATTTCCTTTTTCACCATAGCCATCTATGGGCTTCCAAATATCCCTTTACCAATTCCACAAGAACAGCCTTAGCGAAAGGCTTCTTGAAGGGAAAGATGTAATTCTGTGAGATGAATTATCAGAACACAGAGCAGTTTCTCAGAAAGCTTCTTTCCAGTTTTGAACGGAAGATATTTCCTTTTTCACCATAGCCCTCTATGGGCTTCCAAATATCCCTTTGCCAATTGAACAAGAACAGCCTTAGCGAAAGGCTTCTTGAAGGGAAAGATGTAACTCTGTGAGATGAATAAACAGAACACAGAGCAGTTTCTCAGAAAGCTTCTTTCCAGTTTTGAACGGAAGATATTTCCTTTTTCACCATAGCCCTCTATGGGCTTCCAAATATCCCTTTGCCAATTTCGCGAGAACAGCCTTAGCGAAAGGCTTCTTGAAGGCAAAGATGTAACTCTGTGAGATGAATTAACAGAACACAGAGCAGTTTCTTAGAAAGCTTCTTTCCAGTTTTGAACGCAAGATATTTCCTTTTTCACCATAGCCCTCTATGGGCTTCCAAATATCCCTTTGCCAATTCCACAAGAACAGCCTTAGCAAAAGGCTTCTTGAAGGGAAAGATGAATCTCTGTGAGATGAATTAACAGAACACAGAGCAGTTTCTCAGAAAGCTTCTTTCCAGTTTTGAACGGAAGATATTTCCTTTTTCACCATAGCCCTCTATGGGCTTCCAAATGTCCCTTTGCCAATTCCACAAGAACAGCCTTAGCGAAACGCTTCTTGAAGGGAAAGATGTAACTCTGTGAGATGAATTAACAGAACACAGAGCAGTTTCTCAGAAAGCTTCTTTCCAGTTTTGAACGGAAGATATTTCCTTTTTCACCATAGCCCTCTATGGGCTTCCAAATATCCCTTTGCCAATTGCACAAGAACAGCCTTAGCTAAAGGCTTCTTGAAGGGATAGATGTAACACTGTGAGATGATTTACAGAACACAGAGCAGTTTCTCAGAAAGCTTCTTTCCCGTTTTGAACGGAAGATATTTCCTTATTCACCCTAGCCCTCTATGGGCTTCCAAATATCCCTTTACCAATTCCACAAGAACAGCCTTAGCGAAAGGCTTCTTGAAGGGAAAGATGTAACTCTGTGAGATGAATTAACAGAACACAGAGCAGTTTCTCAGAAAGCTTCTTTCCAGTTTTGAACGGAAGATGTTTCCTTTTTTACCATAGCCCTCTATGGGCTTCCAAATATCCCTTTGCCAATCACACAAGAACAGCCTTAGCGAAAGGCTTCTTGAAGGGAAAGATGTAACTCTGTGAGATGAATTAACAGAACACAGAGCAGTTTCTCAGAAAGCTTCTTTCCAGTTTTGAACAGAAGATATTTCCTTTTTCACCATAGCCCTCTATGGGCTTCCAAATATCCCTTTGCCAATTCCACAAGAACAGCCTTAGCGAAAGGCTTCTTGAAAGGAAAGATATAACTCTGTGAGATGAATAAACAGAACACAGAGCAGTTTCTCAGAAAGCTTCTTTCCAGTTTTGAACGGAAGATATTCCTTTTTCACCATAGCCCTCTATGGGCTTCCAAATATCCCTTTGACAATTCCGCGAGAACAGCCTTAGCGAAAGGCTTCTTGAAGGCAAAGATGTAACTCTGTGAGATGAATTAACAGAACACAGAGCAGTTTCTTAGAAGGCTTCTTTCCAGTTTTGAACGGAAGATATTTCCTTTTTCACCATAGCCCTCTATGGGCTTCCAAATATCCCTTTGCCAATTCCACAAGAACAGCCTTAGCGAAAGGCTTCTTGAAGGGAAAGATGAAACTCTGTGAGATGAATTAACAGAACACAGAGCAGTTTCTCAGAAAGCTTCTTTCCAGTTTTGAACGGAAGATATTTCCTTTTTCACCATAGCCCTCTATGGGCTTCCAAATATCCCTTTACCTATTCCACAAGAACAGCCTTATAGAAAGGCTTCTTGAAGGGAAAGATGTAACTCTGTGAGATGAATAAACAGAACACAGAGCAGTTTCTCAGAAAACTTCTTTCCAGTTTTGAACAGAAGATATTTCCTTTTTCACCATAGCCCTCTCTGGGCTTCCAAATATCCCTTTGCCAATTCCACAAGAACAGCCTTAGAGAAAGGCTTCTTGAAGGGAAAGATGTATCTCTGTTAGATGAATTAACAGAACACAGAGCAGTTTCTCAGAAAGCTTCTTTCCAGTTTTGAACGGAAGATATTTCCTTTTTCAACATAGCCCTCTATGGGCTTCCAAATATCCCTTTGCCAATTCCACAAGAACAGCCTTAGCGAAAGGCTTCTTGAAGGGAAAGATGTAACTCTGTGAGATGAATTAACAGAACACAGAGCAGTTTCTCATAAAGCTTGTTTCCGGTTTTGAACGGAAGATATTTCCTTTTTCACCATAGCCCTCTATGGGCTTCCAAATATCCCTTTGCCAATTCCGCAAGAACAGCCTTAGCGAAAGGCTTCTTGAAGGGAAAGATGTAACTCTGTGAGATGAATTAACAGAACACAGAGCAGTTTCTCAGAAAGCTTCTTTCCAGTTTTGAACGGAAGATATTTATTTTTTCACCATAGCCCTCTATGGGCTTCCAAATATCCCTTTGCCAATTCCACAAGAACAGCCTTAGCGAAACGCTTCTTTAAGGGAAAGATGTAACTCTGTGAGATGAATTAACAGAACACAGAGCAGTTTCTCAGAAAGCTTCTTTCCAGTTTTGAACGGAAGATATTTCCTTTTTCACCATAGCCCTCTATGGGCTTCCAAATATCCCTTTGCCAATTGCACAAGAACAGCCTTAGCTAAAGGCTTCTTGAAGGGATAGATGTAACACTGTGAGATGATTTACAGAACACCTAGCAGTTTCTCAGAAAGCTTCTTTCCCGTTTTGAACGGAAGATATTTCCTTTTTCACCCTAGCCCTCTATGGGCTTCCAAATATCCCTTTACCAATTCCACAAGAACAGCCTTAGCGAAAGGCTTCTTGAAGGGAAAGATGTAACTCTGTGAGATGAATTAACAGAACACAGAGCAATTTCTCAGAAAGCTTCTTTCCAGTTTTGAACGGAAGATATTTCCTTTTTTCACCATAGCCCTCTATGGGCATTCCAAATTTCCTTTGCCAATTGCACAAGAACAGTCTTAGCGAAAGGCTTCCTGAAGTGAAAGATGTAACTCTGTGAGATGAATTAACAGAACACAGAGCAGTTTCTCAGAAAGCTTCTTTCCAGTTTTGAACGGAAGATATTTCCTTTTTCACCATAGTCCTCTATAGGCTTCCAAATATCCCTTTGCCAATTCCACAAGAACAGCCTTAGGGAAAGGCTTCTTGAAGGGAAAGATGTAACCCTGTGAGATGAATTTACAGAACACTGAGCAGTTTCACAGAAAGCTTGTTTCCAGTTTTGAACGGAAGATATTTCCTTTTTCACCATAGCCGTCTATGGGCTTTCAAATATCCCTTTGCCAATTGAACAAGAACAGCCTTAGCGAAAGGCTTCTTGAAGGGAAAGATGTAACTCTGTGAGATGAATTTACAGAACACAGAGCAGTTTCTCAGAAAGCTTCTTTCCAGTTTTGAACGGAAGATATTTCCTTTTTCACCATAGCCCTCTATGGGCTTCCAAATATCCCTTTGCCAATTCCACAAGAACAGCCTTAGCGAAAGGCTTCTTGAAGGGAAAGATGTAACTCTGTGAGATGAATTAACAGAACACAGAGCAGTTTCTCAGAAAGCTTCTTTCCAGTTTTGAACGGAAGATATTTCCTTTTTCACCATAGCCATCTATGGGCTTCCAAATATCCCTTTACCAATTCCACAAGAACAGCCTTAGCGAAAGGCTTCTTGAAGGGAAAGATGTAATTCTGTGAGATGAATTATCAGAACACAGAGCAGTTTCTCAGAAAGCTTCTTTCCAGTTTTGAACGGAAGATATTTCCTTTTTCACCATAGCCCTCTATGGGCTTCCAAATATCCCTTTGCCAATTGAACAAGAACAGCCTTAGCGAAAGGCTTCTTGAAGGGAAAGATGTAACTCTGTGAGATGAATAAACAGAACACAGAGCAGTTTCTCAGAAAGCTTCTTTCCAGTTTTGAACGGAAGATATTCCTTTTTCACCATAGCCCTCTATGGGCTTCCAAATATCCCTTTGACAATTCCGCGAGAACAGCCTTAGCGAAAGGCTTCTTGAAGGCAAAGATGTAACTCTGTGAGATGAATTAACAGAACACAGAGCAGTTTCTTAGAAGGCTTCTTTCCAGTTTTGAACGGAAGATATTTCCTTTTTCACCATAGCCCTCTATGGGCTTCCAAATATCCCTTTGCCAATTCCACAAGAACAGCCTTAGCGAAAGGCTTCTTGAAGGGAAAGATGAAACTCTGTGAGATGAATTAACAGAACACAGAGCAGTTTCTCAGAAAGCTTCTTTCCAGTTTTGAACGGAAGATATTTCCTTTTTCACCATAGCCCTCTATGGGTCTTCCAAATATCCCTTTACCTATTCCACAAGAACAGCCTTATGGAAAGGCTTCTTGAAGGGAAAGATGTAATTCTGTGAGATGAATAAACAGAACACAGAGCAGTTTCTCAGAAAACTTCTTTCCAGTTTTGAACAGAAGATTTTCCTTTTTCACCATAGCCCTCTCTGGGCTTCCAAATATCCCTTTGCCAATTCCACAAGAACAGCCTTAGAGAAAGGCTTCTTGAAGGGAAAAATGTATCTCTGTTAGATGAATTAACAGAACACAGAGCAGTTTCTCAGAAAGCTTCTTTCCAGTTTTGAACGGAAGATATTTCCTTTTTCACCATAGCCCTCTATGGGCTTCCAAATATCCCTTTGCCAATTCCACAAGAACAGCCTTAGCGAAAGGCTTCTTGAAGGGAAAGATGTAACTCTGTGAGATGAATTAACAGAACACAGAGCAGTTTCTCATAAAGCTTGTTTCCGGTTTTGAACGGAAGATATTTCCTTTTTCACCATAGCCCTCTATGGGCTTCCAAATATCCCTTTGCCAATTCCACAAGAACAGCCTTAGCGAAAGGCTTCTTGAAGGGAAAGATGTAACTCTGTGAGATGAATTAACAGAACACAGAGCAGTTTCTCAGAAAGCTTCTTTCCAGTTTTGAACGGAAGATATTTCCTTTTTCACCATAGCCCTCTATGGGCTTCCAAATATCCCTTTGCCAATTCCACAAGAACAGCCTTAGCGAAACGCTTCTTGAAGGGAAAGATGTAACTCTGTGAGATGAATTAACAGAACACAGAGCAGTTTCTCAGAATGCTTCTTTCCAGTTTTGAACGGAAGATATTTCCTTTTTTACCATAGCCCTCTATGGGCTTCCAAATATCCCTTTGCCAATTCCACAAGAACAGCCTTAGCGAAAGGCTTCTTGAAGGGAAAGATGTAACTCTGTGAGATGAATTAACAGAACACAGAGCAGTTTCTCAGAAAGTTTCTTTCCAGTTTTGAACGGAAGATATTTCCCTTTTCACCATAGCCCTCTATGGGCTTCCAAATATCCCTTTGCCAATTCCACAAGAACAGCCTTAGCGAAAGGCTTCTTGAAAGGAAAGATATAACTCTGTGAGATGAATAAACAGAACACAGAGCAGTTTCTCAGAAAGCTTCTTTCCAGTTTTGAACGGAAGATATTTCCTTTTTCACCATAGCCCTCTATGGGCTTCCAAATATCCCTTTGACAATTCCGCGAGAACAGCCTTAGCGAAAGGCTTCTTGAAGGCAAAGATGTAGCTCTGTGAGATGAATTAACAGAACACAGAGCAGTTTCTTAGAAGGCTTCTTTCCAGTTTTGAACGGAAGATATTTCCTTTTTCACCATAGCCCTCTATGGGCTTCCAAATATCCCTTTGCCAATTCCACAAGAACAGCCTTAGCGAAAGGCTTCTTGAAGGGAAAGATGAAACTCTGTGAGATGAATTAACAGAACACAGAGCAGTTTCTCAGAAAGCTTCTTTCCAGTTTTGAACGGAAGATATTTCCTTTTTCACCATAGCCCTCTATGGGCTTCCAAATATCCCTTTACCTATTCCACAAGAACAGCCTTATGGAAAGGCTTCTTGAAGGGAAAGATGTAACTCTGTGAGATGAATGAACAGAACACAGAGCAGTTTCTCAGAAAGCTTCTTTCCAGTTTTGAACAGAAGATATTTCCTTTTTCACCATAGCCCTCTCTGGGCTTCCAAATATCCCTTTGCCAATTCCACAAGAACAGCCTTAGAGAAAGGCTTCTTGAAGGGAAAAATGTATCTCTGTTAGATGAATTAACAGAACACAGAGCAGTTTCTCAGAAAGCTTCTTTCCAGTTTTGAACGGAAGATATTTCCTTTTTCACCATAGCCCTCTATGGGCTTCCAAATATCCCTTTGCCAATTCCACAAGAACAGCCTTAGCGAAAGGCTTCTTGAAGGGAAAGATGTAACTCTGTGAGATGAATTAACAGAACACAGAGCAGTTTCTCATAAAGCTTGTTTCCGGTTTTGAACGGAAGATATTTCCTTTTTCACCATAGCCCTCTATGGGCTTCCAAATATCCCTTTGCCAATTCCACAAGAACAGCCTTAGCGAAAGGCTTCTTGAAGGGAAAGATGTAACTCTGTGAGATGAATTAACAGAACACAGAGCAGTTTCTCAGAAAGCTTCTTTCCAGTTTTGAACGGAAGATATTTCCTTTTTCACCATAGCCCTCTATGGGCTTCCAAATATCCCTTTGCCAATTCCACAAGAACAGCCTTAGCGAAAGGCTTCTTGAAGGGAAAGATGTAACTCTGTGAGATGAATAAACAGAACACAGAGCAGTTTCTCAGAAAGCTTCTTTCCAGTTTTGAACGGAAGATATTTCCTTTTTCACCATAGCCCTCTATGGGCTTCCAAATATCCCTTTGCCAATTCCACAAGAACAGCCTTAGCGAAAGACTTCTTGAAGGGAAAGATGTAACTCTGTGAGATGAATTAACAGAACACAGAGCAGTTTCTCAGAAAGCTTCTTTCCAGTTTTGAACGGAAGATATTTCCTTTTTCACCATAGCCCTCTATGGGCTTCCAAATATCCCTTTCCCAATTCCACAAGAACAGGCTTAGCGAAAGGCTTCTTGAAGGGAAAGATGTAACTCTGTGAGATGAATTAACAGAACACAGAGCAGTTTCTCAGAAAGCTTCTTTCCAGTTTTGAACGGAAGATATTTCCTTTTTCACCATAGCCCTCTATGGGCTTCCAAATATCCCTTTGCCAATTCCACAAGAACAGCCTTAGCGAAAGGCTTCTTGAAGGGAAAGATGTAACTCTGTGGGATGAATTAACAGAACACAGAGGAGTTTCTCAGAAAGCTTCTTTCCAGTTTTGAACGGAAGATATTTCCTTTTTCACCATAGCCCTCTATGGGCTTCCAAATATCCCTTTGCCAATTCCGCGAGAACAGCCTTAGCGAAAGGCTTCTTGAAGGCAAAGATGTAACTCTGTGAGATGAATTAACAGAACACAGAGCAGTTTCTCAGAAAGCTTCTTTCCAGTTTTGAACGGAAGATATTTCCTTTTTCACCATAGCCCTCTATGGGCTTCCAAATATCCCTTTACCAATTGCACAAGAACAGCCTTAGCGAAAGGCTTCTTGAATGGATAGATGTAACTCTGTGAGAAGAATTTACAGAACACAGAGCAGTTTCTCAGAGAGCTTCTTTCCAGTTTTGAACGGAAGATATTTCCTTTTTCACCATAGCCCTCTATGGGCTTCCAAATATCCGTTTGCCAATTCCACAAGAACAGCCTTAGCGAAAGGCTTCTTGAAGGGAAAGATGTAACTCTGTGAGATGAATTAACAGAACACAAAGCAGTTTCTCAGAAAGCTTGTTTCCGGTTTTTAACGGAAGATATTTCCTTTTTCACCATAGTCCTCTATGGGCTTCCAAATATCCCTTTGCCAATTCCACAAGAACAGCCTTAGCGAGAGGCTTCTTGAAGGGAAAGATGTAACTCTGTGAGATGAATTAACAGAACACAGAGCAGTTTCTCAGAAAGCTTCTTTCCAGTTTTGAACGGAAGATATTTCCTTTTTCACCATAGCCCTCTATGGGTTTCCAAATATCCCTTTGCCAATTCCACAAGAACAGCCTTAGCGAAAGGCTTCTTGAAGGGAAAGATGTAACTCTGTGAGATGAATTAACAGAACACAGAGCAGTTTCTCAGAAAGCTTCTTTCCAGTTTTGAACGGAAGATATTTCCTTTTTCACCATAGCCCTCTATGAGCTTCCAAATATCCCTTTGCCAATTCCACAAGAACAGCCTTAGCGAAAGGCTTCTTGAAGGGAAAGATGTAACACTGTGAGATGAATTTACAGAACACAGAGCAGTTTCACAGAAAGCTTGTTTCCAGTTTTGAACGGAAGATATTTCCTTTTTCACCATAGCCCTCTATGGGCTTCCAAATATCCCTTTGCCAATTGCACAAGAACAGCCTTAGCGAAAGGCTTCTTGAAGGGAAAGATGTAACTCTGTGAGGTGAATTAACAGAACACAGAGCAGTTTCTCAGAAAGCTTCTTTCCAGTTTTGAACGGAAGATATTTCCTTTTTCACCCTAGCCCTCTATGGGCTTCCAAATATCCCTTTGCCAATTCCACAAGAACAGCCTTAGCGAAAGACTTCTTGAAGGGAAAGATGTAACTCTGTGAGATGAATTAACAGAACACAGAGCCGTTTCTCAGAAAGCTTCTTTCCAGTTTTGAACGGAAGATATTTCCTTTTTCACCATAGCCCTCTATGGGCTTCCAAATATCCCTTTGCCAATTCCACAAGAACAGCCTTAGCGAAAGGCTTCTTGAAGGGAAAGATTTAACACTGTGAGATGAATTTACGGAACACAGAGCAGTTCCTCAGAAAGCTTGTTTCCAGTTTTGAACGGAAGATATTTCCTTTTTCACCATAGCCCTCTATGGGCTTCCAAATATCCCTTTGCCAATTCCACAAGAACAGCCTTAGCGAAACGCTTCTTGAAGGGAAAGATGTAACTCTGTGAGATGAATTAACAGAACACAGAGCAGTTTCTCAGAAAGCTTCTTTCCAGTTTTGAACGGAAGATATTTCCTTTTTCACCATAGCCCTCTATGGGCTTCCAAATATCCCTTTGCCAGTTGCACAAGAACAGCCTTAGCTAAAGGCTTCTTGAAGGGATAGATGTAACACTGTGAGATGATTTACAGAACACAGAGCAGTTTCTCAGAAAGCTTCTTTCCCGTTTTGAACGGAAGATATTTCCTTTTTCACCCTAGCCCTCTATGGGCTTCCAAATATCCCTTTACCAATTCCACAAGAACAGCCTTAGCGAAAGGCTTCTTGAAGGGAAAGATGTAACTCTGTGAGATGAATTAACAGAACACAGAGCAGTTTCTCAGAAAGCTTCTTTCCAGTTTTGAACGGAAGATATTTCCTTTTTTACCATAGCCCTCTATGGGCTTCCAAATATCCCTTTGCCAATTCCACAAGAACACCCTTAGCGAAAGGCTTCTTGAAGGGAAAGTTGTAACTCTGTGAGATGAATTAACAGAACACAGAGCAGTTTCTCAGAAAGCTTCTTTCCAGTTTTGAACGGAAGATATTTCCTTTTTCACCATAGCCCTCTATGGGCTTCCAAATATCCCTTTGCCAATTCCACAAGAACAGCCTTAGCGAAAGGCTTCTTGAAAGGAAAGATATAACTCTGTGAGATGAATAAACAGAACACAGAGCAGTTTCTCAGAAAGCTTCTTTCCAGTTTTGAACGGAAGATATTTCCTTTTTCACCATAGCCCTCTATGGGCTTCCAAATATCCCTTTACCAATTGCACAAGAACAGCCTTAGCGAAAGGCTTCTTGAATGGATAGATGTAACTCTGTGAGAAGAATTTACAGAACACAGAGCAGTTTCTCAGAGAGCTTCTTTCCAGTTTTGAACGGAAGATATTTCCTTTTTCACCATAGCCCTCTATGGGCTTCCAAATATCCGTTTGCCAATTCCACAAGAACAGCCTTAGCGAAAGGCTTCTTGAAGGGAAAGATGTAACTCTGTGAGATGAATTAACAGAACACAAAGCAGTTTCTCAGAAAGCTTGTTTCCGGTTTTTAACGGAAGATATTTCCTTTTTCACCATAGTCCTCTATGGGCTTCCAAATATCCCTTTGCCAATTCCACAAGAACAGCCTTAGCGAGAGGCTTCTTGAAGGGAAAGATGTAACTCTGTGAGATGAATTAACAGAACACAGAGCAGTTTCTCAGAAAGCTTCTTTCCGGTTTTGAACGGAAGATATTTCCTTTTTCACCATAGCCCTCTATGAGCTTCCAAATATCCCTTTGCCAATTCCACAAGAACAGCCTTAGCGAAAGGCTTCTTGAAGGGAAAGATGAAACTCTGTGAGATGAATTAACAGAACACAGAGCAGTTTCTCAGAAAGCTTCTTTCCAGTTTTGAACGGAAGATATTTCCTTTTTCACCATAGCCCTCTATGGGTCTTCCAAATATCCCTTTACCTATTCCACAAGAACAGCCTTATGGAAAGGCTTCTTGAAGGGAAAGATGTAATTCTGTGAGATGAATAAACAGAACACAGAGCAGTTTCTCAGAAAACTTCTTTCCAGTTTTGAACAGAAGATTTTCCTTTTTCACCATAGCCCTCTCTGGGCTTCCAAATATCCCTTTGCCAATTCCACAAGAACAGCCTTAGAGAAAGGCTTCTTGAAGGGAAAAATGTATCTCTGTTAGATGAATTAACAGAACACAGAGCAGTTTCTCAGAAAGCTTCTTTCCAGTTTTGAACGGAAGATATTTCCTTTTTCACCATAGCCCTCTATGGGCTTCCAAATATCCCTTTGCCAATTCCACAAGAACAGCCTTAGCGAAAGGCTTCTTGAAGGGAAAGATGTAACTCTGTGAGATGAATTAACAGAACACAGAGCAGTTTCTCATAAAGCTTGTTTCCGGTTTTCAACGGAAGATATTTCCTTTTTCACCATAGCCCTCTATGGGCTTCCAAATATCCCTTTGCCAATTCCACAAGAACAGCCTTAGCGAAAGGCTTCTTGAAGGGAAAGATGTAACTCTGTGAGATGAATTAACAGAACACAGAGCAGTTTCTCAGAAAGCTTCTTTCCAGTTTTGAACGGAAGATATTTCCTTTTTCACCATAGCCCTCTATGGGCTTCCAAATATCCCTTTGCCAATTCCACAAGAACAGCCTTAGCGAAACGCTTCTTGAAGGGAAAGATGTAACTCTGTGAGATGAATTAACAGAACACAGAGCAGTTTCTCAGAATGCTTCTTTCCAGTTTTGAACGGAAGATATTTCCTTTTTTACCATAGCCCTCTATGGGCTTCCAAATATCCCTTTGCCAATTCCACAAGAACAGCCTTAGCGAAAGGCTTCTTGAAGGGAAAGATGTAACTCTGTGAGATGAATTAACAGAACACAGAGCAGTTTCTCAGAAAGTTTCTTTCCAGTTTTGAACGGAAGATATTTCCCTTTTCACCATAGCCCTCTATGGGCTTCCAAATATCCCTTTGCCAATTCCACAAGAACAGCCTTAGCGAAAGGCTTCTTGAAGGGAAAGATTTAACACTGTGAGATGAATTTACGGAACACAGAGCAGTTCCTCAGAAAGCTTGTTTCCAGTTTTGAACGGAAGATATTTCCTTTTTCACCATAGCCCTCTATGGACTTCCAAATATCCCTTTGACAATTCCACAAGAACAGCCTTAGCGAAAGGCTTCTTGAAGGGAACGATGTAACTCTGTGAGATGAATTAACAGAACACAGAGCAGTTTCTCAGAAAGCTTCTTTCCAGTTTTGAACGGAAGATATTTCCTTTTTCACCATAGCCCTCTATGGGCTTCCAAATATCCCTTTGCCAATTGCACAAGAACAGCCTTAGCGAAAGGCTTCTTGAATGGATAGATGTAACTCTGTGAGAAGAATTTACAGAACACAGAGCAGTTTCTCAGAGAGCTTCTTTCCAGTTTTGAACGGAAGATATTTCCTTTTTCACCATAGCCCTCTATGGGCTTCCAAATATCCGTTTGCCAATTCCACAAGAACAGCCTTAGCGAAAGGCTTCTTGAAGGGAAAGATGTAACTCTGTGAGATGAATTAACAGAACACAAAGCAGTTTCTCAGAAAGCTTGTTTCCGGTTTTTAACGGAAGATATTTCCTTTTTCACCATAGTCCTCTATGGGCTTCCAAATATCCCTTTGCCAATTCCACAAGAACAGCCTTAGCGAGAGGCTTCTTGAAGGGAAAGATGTAACTCTGTGAGATGAATTAACAGAACACAGAGCAGTCTCTCAGAAAGCTTCTTTCCAGTTTTGAACGGAAGATAATTCCTTTTTCACCATAGCCCTCTATGGGTTTCCAAATATCCCTTTGCCAATTCCACAAGAACAGCCTTAGCGAAAGGCTTCTTGAAGGGAAAGATGTAACTCTGTGAGATGAATTAACAGAACACAGAGCAGTTTCTCAGAAAGCTTCTTTCCAGTTTTGAACGGAAGATATTTCCTTTTTCACCATAGCCCTCTATGAGCTTCCAAATATCCCTTTGCCAATTCCACAAGAACAGCCTTAGCGAAAGGCTTCTTGAAGGGAAAGATGTAACACTGTGAGATGAATTTACAGAACACAGAGCAGTTTCACAGAAAGCTTGTTTCCAGTTTTGAACGGAAGATATTTCCTTTTTCACCATAGCCCTCTATGGGCTTCCAAATATCCCTTTGCCAATTGCACAAGAACAGCCTTAGCGAAAGGCTTCTTGAAGGGAAAGATGTAACTCTGTGAGGTGAATTAACAGAACACATAGCAGTTTCTCAGAAAGCTTCTTTCCAGTTTTGAACGGAAGATATTTCCTTTTTCACCCTAGCCCTCTATGGGCTTCCAAATATCCCTTTGCCAATTCCACAAGAACAGCCTTAGCGAAAGACTTCTTGAAGGGAAAGATGTAACTCTGTGAGATGAATTAACAGAACACAGAGCCGTTTCTCAGAAAGCTTCTTTCCAGTTTTGAACGGAAGATATTTCCTTTTTCACCATAGCCCTCTATGGGCTTCCAAATATCCCTTTGCCAATTCCACAAGAACAGCCTTAGCGAAAGGCTTCTTGAAGGGAAAGATGTAACTCTGTGGGATGAATTAACAGAACACAGAGCAGTTTCTCAGAAAGCTTCTTTCCAGTTTTGAACGGAAGATATTTCCTTTTTCACCATAGCCCTCTATGGGCTTCCAAATATCCCTTTGCCAATTCCGCGAGAACAGCCTTAGCGAAAGGCTTCTTGAAGGGAAAGATGTAACTCTGTGAGATGAATTAACAGAACATAGAGCAGTTTCTCAGAAAGGTTCTTTCCAGTTTTGAACGGAAGATATTTCCTTTTTCACCATAGCCCTCTATGGACTTCCAAATATCCGTTTGACAATTCCACAAGAACAGCCTTAGCGAAAGGCTTCTTGAAGGGAACGATGTAACTCTGTGAGATGAATTAACAGAACACAGAGCAGTTTCTCAGAAAGCTTCTTTCCAGTTTTGAACGGAAGATATTTCCTTTTTCACCATAGCCCTCTATGGGCTTCCAAATATCCCTTTGCCAATTCCACAAGAACAGCCTTAGCGAAAGGCTTCTTGAAGGGAAAGATTTAACACTGTGAGATGAATTTACGGAACACAGAGCAGTTCCTCAGAAAGCTTGTTTCCAGTTTTGAACGGAAGATATTTCCTTTTTCACCATAGCCCTCTATGGGCTTCCAAATATCCCTTTGCCAATTCCACAAGAACAGCCTTAGCGAAACGCTTCTTGAAGGGAAAGATGTAACTCTGTGAGATGAATTAACAGAACACAGAGCAGTTTCTCAGAAAGCTTCTTTCCAGTTTTGAACGGAAGATATTTCCTTTTTCACCATAGCCCTCTATGGGCTTCCAAATATCCCTTTGCCTATTGCACAAGAACAGCCTTAGCTAAAGGCTTCTTGAAGGGATAGATGTAACACTGTGAGATGATTTACAGAACACAGAGCAGTTTCTCAGAAAGCTTCTTTCCCGTTTTGAACGGAAGATATTTCCTTTTTCACCCTAGCCCTCTATGGGCTTCCAAATATCCCTTTACCAATTCCACAAGAACAGCCTTAGCGAAAGGCTTCTTGAAGGGAAAGATGTAACTCTGTGAGATGAATTAACAGAACACAGAGCAGTTTCTCAGAAAGCTTCTTTCCAGTTTTGAACGGAAGATATTTCCTTTTTTACCATAGCCCTCTATGGGCTTCCAAATATCCCTTTGCCAATTCCACAAGAACACCCTTAGCGAAAGGCTTCTTGAAGGGAAAGTTGTAACTCTGTGAGATGAATTAACAGAACACAGAGCAGTTTCTCAGAAAGCTTCTTTCCAGTTTTGAACGGAAGATATTTCCTTTTTCACCATAGCCCTCTATGGGCTTCCAAATATCCCTTTACCAATTGCACAAGAACAGCCTTAGCGAAAGGCTTCTTGAATGGATAGATGTAACTCTGTGAGAAGAATTTACAGAACACAGAGCAGTTTCTCAGAGAGCTTCTTTCCAGTTTTGAACGGAAGATATTTCCTTTTTCACCATAGCCCTCTATGGGCTTCCAAATATCCGTTTGCCAATACCACAAGAACAGCCTTAGCGAAAGGCTTCTTGAAGGGAAAGATGTAACTCTGTGAGATGAATTAACAGAACACAAAGCAGTTTCTCAGAAAGCTTGTTTCCGGTTTTTAACGGAAGATATTTCCTTTTTCACCATAGTCCTCTATGGGCTTCCAAATATCCCTTTGCCAATTCCACAAGAACAGCCTTAGCGAGAGGCTTCTTGAAGGGAAAGATGTAACTCTGTGAGATGAATTAACAGAACACAGAGCAGTTTCTCAGAAAGCTTCTTTCCAGTTTTGAACGGAAGATATTTCCTTTTTCACCATAGCCCTCTATGGGTTTCCAAATATCCCTTTGCCAATTCCACAAGAACAGCCTTAGCGAAAGGGTTCTTGAAGGGAAAGATGTAACTCTGTGAGATGAATTAACAGAACACAGAGCAGTTTCTCAGAAAGCTTCTTTCCAGTTTTGAACGGAAGATATTTCCTTTTTCACCATAGCCCTCTATGAGCTTCCAAATATCCCTTTGCCAATTCCACAAGAACAGCCTTAGCGAAAGGCTTCTTGAAGGGAAAGATGTAACACTGTGAGATGAATTTACAGAACACAGAGCAGTTTCACAGAAAGCTTGTTTCCAGTTTTGAACGGAAGATATTTCCTTTTTCACCATAGCCCTCTATGGGCTTCCAAATATCCCTTTGCCAATTGCACAAGAACAGCCTTAGCGAAAGGCTTCTTGAAGGGAAAGATGTAACTCTGTGAGGTGAATTAACAGAACACAGAGCAGTTTCTCAGAAAGCTTCTTTCCAGTTTTGAACGGAAGATATTTCCTTTTTCACCATAGCCCTCTATGGGCTTCCAAATATCCCTTTGCCAATTCCACAAGAACAGCCTTAGCGAAAGGCTTCTTGAAGGGAAAGATGTAACTCTGTGAGATGAATTAACAGAACACAGAGCAGTTTCTCATAAAGCTTGTTTCCGGTTTTGAACGGAAGATATTTCCTTTTTCACCATAGCCCTCTATGGGCTTCCAAATATCCCTTTGCCAATTCCACAAGAACAGCCTTAGCGAAAGGCTTCTTGAAGGGAAAGATGTAACTCTGTGAGATGAATTAACAGAACACAGAGCAGTTTCTCAGAAAGCTTCTTTCCAGTTTTGAACGGAAGATATTTCCTTTTTCACCATAGCCCTCTATGGGCTTCCAAATATCCCTTTGCCAATTCCACAAGAACAGCCTTAGCGAAAGGCTTCTTGAAGGGAAAGATGTAACTCTGTGAGATGAATTAACAGAACACAGAGCAGTTTCTCAGAAAGCTTCTTTCCAGTTTTGAACGGAAGATATTTCCTTTTTCACCATAGCCCTCTATGGGCTTCCAAATATCCCTTTGCCAATTCCACAAGAACAGCCTTAGCGAAAGACTTCTTGAAGGGAAAGATGTAACTCTGTGGGATGAATTAACAGAACACAGAGCAGTTTCTCAGAAAGCTTCTTTCCAGTTTTGAACGGAAGATATTTCCTTTTTCACCATAGCCCTCTATGGGCTTCCAAATATCCCTTTGCCAATTCCGCGAGAACAGCCTTAGCGAAAGGCTTCTTGAAGGCAAAGATGTAACACTGTGAGATGAATTAACAGAACACAGAGCAGTTTCTCAGAAAGCTTCTTTCCAGTTTTGAACGGAAGATATTTCCTTTTTCACCATAGCCCTCTATGGGCTTCCAAATATCCCTTTACCAATTGCACAAGAACAGCCTTAGCGAAAGGCTTCTTGAATGGATAGATGTAACTCTGTGAGAAGAATTTACAGAACACAGAGCAGTTTCTCAGAGAGCTTCTTTCCAGTTTTGAACGGAAGATATTTCCTTTTTCACCATAGCCCTCTATGGGCTTCCAAATATCCGTTTGCCAATTCCACAAGAACAGCCTTAGCGAAAGGCTTCTTGAAGGGAAAGATGTAACTCTGTGAGATGAATTAACAGAACACAAAGCAGTTTCTCAGAAAGCTTGTTTCCGGTTTTTAACGGAAGATATTTCCTTTTTCACCATAGTCCTCTATGGGCTTCCAAATATCCCTTTGCCAATTCCACAAGAACAGCCTTAGCGAGAGGCTTCTTGAAGGGAAAGATGTAACTCTGTGAGATGAATTAACAGAACACAGAGCAGTTTCTCAGAAAGCTTCTTTCCAGTTTTGAACGGAAGATATTTCCTTTTTCACCATAGCCCTCTATGGGTTTCCAAATATCCCTTTGCCAATTCCACAAGAACAGCCTTAGCGAAAGGCTTCTTGAAGGGAAAGATGTAACTCTGTGAGATGAATTAACAGAACACAGAGCAGTTTCTCAGAAAGCTTCTTTCCAGTTTTGAACGGAAGATATTTCCTTTTTCACCATAGCCCTCTATGAGCTTCCAAATATCCCTTTGCCAATTCCACAAGAACAGCCTTAGCGAAAGGCTTCTTGAAGGGAAAGATGTAACACTGTGAGATGAATTTACAGAACACAGAGCAGTTTCACAGAAAGCTTGTTTCCAGTTTTGAACGGAAGATATTTCCTTTTTCACCATAGCCCTCTATGGGCTTCCAAATATCCCTTTGCCAATTGCACAAGAACAGCCTTAGCGAAAGGCTTCTTGAAGGGAAAGATGTAACTCTGTGAGGTGAATTAACAGAACACAGAGCAGTTTCTCAGAAAGCTTCTTTCCAGTTTTGAACGGAAGATATTTCCTTTTTCACCCTAGCCCTCTATGGGCTTCCAAATATCCCTTTGCCAATTCCACAAGAACAGCCTTAGCGAAAGACTTCTTGAAGGGAAAGATGTAACTCTGTGAGATGAATTAACAGAACACAGAGCCGTTTCTCAGAAAGCTTCTTTCCAGTTTTGAACGGAAGATATTTCCTTTTTCACCATAGCCCTCTATGGGCTTCCAAATATCCCTTTGCCAATTCCACAAGAACAGCCTTAGCGAAAGGCTTCTTGAAGGGAAAGATGTAACTCTGTGGGATGAATTAACAGAACACAGAGCAGTTTCTCAGAAAGCTTCTTTCCAGTTTTGAACGGAAGATATTTCCTTTTTCACCATAGCCCTCTATGGGCTTCCAAATATCCCTTTGCCAATTCCGCGAGAACAGCCTTAGCAAAAGGCTTCTTGAAGGGAAAGATGTAACTCTGTGAGATGAATTAACAGAACATAGAGCAGTTTCTCAGAAAGGTTCTTTCCAGTTTTGAACGGAAGATATTTCCTTTTTCACCATAGCCCTCTATGGGCTTCCAAATATCCCTTTACCAATTCCACAAGAACAGCCTTAGCGAAAGGCTTCTTGAATGGATAGATGTAACTCTGTGAGAAGAATTTACAGAACACAGAGCAGTTTCTCATAAAGCTTGTTTCCGGTTTTGAACGGAAGATATTTCCTTTTTCACCATAGCCCTCTATGGGCTTCCAAATATCCCTTTGCCAATTCCACAAGAACAGCCTTAGCGAAAGGCTTCTTGAAGGGAAAGATGTAACTCTGTGAGATGAATTAACAGAACACAGAGCAGTTTCTCAGAAAGCTTCTTTCCAGTTTTGAACGGAAGATATTTCCTTTTTCACCATAGCCCTCTATGGGCTTCCAAATATCCCTTTGCCAATTCCACAAGAACAGCCTTAGCGAAAGGCTTCTTGAAGGGAAAGATGTAACTCTGTGAGATGAATAAACAGAACACAGAGCAGTTTCTCAGAAAGCTTCTTTCCAGTTTTGAACGGAAGATATTTCCTTTTTCACCATAGCCCTCTATGGGCTTCCAAATATCCCTTTTCCAATTCCACAAGAACAGCCTTAGCGAAAGACTTCTTGAAGGGAAAGATGTAACTCTGTGAGATGAATTAACAGAACACAGAGCAGTTTCTCAGAAAGCTTCTTTCCAGTTTTGAACGGAAGATATTTCCTTTTTCACCATAGCCCTCTATGGGCTTCCAAATATCCCTTTCCCAATTCCACAAGAACAGCCTTAGCGAAAGGCTTCTTGAAGGGAAAGATGTAACTCTGTGAGATGAATTAACAGAACACAGAGCAGTTTCTCAGAAAGCTTCTTTCCAGTTTTGAACGGAAGATATTTCCTTTTTCACCATAGCCCTCTATGGGCTTCCAAATATCCCTTTGCCAATTCCACAAGAACAGCCTTAGCGAAAGGCTTCTTGAAGGGAAAGATGTAACTCTGTGGGATGAATTAACAGAACACAGAGCAGTTTCTCAGAAAGCTTCTTTCCAGTTTTGAACGGAAGATATTTCCTTTTTCACCATAGCCCTCTATGGGCTTCCAAATATCCCTTTGCCAATTCCGCGAGAACAGCCTTAGCGAAAGGCTTCTTGAAGGCAAAGATGTAACTCTGTGAGATGAATTAACAGAACACAGAGCAGTTTCTCAGAAAGCTTCTTTCCAGTTTTGAACGGAAGATATTTCCTTTTTCACCATAGCCCTCTATGGGCTTCCAAATATCCCTTTACCAATTGCACAAGAACAGCCTTAGCGAAAGGCTTCTTGAATGGATAGATGTAACTCTGTGAGAAGAATTTACAGAACACAGAGCAGTTTCTCAGAGAGCTTCTTTCCAGTTTTGAACGGAAGATATTTCCTTTTTCACCATAGCCCTCTATGGGCTTCCAAATATCCGTTTGCCAATTCCACAAGAACAGCCTTAGCGAAAGGCTTCTTGAAGGGAAAGATGTAACTCTGTGAGATGAATTAACAGAACACAAAGCAGTTTCTCAGAAAGCTTGTTTCCGGTTTTTAACGGAAGATATTTCCTTTTTCACCATAGTCCTCTATGGGCTTCCAAATATCCCTTTGCCAATTCCACAAGAACAGCCTTAGCGAGAGGCTTCTTGAAGGGAAAGATGTAACTCTGTGAGATGAATTAACAGAACACAGAGCAGTTTCTCAGAAAGCTTCTTTCCAGTTTTGAACGGAAGATATTTCCTTTTTCACCATAGCCCTCTATGGGTTTCCAAATATCCCTTTGCCAATTCCACAAGAACAGCCTTAGCGAAAGGCTTCTTGAAGGGAAAGATGTAACTCTGTGAGATGAATTAACAGAACACAGAGCAGTTTCTCAGAAAGCTTCTTTCCAGTTTTGAACGGAAGATATTTCCTTTTTCACCATAGCCCTCTATGAGCTTCCAAATATCCCTTTGCCAATTCCACAAGAACAGCCTTAGCGAAAGGCTTCTTGAAGGGAAAGATGTAACACTGTGAGATGAATTTACAGAACACAGAGCAGTTTCACAGAAAGCTTGTTTCCAGTTTTGAACGGAAGATATTTCCTTTTTCACCATAGCCCTCTATGGGCTTCCAAATATCCCTTTGCCAATTGCACAAGAACAGCCTTAGCGAAAGGCTTCTTGAAGGGAAAGATGTAACTCTGTGAGGTGAATTAACAGAACACAGAGCAGTTTCTCAGAAAGCTTCTTTCCAGTTTTGAACGGAAGATATTTCCTTTTTCACCCTAGCCCTCTATGGGCTTCCAAATATCCCTTTGCCAATTCCACAAGAACAGACTTAGCGAAAGACTTCTTGAAGGGAAAGATGTAACTCTGTGAGATGAATTAACAGAACACAGAGCCGTTTCTCAGAAAGCTTCTTTCCAGTTTTGAACGGAAGATATTTCCTTTTTCACCATAGCCCTCTATGGGCTTCGAAATATCCCTTTGCCAATTCCACAAGAACAGCCTTAGCGAAAGGCTTCTTGAAGGGAAAGATGTAACTCTGTGGGATGAATTAACAGAACACAGAGCAGTTTCTCAGAAAGCTTCTTTCCAGTTTTGAACGGAAGATATTTCCTTTTTCACCATAGCCCTCTATGGGCTTCCAAATATCCCTTTGCCAATTCCGCGAGAACAGCCTTAGCGAAAGGCTTCTTGAAGGGAAAGATGTAACTCTGTGAGATGAATTAACAGAACATAGAGCAGTTTCTCAGAAAGGTTCTTTCCAGTTTTGAACGGAAGATATTTCCTTTTTCACCATAGCCCTCTATGGGCTTCCAAATATCCCTTTGACAATTCCACAAGAACAGCCTTAGCGAGAGGCTTCTTGAAGGGAAAGATGTAACTCTGTGAGATGAATTAACAGAACACAGAGCAGTTTCTCAGAAAGCTTCTTTCCAGTTTTGAACGGAAGATATTTCCTTTTTCACCATAGCCCTCTATGAGCTTCCAAATATCACTTTGCCAATTCCACAAGAACAGCCTTAGCGAAAGGCTTCTTGAAGGGAAAGATGTAACACTGTGAGATGAATTTACAGAACACAGAGCAGTTTCACAGAAAGCTTGTTTCCAGTTTTGAACGGAAGATATTTCCTTTTTCACCATAGCCCTCTATGGGCTTCCAAATATCCCTTTGCCAATTGCACAAGAACAGCCTTAGCGAAAGGCTTCTTGAAGGGAAAGATGTAACTCTGTGAGGTGAATTAACAGAACACAGAGCAGTTTCTCAGAAAGCTTCTTTCCAGTTTTGAACGGAAGATATTTCCTTTTTCACCCTAGCCCTCTATGGGCTTCCAAATATCCCTTTGCCAATTCCACAAGAACAGCCTTAGCGAAACGCTTCTTGAAGGGAAAGATGTAACTCTGTGAGATGAATTAACAGAACACAGAGCAGTTTCTCAGAAAGCTTCTTTCCAGTTTTGAACGGAAGATATTTCCTTTTTCACCATAGCCCTCTATGGGCTTCCAAATATCCCTTTGCCTATTGCACAAGAACAGCCTTAGCTAAAGGCTTCTTGAAGGGATAGATGTAACACTGTGAGATGATTTACAGAACACAGAGCAGTTTCTCAGAAAGCTTCTTTCCCGTTTTGAACGGAAGATATTTCCTTTTTCACCCTAGCCCTCTATGGGCTTCCAAATATCCCTTTACCAATTCCACAAGAACAGCCTTAGCGAAAGGCTTCTTGAAGGGAAAGATGTAACTCTGTGAGATGAATTAACAGAACACAGAGCAGTTTCTCAGAAAGCTTCTTTCCAGTTTTGAACGGAAGATATTTCCTTTTTTACCATAGCCCTCTATGGGCTTCCAAATATCCCTTTGCCAATTCCACAAGAACACCCTTAGCGAAAGGCTTCTTGAAGGGAAAGTTGTAACTCTGTGAGATGAATTAACAGAACACAGAGCAGTTTCTCAGAAAGCTTCTTTCCAGTTTTGAACGGAAGATATTTCCTTTTTCACCATAGCCCTCTATGGGCTTCCAAATATCCCTTTGCCAATTCCACAAGAACAGCCTTAGCGAAAGGCTTCTTGAAAGGAAAGATATAACTCTGTGAGATGAATAAACAGAACACAGAGCAGTTTCTCAGAAAGCTTCTTTCCAGTTTTGAACGGA